>NW_005054351.1:1000992-1077003 GCF_000277835.1 Geospiza fortis | reverse complement strand
GTGGTGTAGGGAAGGGAAAGGGAGTCACAGCTGCCTACCCAGATGCTACAGTGATATCAGGAGGTACTTTGGTAAATGTATGTAATAAACAGTTGCCACAGCAGCCAAAAGAATACACTTCTACAAAACAAAAACAGAGAGATAGAAGCGAGCACTGAGACTGCCTGTGGCAATGGGCACTATTGTGTGGTTAATAATACCTCATGATGCTATGAATAAAATTAGCAGGCTGGTCTCCAGGCAGTAAAATCAAAGAACAATTAAAGAAATAAACCCTTTCAGAATTAAAGATAAGTGCTTACTTGGGCTATAATATTGATGACTTAATTTTTCCTCGAGAAATAAAGACCCCAATTTTAGAATGCATAGTATTTTTAATGTCTTTTTTTCTCCCCCTGAAAATCTGCTGAAAATCCCAAAAATCTTCCTTCTCAAATAATAAATTAAATAAGTTATTAAAATTATCATCACCTCAATTCCTTTACCTAGATGGTGCAAAGAAATGTCATTATTAAAATGTTGGAAGATGCTAATTGTTCTTACTAGTTACAATCTAGATCAAACATAGAAATTTTTCATCATTAAATTTGAGGCTCAAGAGATCTACACTAAGTACTCTAAGCAAATTAACTCTTTAAGTAAATTACAATATGCATTACATTTTAAAAGAGTTGTTCATTTTACTTTAAATAGACTCAACAGTTAGTGAAAAATCTTGCCTTACCATGACCTAACACTTGAATTTGGGTCTATGCTAGATCCAGTATTTTTGGTCACCCCACAATATAAATGGGAATTTATGTCTTGCATTTGTTGGAATATCAATATTATTAGATGAGATAAGTATGATTTTCGAGTCGGTATCTTTCATTAGACTTAATTATTCATAATGGAAACAGAAGTTGAAGTGATTGGGCCACTTGTCACTCAGAAAGGCTTTGGCAGAGAGAGACATATCAGACAAATAATTTACACCACTTAGTTTCCATTGCAGTGAGACAATTCGGCCGAAAATTTTGAATCAGACTTTCTTCCAGTTCTTTCAGTTTTCTGACTGAGACCATTTTTCATTAAAGACCATCTTTATTTTTTTAAAAGTACTTTTAGGCAAGCAGCAAGAGAAGGAGGATATTAAGACATTTTTCTAAGTCAGGCTGCAATTCTTTCCAAGTGGTTATATCCTGCTCTTATTATGTGCCTTTTATTGAAGCCAGTTACTGTTTTCATGTACACTTTGGAATCAATATGTTTGTGGTATACCTGACTGGAAGAACATATAGGAAAACTGATCCCAGTGAGCTTACAAAGGAGCAATAAAGTATTACAGGGTATTGCTTGACATTGCTTCATATGCTTATTGAGACCACTGGAATTCAGTATGGTACAGCATTTTTAAATTGTCAGTCTTCTGTAGTTTTAGCAAGGTATTTCTAAAGGTGTATTTATCCTCCAAAGTGAGAATGCAGTTTACTTTAGGGCTTCCTGCCTCTTTCTTGCTGGCAACAAACCTGCAGCACACCTGATCAATGTGCCCAGCGTCTGTATGAAGCAAATCCTTTTTTCTTGTGATAAATTTTATCTGCCCTCCTATCGTGGGAGCCATTAAAAATTATTGGCCGAAGCTGCGAAGCTGTGCTGTCTTTAAAATTAGTAAGTCTGGGCCACATTATTAACATCAAATAGATTAAGACCAAAGTAAGTATCACTTAGTTGATTTAGTTATTTGCTTCTAAATAATATTGCCAAAAAGTATGAAAAATATCCTAGTGCTTTAGCAGACTGGTGTTATTCAAAGAGTACTTTGATGCTTTTATTCTCCAAAGCCCTGTCCTCAGAGCATTCCTGAGATAGAAACCATCATGAAGAGAACTGCTTCTTAATGCACAAAATAGTTATTTATATTATACTATCTACAGCAATTTATTCACTGCAAACACCATTACACAGTGTATGATCACAGCATGCTGAGTATTCACAATGAGATTTTAAAAATGGCAATTTTGTTAAGTATTCTCCGCTTTGTTCAGCTGAAGAAAATTACATAAAACCCTCCACAGAAGGCTTGCCTTGCTCAGAGTAGGAAACAATCATTCGCCTCCTATTACACACCCATGGGCTCAATTCCCTTTTGCCACATCTTTTGTTTCTTTTTCTTTTAAAGTAATACCAGTATCTGAAGTTCCAGCTCTTTTAAACTACCAGAAATTGACTGTATAGTTTAAAAAAGATAAAATATTTTTCAGCCTGATTTGTCTCTATGGGAAATTATATCAAGCATGATTTGTAGCCCTATTTTAGTAAAAGAGAAAACCACAAGTACCCAGGAATGAAAAACACTACAGAAGAATGAATAGGCTGGGACCTTCTAACATGACCTCCAACCTTGCAAGTTGCCAAGTGATATTATTTCCATGTTACTGCTAATTTGCTTTTCCTTGATTTTTTTTCCTTTCCCAGGATTGTAATTTATTTTTCAAAATATAACTACTTTTTAATTTCATAACATTTCCCTTTGCTGACAACAGTTGTAATTCACCATTATCTCTTCTCTCAGTTAATCAGAATCCATGACATTCAACAGTGGGGTGGCACCACCAGGCACTGTATTTTTAAATTTTAAATCTAATTTAAAAGGATGAGGTGACTAAGTGCAGACAGATAACACACAAACCCCAGAGCAGCTGGAAGATTTAAGAGGTGTAGTAGGGAAGAAAGCATTCTTTAAAACAGCACTGACTTTTTAGTTTCTGTGGAAACCTTAGAGGCAATGCAGGAGAGAGAGGTAGACAGGACTAAAGCAGACCAGCTCAAACATACTAGAAAGACTTCTCATGAATGTGTGGAACACACTGAAAGCTTTGGATTTGAAATGTATTTGATATGTTGATTTGATCACTAATAAAAAAATGATGGCAAATTCTTGCTTTTTATCAGACATGATGAAAAATGACAAAAAAGCCACAGACGATGTATTAGTGATGAATGGATCAACTGAACTTCAGCTAACATGTCCTTCACTTTGAGATAATGGACTGCTGATTCCATGTCAGAAATTTTTTCAAGTTGTATCCAAAAAAGATCTTTACACCACTTTAAAAAAATATTAGTGTAAAATATTCTGCAGTACTCAGACAGTTCAGTAACTGAGAATGTTTTAGACAGGGTTATTTCTAATATATGTACACCCACACTTTCTGATTATTATGAATGCTACAAGGCAAGGCAGTAGAATTGTTCAATGTCTGCACATTATCTGTTCCTCAGAAAGATGGTCTTCTAGCTGGTGCACTAGTCATTGAATCTTTCCCCAGCTCACAAATGATTCATTCCATGGCCCCTAAAGAAGTTTGATTTGTTCAAGACTGTAATCTTTAAGAGTCCTTAGGGAGTTGTCTAAATAAGAAATTTTGAAACCTTATGCAACAAGATAAATTTGCAACTTTTTATTCTGAAGGGCCTGATTCTGAGATTTCAATTTTGTGGCACTTTACATAGACTAGTTTTTATGCATAAGTTGCTAGTAAAACTGTTCCAAAATGTTAATGAGGGGGAGCAATGAGAAGCAAATTTAAAGAACTATTTACAGTTCATCTCAAGCTTATAATACAGCTGTGTAACCAACAAGTCTGCTCATGTCCATTTTGTAAACAGAGGAACAGGCTTTGATACAGACCCCCTCCCTCATTTCAGTGGGAGATTCACACATGCTTACACGTGAAATGCTTGCTTACACAAGGAAACAACTCTTTATTATGGCACAGATTAACTAACATGATGTTAAACACATTATAAAACAAGTCATTTCCTCCTGAGTAAACAAGCCTATAAAGCCAACAGGCACAGAAAAAGGAAATTTGATTCTGAAATCCATATACTTCAAAAGCAGATTCCTTTTATTTAGCCAATTTAGTTGAGAGGCTGTCTTATTTCTCCAGATCTCTGGTAAACAGAAGAAAACACACTTGGAAATTACTGGCAAATGGACACATTTTCACAACCTTTTTCCCTTAATTTGAAATTATCTTCTTACTTCAAATATGGAGACCAGCCACGGGTCCAAGGTGAAAGAAACCTTAAAATGTCTCAACCCTTGGTTGAGACTGACTGCTCCCACTGCAGCCCACTCTCTGACTTCTTCTGTGAGAAAAAAACACCATTTACAGGCAATTTTCTTAGCAGTGTCCGAGGTTTGAACTTTGCACCACTTGACTTGCCAGCCAAAACGAACGGCGATGTGCCAGAGTCAGACTGGGACCAGTGAGGTGGCTTCTTCTAAGTCAACAGAATATTGCTGAGACTTTTTAATGTCTCTGGGGTGAGGGGACTTATCTGGATACATGGCAGGGTAAACTGAAAATTAAATATAAAGGAATTTCTTGCTTTTTCATCAGTGTCATTTTCTCCTAGGATCTTTTAGGAGAGTCTTTAGGGCTAAGGTTAGGAAGGGGCTTATGTTGGAAGTCTTCTGTTCTGAAGTGACTGAAATCCTCTCAAAATCAGACCTGGAGCTACCAAGTGTTGCTGGAGTTACCAAGTGTTGCTACAATAGTCCCAAAAATGGTGATGCCACAGACCTCACTATAAGAACAGGTTTGTTCCAATGTGTTTTTCAGGAAAGGGCAGCTCACCTGGGACAACTACATGAGGCTACATTCTTTTCATTATGCACACCTCCACAGTGCCCCATGGATCAGAACTTCTGATTAGAAAACCATTCCTATAAATGGCTTTGTTTCATCCTTGCCTGTATTTAAAAGCAGGATTGAAACATACAAAGTGGTTCTGGGAAGAATGATGGCAAAAGTGGTTTAAGAAAAGGGTTCTTGTTTGTCACAAAAAGGTCACAACGAATGGGTACAGCTGGGAGGAGAAGTACTCTGCCTCTGCTCTCAGGATGGGAAGGCAAACAGCCAGTGTGCAGGTACCTGCTGGTGAAAGCAGTCTTCATCTTAGAGATGGAGTTGAGGAACAGAGCTCTGTAAAATTCCTCTCAAGATTTCAGGCAACACTTTCACTACTTTCAGGGCCTCACACATGATCCACATGAGAAATGACACCTTATCTAATGAAGAATCAACATTACTAATTAGTAAGAGCGAACCAGCCTTCTAATCTGTAAGTCATAATCAATGACTGTCATAGAAGAATTAAAGATCACATTTTTAAGGCAGGTTTTTTTATAACCACTGCGTATGTTCCCTACATCAAGACAAAATACCAACAACAGTTGAAATTGCCATTATAATTTCCTTGGCAACAACAAGTTGGAATCCTTTCTCACACAGATGTTTTTTGCATGATGAAAATTACATTTGTGTTGCTTTCCTTCCCATTTTCAGTTCCAGCTCATCTCCTTGGCTCAGCTGGTGGTGATACTTGCTCTCATCGTTTTTTTACTTGTACTATTACTGCACTAAGTGACAAACAGCTGGTCTTTGAGTCAGAGCTACCAACACGAGGAGAGCCCCAGAACACTACACTAGTCGTGCAGAAATTCACAATGCAAAAAAAACATGTGGCATAACCTATAAACACTAGAGCTGTATTGCTTATCTTTATCATGCACTACTGCTTATCTTTATTATCCTAATCAAGCTTGCTTAAATCTTGTGTATTCAAAGAAAACAGCTGGAGTAAATGGCTATGAGCTACAGAAGTGTTCATCCTGTGGTCTGGTTCAGTCCTAGCCTAGATGGCTCCTGTCCAAGTTGTTTGTACTTGGAGACTCTTTCTTGGTCTGCATCGAATGAATAGGTTTTTATACAAATCCATCTCTCAGTAGAAAAACACCCCAACTCCTAAGATTATCACTGCTGATTCCAGCCCTGCTGGCAATGGATGGAGGAGGAAATACACTGGCTGCATGTGCCAGGTCTTGGTGGATGCCCTGAGAATGCCATGGGGACACGCGCCAGACAGCTGCCTGCCTTTACTGGTTATTCAGCCATTAATTAGGGGTGTATCTCTACTAATTGCTGTAACCACTGGTCAGATACTCTTCAAAAACACCATATTTGGTGTAAGAGCTTTAACAGAAAAATGCCCTGGTCTCTATTTTCTAATGCAAAGGGAAGGCGTGGTGGAGAAAATTCAAGCCATATTACTATTTAAATAACTTGGATATGATCAAATTCACCCATGGTTCACCTGTACTGCTTGTGATAATTTAGTAGAAACCCAGCTGCCTGAGAAAGACTTAGAATTTACCAGTTTATGTATTAAGAGGAAAATGTGTTCCTCTGTCAGATCATACTGAATCACAACAATGTGCATATGTATTCATATCACAGTTTCTGCACTTTTACTGTTTTTTGAGGCCTTCAAAATAATCTTTTTTAAAATTAATGTACTTGCCAATTCTGGAAGGGAGAGCAGCTGTTTCCTCACAACTGTATGCATGGCCCTTTGAAGAAAATTTTGTTTATTAATAGTAATCTGTTTTCCATAGCTTCGCAATTTCTTAGATAATAGGGCAAAACACAATCTTCCTTTCATGTTCTCTGCATAGTGAAGAGACAGATGCAATTGCAACAGACTACTTCTGCTGAGGGCAAAACTTAGTACTGCTTAATGTGACTTAATGACTAAAAAATGTGTATCATTTATAGATGACATCTAGTACTCTGCTAAGTTGTTATTATTATGGTCAATGAGTCTTCTTCCCTGCTGGTTAGTAAAAGGATTTGGAATTAAATCTGTTTTTATTTTACTTGTTCAAGTAGACACACTGAAAGCAACCGAGCTACCCACATAAGTAATGCAAATGGGATTTAGTCTTTATTCCCAATCTTTTTCTAAACAGAAGCCCACATATAACAATATATATATTAACTTGAAACACTGGGAGAAAGGGAAAAAAGTCAGGACTGAAGAAAGGCTATTTTACAGCTACATAGACATGTAAACACCTCCAGGAACTTTGCTTAATAAGGCCAGCTACTTTCAGCTATCACTTCACTGCCCGTGACAATCTTTGCATGAAAGAATTTCTTTCTCCCTGAGGCAACACTAGCAAGTTAGTGCAGCTCCCTTGAAATACATAAATGCTGTATTTAAAATTAAATGTATAGCATATGGAGGACTGGAGCTGTGCTCTGGAAAGCAACCCTCTCTCCCACCCAAAGGCACTCGAGTACACAAACATACATCCCTGCGAAACGTGGTAAATGTGACTGGGAAATGTCAGAATACAGAAAATTCCTGTAGATTTTAACTCATATCAAGACACACTCCTGTGTAAAAGATACCGCAGGGTCCACAACTGATCTTGAAAAATCTCAGAACATGATGTACACAATAAAGAAGTCAATTCAGCAGCATTCAATACATGAGCACTCTTCCCCTTATGGAATACATTACTCAGCTCTTCCTAATGATACTGAATTGATTTCACACAGAATCACAGAATCACTGGGTTGGAAGAGACCTTCAAGATCACTGAGTCCAACCCAGCCCCAACACCTCAACTAAACCATGGCACCGAGTGCCACACCCAATCTTTTTTTAAACACATCCAGGGATGGTGACTCCACCATCTCCCTGGGCAGACAATTCCAGTACTTTGCCACCTTTCCAACCCCAAAACAGAGAAGCTGTGAGTGACACACAACTTTCCTGGGAAATGAAGGCTCAGTTCTGCATACTCAAGTGTAGATCTGGATTTCAGTGATACCAGGGATAAAACTCTCGCTGACTTCAGTACAGTGCACAAAAGAGAGCATTTACGAACACTTATAAGAACATAAAATGTGCCTGATGCTGTGCCTGCAATTTTAAAATCACCTATTTTTACCAAGTCTTGTGGAAAAAAAAGTCTTGTGTGTACAATTGTAGATTCAAATTTAAACCAGTTGACCTACTTTAAATTGTTTTCAGTTTATCATGTTAAGAAAAATATTCTAAAACTGTAACCTCAGATGATCAAAAAAACCTGACCCCAAACCTTCAAAATAAAAAAGCAGGGTATGGTGGTTTGGTCTCTGAAACCACCAAGCTTTGATGAAGGCTTTTTTTTTTGCAGCAGTATTTCAGAATCACATGAAAATACGAACCACACTTGTTGGTTGACTTCCATTCCTGTCACTTTAGAGGGAGTCTGTGTTTGTGCAGAATGATTTAAATACAATTCTTTGACATTCAGAACTGAAATGTCTGTTCCTGTGTGAAATACAAGAACTCATTAACTTGGGAAGTCTATCAACTTGCTTGACAAATCTAGATGTATTACATTTTGGTGTACATTTCTTCATAAACTAATACTCCCTATTTAAAGCATATTTCTATTTTCATTTGCATTTTTATACTTACTCTTAAGTAATTTTATCACTGATAGGGATTATTGCTAGGTTCAGGACTCCAATCCTACTACAATATAAAAAAATGAAACACTTTTACATGAATACTTTCTCTGCAGAGGTAAAAGGTCAAACAGAGTAGCACTAGACAGGAGAAAATGAATTAGTAAACTGAAGGAAAGATAATCAGTCTGGTTTCAAGGTTAAGTTTCTGTTCTTTATTGCAGTGAGGTTTTTTTTTCCCTTCTTTTTTTGAACTTCTAAGAGCATGCCAATTCCATGTTCCAGCTTGCTGTGCTACTGCAGCAGAAACTACACAAATAGACAAAATCTCCAAAAATCACACCACCTTACAAAACCCACCCCTGCCCCTCAGTCACTCCCTCTGAAAAAATCTAGAGCAAAGAAATACCCTTTGTGTTGAAAATCAGGAAAGTGAGGTCCTGGCAAACTGACAGGTAAAGTGTATTTATCTTCCCCAAAAACATGACTGTGTGAATAAGAACTGCTCCCAAATGTGAGCAGTCAGCTGCCTCCCTGGATGTGACTGTAAATTTGTGTTTAAATACAGAATCATAATATTTACAAATAGAAATTACACACAGCATGTCCTTCAAAATCTCTCCGCCATTGTCTACAGGCTTTAGTGGTAAACAAACTAGCATAAACAGTGGGTAGTAAAAGTGGTTTAAAATAATTTTATTTTTTTTGCAAATGAAGCAGTATTAGCAACAGCCACTACTCTTGTGTTGAGACTGTTGTCTTATTTCATTCCTTATTTTGACTTCATAACCCAAATAAATGGTTTGCATATTTCACAGAAGGAGGAAAATCTGCAAATACCAACTTACTTTTTTTTTCACTTTTCAAGCTTTGGAGAGCTTATCTAAAATGTCCCTACACCTTATTGTATGAACAACTTTATCTCTCAACTTTCACATATTTTATAAAAATGTCAGGAGAGATTTAACGTGGCGCCTCAAATACAATTTAAATGCATGTTTCTCAACTTAGGGAAATTAGGATTCCCCAACAATGTTACTTATAAGTTTTTCACTGACCTATCTCAAAAAAAAAAAAAAGTTCTTTTTTTCATCCCTTTTCATCTCTGTTTTCCTATAATAGCCTCAAGTATTTTTCATCTGACAGCTATAAACATTATAGTTATTCATTACATATGGCCTTGGCATACTTGTTATAGCTACCTAGAGTACATTTCAATACCAGAATTTCTCAGTTTAATACACTACTAATGAATCAAATAAAATCCAAGTGGTTTGGGGCTTCAGCTGACACTAACTTATTACCCCTGTAATCACATCGTGAGCAGAAGTGGCTCTGTACCTTTTGCTCCTTGTTCAGGACCTGCAGTGAAACTCACCACAGTATTCTTGCTCTGTGGTTTATACTTCCAAATCTCAGAAAATGTATTTACATGTACATTGGAAATTATTTTTTCCGGGGAGGTCACATTATGCTAGCCACCACAGATGCCCAAAAATCAGCATCTAAAAAATGCCTATTCAAATATACACCCACAATTATTTTTCTGGCATTTTAAAGACTGTAGTTTGCTTCATTAAAACACTTCACACCAATCCTCCTCACCAGAAACCAACCCAGAACCAGAAACTCCTGACTGAGGCATGGGGGTGGGCAGCCATTCCCGTGCCAAATATATTCTCAAATCCTTTAACAACCCACACTAAAGACATTCTTCATTCATTCAATAACATTTCTTATACAGGCACATGGAAGAAAAAAGAGAAAGGTTCGGAGCCATGCCTAGTCCTTTGCTGTGGATCATACAAAGAAAAAGACCCGGACTTGAGGGGTGAAGGAATAGTTTTATGAAGCTATTTCTCTGCAGTCAAACATAGCATAGCTGCAAGTCACTGCTCTACAACAGCTAAAATTTAATAAAATGTTTCTATGGGGTGATGCCAATGAAAATATTCACAGTACTATAAAGAGGAGTCATTAATTATCTGCAGGTCATTACCAAATGTTAGGACCCAGTACTAAAAATACATATTGAGGTAAACAACAGTGTTTTGTGAACATGAAGCTACTTAAGGACATAAGATGCTCACTACCCACACTTCCAAGAAGCAGCTTACTGTTTTTGACAGCAAAGTGAAGAGTTATATTCTAGGAATTGAAATAAATTTCTTTTATAGCATTACTTTTCAGCCAGTACACCACCAGAAGGCATTAATAAGGAAGGCCTATTTAGTTCTCAATTACCCAAGGATAGTGTACTTCAAAAGAGCCTTTAGAGTTTAGTTTTGGATTTTCAGGGGGTATTTTTGCTTTTTGTGACTATAGAGCATGTGATGAGCACCCAAAGCAGGCATAGAATACAAGACTTGTTATCAGCTCAGAGAAACATTATAATCAGGATTTCATTTGTTCAGCAGAAGTTCAAAACCGGGATGTCCCGTGTTGAACATCTGTACCTGCTGTACCACACAACAGCGGGAAACAGGTTTTAGAGCTTGAGGTGAGGAGACCCAAGCTCCTCACACAACACCTCAGTGTGCTGGTGGCTGTCTGTTGTAATTGAGTCTCTTTAACTACAGAAGTAGGTTCAGCCTCACTGCAATGCATCCTGCAGGGAGAGGAAAATGAGAAAACTGACTGTGGTACCTCTAATGAGCGGAATACTTCAGCACATATTCAAACTCACTGTTTATAAGGAATCTATTTACTTTAAGATAGGCAAGCAAAATCTCTGTCAATGGGCAGAATAAACACTATTTAGAGTGGAGCCATTTGTAACATACTTTAATTGACAATTTTCCCTTGATGACTAATATAACATCTTTCATATGAGGATTCTGCTGTTCTGTGATTTTCTGTCCCTGTATTAACAGATATGAAAACCAATGCACAAAAGGCATTCTCCTAATAACAGAGCTTAGAATAATACATCCATTATCACAGGGAATCACACTTGTTTTCTGTAACCAGATGAATGCAAACAGAGCAAGGAAGTAAGGTAAAATACCTCCACAAAATCAGCATATTTGCCTCAGAACAGATGGCAATACAAAGTATATTTAATTTCATTCTTTTTCATTTAAAAAGGCTTTTATAGGCTCTGTTCTTCTTCCTTAAATTGGGCAGTACCTGTCCCTCAAGTACTGGGACCAATACTATTTGATATCTTCACTGATGACACAAACAGTGAAATTGAGAGCATCCTCTGCAGGTCTGAGGATGGCACCAAGGTGAGGGGTGCAGCTGGTATGTTCTGAGGGAAGGGAAGCTATCCAGAGGGACCTTGACAGGCAACAGTTTTAAACTGAAATAGGGTAGATGTAGATTGGATATAAGGAAGAATCCTTTTTAAGAGGGTGCTGAGAATACCTTGTACAGGCTGTCCAGAGAAGTTGCCAATGCCCCATCTGTAAAGTATTCAAGGTCTGGCTGGATGGGGCACTGAGCAACCTCATCTGATGAAAGATGGCCCTGCCCATGCGCCTATTTGGTCTAGATGATCTTTAAAGATCCCTTTCAACCCAAACTATTCTGTGGTTTTATGAGTCTACCATGTTGTATCATATTAAAAAAAATACACTGGACAATCACAATACATCACACACTATTGAGGACACACACATTTCCATTATTTCATTTTCACTAGAATAAACACCCTGCTTTTCTTTATGTGCCCCAGGATGTTCTTATCAGAACATATATCTTTCAAGAGTTTGTCAGTACCAACTAGAGCTGCTTGCAGCAGAATGAAAAAACACCTCCCCTTTTCTAACACATGCATACGTAAAAAAACCTCTCATAAATTAAAGTAATGGGACAAACATTGTCATGATATAATTCAGAGCTGTGCTGGCTTACTGAGGATTAAACTTGGCTGAGGAAGATCATTAGGAAAACAGAAGGCTACAGAAATAATTTTTTTTAAATCATGGAAGTGGATTGTAGAAGCTCACAATGGAGTAAAAATTAAACAGCTGAATAAAGATAATTACACAAAACTGTGTCTCAAGATCAGCACCGTCAGAATATGATCCAATGTAAAGAAACACACACTACCAGAGAAAAATAAAATAAGATAAAAATTCTCCCAGGTTCAATGCAAAAGATGTTTTCCCCTTAGAGAAAACCGCATAAAAAGCTTCCTCTCTTCAGAGGAGGCAACAGAATGGAAGGGAATGAAAAGAGGCAGGTGAAAGCTCTGCATTTCCAAACATTATTCAAGGTTAGAAAATGAAAATGTTTCATTACAAGGAAAAAGACAAATCTGATCAAAGTCAGTCAACTCGCTTATTTATATCTCAGCAAACACCTTGGGTCTGCATTTTGTCAATCTGCAGAAAGCAAAAGATTTTTCTGACCTCATAAATTGGCTAGAAATGGCTTGTGTACTGATCTATTCAGCTCAGCAGATACTTGGCACCATTTATCCTGGCTCTCACAGAACCAAATACACCTACCAGAAGGGTGATTGCTCTGGAGTCTCTGAAAGTCAAGAGGAAAAATACACATTTTAAGTCCTCCTTTAAGCCACTGGTATGTCACAGTGCTGTCATGCTTACCCTGGTCTGACCGCCTGACACAGCTGAGGATGGCTCCACTGAGCATTACGAGGGTCTCAGCCCTGGACACAGCAGAGCTGGGGTAGAGTGAAGCAGGACTTCTAAAAAATTGCCAGCAATGTCACGCTACAAAATTATGGGGAGATGACGCCTTGTCTACTGCCTGGGAGATTCACTCAGCTTCCCAATCATTTGGTGTGCAGATGTCACCACCAAAGAGCTGCAATATAGTGATGTATTGGCACAGAAACATCTAAAGAGAACATGTCTGAACATACAGGAGGGACTGAATTTGATCTGTTAGTCCATATTCACATTTACCTTCCCTGGGAATAACTAACTGCATGAATAGGAAATAAAGAGTTTATTCATTAAGCTAAATGAGATTTTACAGCATCACATTCATTCACTCAGCTAAGTATGAATGCTGGCAAGATCTATGTATGGATTATATACTTGGACTAGACTGCAGACAGTATTTACTATTTCTTAAACTATGTCAGCTTCTTTAAAAGTATTTATCTAAAATAAACCTCTTCTAAAATTTTCATTCTAAAGTTTAAAACTGTGGAGTCTCTCTCCCGTAATGGGACTGGGTCACACACACGCATACACACACACACACACACACACACACACAGATCCTGATGCAAACACGTGCCTAAGGAGACAGCTTCTCCCACATATTGTTTCTAAAATCAGTACAACTACTTTTTATCTTCCATATGCATTACCTCTTCAGAGCACATCTAACCTCAGACTCCTTTCAAGTTGATTTTCTGCATCCTGATGTTTTGTTTTAAATAAATATTAGCATCGTCAATTGGCTCCACTACATTACTGCAACCTCTGGAGTGAGCAGGACTGGCCACTGAGTACATGCTGTGACAGCTACCCTTTAAAGCAAAAATAAAAGGCTGTCAGAGAAGATGCACCTGGTTTTTATTTAAGATTTGAAATTACCTCTTTAATGGTTTCTGCTTGCTGACAAGCAAATGCATGACCTAGGAATCAGCAGCTAGAATTACCTATTCGCTGAAAGTGTGTATTTGCTGACTTAATGTGTTTATCATTTATCACATACACGGAGGAGTTGACAAATACAATCTTCTTGTCCTTAGTAATTTTGTGGAGCAAGAAATAACTCAGTTCATTCTTCTTCCTTACTTTACTTGTTCCTAACTATGGTACTGTGCCAAAAAACAGCTCACAGCTATTTCCCTTCTCTAACATACAAAGTCAAAGTACATTTCCAGCTGGCAAATAAAATGCAACGTTGATTAGGAATGCAATATATTTGAAGCATTTGACCTTTAAAGCACAAAAATTCTGCATCTGAAATGTAGTTTGTCACATATCCACAAAGCCATATCAAATCAGGAAATACAATTGTTACAGCTGATTAATGGTGACTTTGCAGTTTCATGATTTTTGTATATATTTGTGGTAGTCCTAACTTCACGAAAAGGACACTGTAAAGTTCTTGATTTACAAAGATGTTCTACTTTGAAACCTCTTATGGAATTTTGCCATATATATACCAATTATGTTTAGCTAAGATCTGGGATTTTACCTTCAAACTGATGAAGTGCATCAAAGAAAACAACTGAGAGCTTGACACTGAAATACACTCTAAATCTTTCCAGTTTCATGCTATTTATAATTGTTGTGTCACAAGTCATTAAACTCTGAATTCCTTCATATTATTTAGAAACTCACCCCCTGACAAGTTCTAGAACAACCTTAAAATTCTTTTCCCATGCTGAAACAAACTGATTCTGGGCTCAGATGTGTTCTATTGGGTGTCTAACAACAAGAAGCACAAAAATCTGGGAACACTGGATATAGAAAATCTTTAGTTATGTACCATTCTGTGACTTAAATTCAACTCATTTCCTCATTCTGCATAAGTGTGGACTCAAATTCTACCCATATGGTGAGGAAGGCTTATTCAGACCTTATGTTTCAGAGGTTCCTGCAGCAGTTAGCTCTACCCAAGACTTTGTCCGTCATTGTGTGTAAAAGGGGATAAAGGTGTGAAGAAGGGGAAAATCTACAGATGTGCACAAGTTCTTCAGTTCTTCCCCTTGTGTTACAGGATATATATGAAATTATGGCCATGATGGTAAAAAATAAAGCAGGCAAATTCTTCTTACAAAGCCTATAATGCCAACCATAAGCTGAATATTATTCCCACTGAACACAGGCAAGTTGGTAGTAGAAGCTCCCAGTCAACTGTATGAGATTTGGAACACATTCTGGGATTCAGATTCTCCTATTAGAGAATAAAAACATTTACTTTTTATCCCAATCCTGCTATAACAAGACTGGAAAGAACTTTGTACTGATTTTAATAAAATATAAGGTCCTTCCAAATCTAGTTTTGTATTTTGTTTAGTCGAATGCATAAAACCACTCACCAGTAGAGGGGGTATAGCTCAACCATTTTTCCTGAAAGTGCTGAAAGAGGCTGTCACAGTACTAAGGAGAGGACAATATGAAGAACAAGAGGTTGTGCAAATTTACATGCCTTTAGAAAGAGGAGCTGCAAGGGGAGAAGGGCTTCTGGAATGCACCAGGCAAAAGCAGTAGGAAAACAAATATTAATTTCAAGCTTTTAGCATTTTAATATAAGCCAACCAAAAGACAGAAAACATCATGAGTACCTTCAACTGATTTCAGACTGAAACCTATTCTGCTAAGTATTTTAGCTTAACAGTGTAAATATCCTACTTATTTTGAATGCAGAAATTCTGTGTGTCAAAAAATTCCAGGAATAGACCTGAGCATCATGTAATTCAATGACTTTCAGCATTACAGCAAAATAAGATGTTGAGGCATTCTCCTTGAGAAATCACGGGCAAAAAACTTAATACCATTATGTGAGTCCAATCTAGTTGAACTGGAACACTTGTATGACACTTTGCTATGTCCCCATTGCTAACAGCAAGTCCTGGTGAGGAAAATTCTCTCCCAAAAAAGGGAACACATCTGAAGGTCAGACAAGAGATGTGTTTTTATGCTGTAGAATTCCTGGCTGCTACCAAACTAACTGCAACTAGCAAAAGGGAAATTTTTCAGATTTCCAAAAATATGCCTGAAGAATGTTGACAAGTACATGAGCTGCCATTGACAAGCAAGTTCAGGCTCAAACTACCAAACCAATGTCCTATTTAGAGGTCTGGGGTTTTAAGTAACTATATTAGACATTTTTATGTGAAGACCTCACAAATACCTTTGAGGCCAAGGTGTGGTTGCCCAACACTTCCCAAATTAGACTCTCAGGTCGTGACTCAAGAAACCTCTTTAAAAAGTGCTCAATTACTAACCCAAATGCATATGTGTTATTCTGAGCTTCAGAGCTGGACTCTGGAACTGGCAGAACCCAATGCAGGAAACCCTTTTTGAGTTTGCTCCAGCCCAGTAAGTGAAGCACGCCTTGCAGAGCCTTTCCAGAAGGATCCTGGTCAGGTATGAATTCTGCTGAAGCTTTGTAACACTTCAGAGAAATACCCATCTTTTCTCAGACTTCAGCTGTGCAGTAGTTTAAAAGAAAAGAACAACTTTCTATGATGTCCTCTTGTTACAGACCAGAGCAATTAATGTTTAAATAGCAAAATACCCTGATGCTACAAGACAAACTACTCCTATATTTTAGAACTGAAATAAATTCCAGTATCGAGTCTTATTGAGTCCATGGCTTCAAATAGATTTAAAGGGGTGTAATTCAGGACAGCATTAGCTCTGTTGTCACCACTCAGTTTGAACAGCTAAAACCAGTATGACACAGGCAACCATGCACATCTGCTCTGTTCATTTAACTGTGGGGGGCTTTATATACATACATTTTGTCTAATATAGCCATCAATCAGTTAAAGAAGCAAAGTGTACCTGTGCTACATAGTTCACTTTATCTCTGTTAATGATATTCAGGACAACCCCAAGAGGTGGTTCTTTGTACAGGCCACGTACACATGTGATGACTGCCAAGATGATCCAAACATATTTAGAAAATAATTTTGCCCATAGGAGAGGCTCTTTGCCCAGACTACACTGCACAACCACCACTCAACTGAAGGCTTGTAAGTCTATTCCATCCTCAGAGAACAGAGGAAGAAAAAAGAGAGAGAAAGAAAGAAACAGGAGAAAATACTGCAGTAAAGAACAGAATTATTTATTTTCTTGTACTAGGCTTAACAGACACAAGTTCTGCCTGGGAATGTCTCTTAATCTCTCCAGTTGCTCCATTTTTCCCTTAATCTTTTATAATTGCAATATTCTCAGATAGTCCTTGTCTCTAGTAAATTGCACCTTGCAGCTCACATGCAACCCAGAAGAGGGGGAAGAAAGACAAAGGCAGAAGGCCCCACTTCACCCAAAAAATTTTCTGGACTTAAAAATGTGTATTCATATTAAATTCTTCTCAAGTGCCAGGAGGCTAATTATATAATTAATGGAAAATCTGACATTAAATGAGTTAATTTTGTTCTCCTCAGTGTGGGTAACATCTACATTTGAAATTTCCTCTCAAATTGTTAATTAATTTTTCTAATACAGACCATAATTCTCCCAAGTGAGGGAAACTGAAGGGAAATGTGTTTTGATCCCAGGAGCTCCACTGCCTAACAAATTTAAAGGATCAACACTGAATGAAGGAACATCTATTTCCTTTGTAATTAAAGCAATAAGGAGACCCCATGGCCAGTTTGCTGCAAAAGCTTTCCATGACAGTTCCTGAAAAAGCTGGGAGTAATCTGTTCAAAGGACATGTTGTGGCTTTAGGGTCTCTGGCTGTATTCATACCAGTCTGTATTGAAATCTGAGAGATCCGGGTTCAGTTCCCGACTGTCAGAGGCTCCTGGGTCATCAAACAGGGCAGAAGAGTCAGTTAATTTCATTATGTCTCATTTCTAGTTGTAACATGAAGATAAAAAGATCCTTTATGAGGGGGGGAGGAGAGGGAGAACAATCAATTACAAAATATTTAAGAATGAGTAGCTGAAATCCTTCTCTGTGAACAAATAAAAACAAACAGATGGACAAAAAGACCTCAGTTTAATTAATTAAGAGAAAAAAGGTATCAATGTGTATATATATATATATATATATATGTATATATGTATATATATATATATATATGTATGTATCCGCAGCAAAATAACCTGGTTTATTGGAAAAAAAAAATTTGAGTTAAAACGAAAAAAAAAGGAATGAATGGCAAATTTTACCCAGTTCTGCTCACTTAGGATTACTCACAAGTACAAGGATTTGAAAGAAATAAATCTGTAATTATACTGAGACTTTGTTTCACACACAGGCTGCAGTTCCCTGAATAACTTCACCTTATTTACTGCTACTGAGAGCAGCAGTCTTGCCCTCCCTGTTGTCCATGATTGTGTGCTCCAGCTCTCTTGTTTGTGCTGGCATCAGTGCTCGGGCAGCTGCGCAGCTGGACTGAAAATTAATCTGACTACAGAAAAAAGGGTTTTTTTTAGCTAAAGCAGCTCTCTGAACCGACAAGCCATGTGCTGATACAGAGAGAGGCAGCAATGAATGGCTGATGGATAAAGGAGAGCAAGGGACAAACTCAGTGACCCCAGGGACTTAAATAGGCTTAAATCCATCATGAAACCACTTCCTCAGCCTTATCCCCACTGGCCAGAGGATCTTTTTCTATCTTTGGTGGGGGAGAGCATCCTCGCACAGACAGAAGGCTGAGGAGTTACTTCCCATAGATACTGCTTGCACACCCACAGGAAATACAAAGATATTCAAGACAATTTGTCCTGGAATAAAACAAAGGTAAATGACATTTACCATGGGACAGACTCCGGCCAAGGCCAGTCATCACCAGAGCATTGCCTGTGCTTGCTTATGTCCCTTTTCTAATACTCATTTTTATTTAGCAGAAAATATATGATAACTCAATATAGTAAGTCCCCATACAATGTCAGGAAAAGATTTATTTGACTCAAATTAACCAATTAAAAGGGATCATACATCTGACTTAATGAGGAAAAAAAAAGCAGTTTTGGTCCATAAAAAATAATTTGTCCAGGGAATCATTCTAGAAATAAGATAAATATTCGTACAAGGGATCCTCAGTATTACAATTACAAACCTTGTAACATTTTCTCCTGTGTGCCTTTGACTAAGTACAGATTTTAATACAAGCATCATTTGAATAATCTCACACGTAATTCTGAAGAGGCTTACTTTCCTAAAATTCAATTTTGACAATAAATATTTAGTCTTAGTAAAAAAATTTACTTCTCTGCTTCTGGTGAGTACTTTAAAAAAAGGGTCCCTAGTGACATTAGCTGCATATTCCTCGCACACTTATAAAATATTTTGCAACAGAAGTGTTGTAGAAAGTAAAGTATCATTTCACTGCCTGTCAAAACATAACTCAGTAATACCCTTAACTTTAATTTTTAATGATGCAAATACCACATTGATACTTCATCCTTGCCTTGATTACATTTCTAACACTCTTTTATGAGCAGCTTAAAAGAACAGAGTAAGAACAATGTCTTTATGTGATTTAAAAGCACCAGCAACTGAAATGAATCTTCTGTGTAGTCATGCTTAAATCAATTAAATAGATCCAGATCTAAGTAAAGTTCTCTAATTATACTTCAATTACTACCCAAGCTTTAAAAAAAATAAAGTAAGAGAAAAAAAAGCTGGAAGTTATCAGATGCTTCATCTTCCTTGTTATTACATTGAATATGCAATTTTAAAAGACATCGTATGTTAAAAGACACCAATAAGAAGTTCTTCATTTATGCCAAGTGAGCTGATCATTTCTTAATGATGAAAGTATTTCTCTGAGCAGGAACACTTAAATAGAAATGTTCACAATCTTCTTCTCCAGCTAATTAAAAGCACTCGGTCTGATTAAACATAAGTCTGAACAATGTTTTCCATCCCTATCCTTCCCCATTCCATAATAAATCAGTGCTCTCAAGTGAGCCGAGGCTCTTGCTTCAAGTACTGACCCTAAACTAATTTTATTTTTATTATTTTAAGAGTTCTCAAAAAACATTAGCTCAAGTGAAAAATGGAGGCACGAAGTCTTTGCAGAAAGGCCTAACAGATGCCGCCAGCACAACACTTTAATGAATGACCACTTCCAGAGCACGGAACAGACAACATTTTGTGCTGAGCCCTCGCGTGGGCCATTCACTAACTGGAAGGGAATGAGCTGCCTCCCTCCACCAGGTCTGTGCTCTTCCCCCCACCCCCTCTCTGCTCTGCTTCAGGCTAGGGCTGAGGTGAACGTGGTTGAATTAGCATACTACATACACTTTTCCCTCTTTTATTAAATTAATTTACCTGGTTAAATTTTTAGTCGTAAAAAAATTAACCAAGCCCTGCCACAAAGAACAGTACTGCTATTTAAGCTATCAATAAACAGAGCTTTTAAAACAGTTTTGTTTCAGGTAATGGGTGTTTGTAAACATATCTGAGAGCTGTACTTCAGTCTCCTAAGGTAAAAATAAAAATGTTTTCAAATATTTTGTCTTAAATTTTTTTTAATGTTACCACTGTAAATATTAAAGAAGCCAGAGCTAGACTCTGGTGCACCTTTTAGTACTTACAATACCATTTGCTGTTAAATTTTTAGTGCTATGAAAAACCTTTGTGTTCAAAAGCTAAGAATTATGCATGAAGTATATTTTCAAAGGAAGCCATAGTCCATATGAACAAAACACCACACCACCAATTCAGCTCTCTGCAAAAATAGATGTCTTAGGATCACAGCCTGCTAATGAAATCTTTTCTAAATTTTGCCTGTGGAGTTCCCATTGACATTATGCAGCCTGAGAGATGATTGAGACACAAGAAATATGATAATTATTACTTTTCATAAAAGGCAGAAAGCATAGCTGTAAGATTACCTTCTAAAATGCCTCCAGCTACCCGAATTCAGAATAGCCCCTTAACAAGGGCAGAAGGTAACACCTCACAGTACCAGAGACTGCCAGGGAAAGACAGGAGTTTAAAGAAAAATAACAACTCCTCTTTCTTGAATTTGCAGCCTAAAAAGTTTGAGGTAATCGTACCACTAACAGACCATGTATAATCTTTGAAAGTACATTTGACAGATCAAACACAGAAGCTGTAAATTACCAGTAATGTCAGCAATCTTTCCATTTAACTATCAGTGTATCAAACCACAAACTCAGAGAACACAATAATAACTTGAAGATAGGAATCTAAGAAGACACAGACTATGTATTTATTTGGTTCTCAAGAACATGTTTAAGCTGCAAAAGACAAATATGTTTGGTTTTCTCAGCAATAACAGGGATATAAAAAGAGGTACATGCAAAAACTAGAACACTGAGAACAATTACATTTCCCAAACATTGCAGGTACAGAGCCAGATGCAAAAGAGCATTCTGAGCTGGAACACCCGCATGAAGGGAATGACTGAGGGTTATTTCAGTGCAGCTACTGGAAAAAGGGGGAGTAGCCCAAAGGCTGATCCCACTTATGCTCCAGTGCACTCTGCCTGGCTGATCATGACCTTGAGGGAAGAATGGGACCAAGGGCAGTATGGAGATGAGTAGTGTTGGAACACCTGGCTAAATCTTCTGTGCTTCAGAGAGCATCCATTGGTCTATTATTGGTATTAAAACATTGGGATGTGAGCTTAATATTTTTGAAAAACTTTTGTGGAATCATTGGTAAGCCTGGGAGTCTGGCCTGGTCAAAACTCGACAATTGCAAGGAATTTACTCACATGTACATTATTTTGGTACCAAGACACTTCTACTTGGAAAAGGCTTTATAAGGCTTTAATGATAACTGTAGCAGTGTAGCTATTCCCTTTGCTAAAGCAAAAAAACCCATGAACATAAGGAACCTCTGTTTCAGAATAAATGAAGTACATGATGACAAATGTTTTAAATACATGTATGGATTTAATTAAAGTGATAACATTTTATAATGTAAATAACACAAAACCAATCAATGATAACTAGCCATAATTTAGGCTGTAACAAAAATAATAAAACCAGGCAGTAAAACCCTGTGCTATTTCAATTACTACAACTTCTGGTTTCCCTGATGTTGAAGCATTTATACTGCATTTTCATACAATTCAATACTGCATTTTCAGTGCTCAGTGTTGAAGTCTACATAGGAGAATCAAGACCATACACCAATGTATTATTATTTTTCTTTTTCTCTCCCATGAAGTGTCTCTGTGAAACAGGATACTTAAAAATTGGTTCTGATCAATCAGGGCCCATGGTTTGCAATTCATACATCACACCCTGTATAAGGTTTCTACTGTAACTTTATTTAAATTTTTCACACCACACATCTGTGAAGTCTACACTACTATCTAAACAAGCACCATAACCTTTTTTAATGGATGGGATAACATCTCTCTTGCCTGCTTTTCTTCTGACAACAGAACAGTGTCCCATACAACTTGAGGCCAGTAGTTTATTACTGCATGACTGAGGATGTTTCCTGCAGCAGCAGGAGATGAGCATGTGTTGGGCATTATATGTATGAAGGGATGTGGGTGCAGCAATGCTGAGGGCCATTACTGCTCATCCTAAATGCCTGGAGTCCACACTGAGCCTCTCAAGACTGGGCTAGGTGCCTGAGGTCCCTGTCTGTGGGAGAATAGGATGCCTCAGAAAGGAATCCAGAGCGGACAGTAAGGTTGAGCTGGGAGCTGTTGAAACTAGCCAAGAAAAACACTAAGGGAAGGGTGTGCCTCAAATTCTTCTCCTTTTGCAGCTTAGGTATCTTTTTTTTATGGCCTATAAGGCAGTGCTTATGTCAGCTAGGGTTTCAGAGCCCCAAATCCACCCTAACTTGTTCAGGTTCCACAATTCCTCCTTTTACAACCATAACACAATAGGTGCTCACTTCAAAAATACTGCTGGAGGGTCAGAATAGAGACAAGGTAGAATTAATTCCTGCTTTAATTCCTTCTCTAGCTTGACATAGTTTAAACCTACATTTCTCACTTCCCAGCAGAATGTTCCAATCCTGCTATGCTGGGGAAAACCTAGGGGTGGGAGAGGCAGGGGTCACTGGCCCCTTTCTGCCTAAATTATGCCAGTGCTGCAATGAAAGCAATTTACTTAGTTACAGCAAAAGGTAAATTACACAGTAGTCTCTTGCTTTTCAGACTAAAGTTTGAAGTCTACTGCTTTTTATATTATATTGTCCATTACTCTCATACTCCTATTCCCTTGCTATCTAACAGTCTCTTGGGATTCTTCACACTTCTATTTAAATTCCAGGGACACACTGCTTAGCGCTGACATTCAATTAGTTCTCCACTTAATAAATAACCATATATAATTGAATATTTTTGCAAGTATTAACCATAGAACATATTCATTGTTAAAATTTAGAATCTTTAGTTATATGCTTGGAGCCAGCGGATGACATTGTTCACGTTGAAATAAAATGAAAGGATTACAACATGGAATGCTTGTGTTTAGAAATGGGTCGTTTGCAATTTCAGAAAATAGGTAATTTACAAAGTTTAAAATGAAATGCATGATTGCATTGTTCTAAGCATTGAGGGACTGAACAAAAGGCTTCTGCTTTCTTATCAGCATCAATTATGGCATGAGTGTGAATAATATGGATTGTGATTGAATCATTACTAACCATTTTTGCATAATTTTCCACTTTCACTTCACCAATAAAAATTTTTTGTAAAAGATGAAATTATATTTCTTCCAAGAGCCATAAAGAAAAACCACAGAGCTTGATCTGTGACAATTATCAAGATCCAGATGATCTCTCCATCCCTAACAATAGTAGCTAACAGCACTCCTGTACTTTACGAGTCATTATTCTAGCCATCTTCTCTCATGCAAAGGTTTTCACCTCAGTTTTGATGAAGGTAGAGTTGGGAAAAACTTTTTCTTCTGCAGCCTATTAAGGTAGTCCTTCTTATGCTTTCAAGACAGTGAGACTCTAGGGGCCAGGTCTGCCACACAAACTGGTTGCCAGCAATTTGTTTGCTCTTTAGATAAGCCACACTAGTTGTGGAAGAGAAGCTGGCTTGCTTTTGCCCTGTGTTACAGGGTTATACTCAGCTGCACAGAAAATTGGATAGCATCTGGTGGGAGGACAGAAATTGTGGCTCTACGTGTGTGAGAGACATAAGCAGGCTGGGCTCTGCAGCCTGTTAATGTAGGGGATGGGGGAAGAGTGATCAATCCTGTATTAATTATGGAGCCAGCAGATCATTCAGCAGCTAATATTTCTTTTGTCTGGAAGGTGACTTGAAACAGTGACAGCAAAGTATGATTACCATATAAACACTATAGATTTCCATACTTTTCAAATATATGCCTTAATTTGGACCAGGAAAAAAAAGAGATTAAAAGAAACTTGTGCTTGAAGCATGTGATAATCAATCATCCAGAAAAAAATGTTTGATTACATGTATTGTGTTACTTAAGTGCTCTTTGAAGGCAGATGAGATGAAACGTATGTTTGAATGTGTCAAACATGCTCAAGCAGTACTTTAAACAGCTCTTGTACAACAAGGTGACTTAAGGGATGGGCTCATGGCACTGCAGACTTGGGCTCTCATTTCAGTGTGGAATACACTGAGCTGCTTTGGGTCACATACATCACTCCACATATGCACATATGGGGACCAGCAACTATAGGCCTTGCTACATTTTCAAGTGAAAATACTGTTTTTTCCAAAAGTTATGTAACACACTGAAAGAAACCACAGAATACACCAGGAAGAAATTCAACACTATGTTTGATAAGGATTTCTGTCAATCTTTGTATAGATGCATCTCCAAGGATCATATTTTGTGAGGTTTTCTTTAGGAGTGCCTGGATTAGCAAAAAAGCTTTTAGTTTTTTTGTCCTCTGATGTTTCTATCTTGTCACATATCAAAGGGATGACTGATGCATACAAATCATTAAACAAAATTTAATGAAGGACAATGCAGATGTTTAACTGTAAACACCTGCTACACATCTTTCAAGGAATCCTGGAAAGTAGGGGGCACTGAGATTTATCAGGTTCTTATTTGTGGCAGCATCTTGATTTGAATGAAACTAAGTGAAGCATAAAGTAAAGATCTGTGAGACAAAAAACCCTTGTGTTATTAGTAGAAGAGTTTTTTCTATCACACAGAAAAATGAGTGACAGGTGTAAGCCAGTAACAAAAAAGATGAATGAAAAAGAAAGTTGCATGGTTACTTAATCACCCTCCAAAAGACATTTTATATGAAGGTTCCAAACTTTACACCGCACAAGAGGATAACGCGGCCTAGGTGAATGTTCACACTTTTTGCAAACATGTAACAATGTTTGCTTTTTGCAAACAATGTAAACATTAATTGTGTTAAGATGAAACCGAAGTCCTGCCCAATGATTTAAGATACTGCATAGTCAATTCCAACATACCAAAAGAGAAAGAAATCGGTCTCTAAGAAACTTGCAGAAGAATTATATGTGCTCTACAGTCCTGCTTTACCACTCAAAAAAGGATAGTAGAAGGAATGCCTGGTGATAAGAATAACTACATAAACAAACCCACTAATTATCAGTCAAGTTTACAGATAAATTAGCATGGCTTTCCTAGGGAATTCAGTCACTTCAAAAGCTCAAATTATGGCAGATGGCTGTAGGATGCTCTCCTTTACAGACCTGTGCTACCAAATGTGCAGCTACAACGAACTTACTTATTCTACACCCTTCATTTAGGTGGATCTTCCCCAGGAGTTGGATGGATTACCCTTCAACCTCCAGGCAGTGACATGGGGTCTTACTGGCCAGGGTGTTGCCCCCATGTATCTGGGCTCTGTGGTATTATTCAAAACAAAACAAACCCTTCCTAACCTTCCCCATGTTTAGTGTTTCTGTTTAGCATTTGACTCTGAGCATTGTTTCCCTGTTGTTTTACCATACTTGTGTGGCTCTGTGCAGACCTGCCCACCTACAGTGCAGTGTTCCTGGAGAACATTTTTCATAGGCTGGGATGAATGGCTGCTATACAAACTGGAAGGCTTTTTATGGAGGACACCCCTTGGGACACTGCTTCCCACTACTGTCTGAGCACACTTCTGATACCACAGCCAAGATGTGTAATTCTGCATTCAGAAGCTAAGTGAGAAGCTTTTTTCAGCTCTAAGGATTCACTCATTCCTTGAACTTGTGAAAGTATTTGTTTCTCTAAACCACATTTTTCCAAACAAATACTTAAGGCAGACACTTTAGGTGTTGCTGACACTTTAATAATTGCTTTAGGCCATTATTAAACCTTTGCTTGAAGATGCTGGCAAACAGCTTCATCCCACCATCAACCCCACTAGCCTGTGCACCCAGTGATACCTAACTTCATAAAGGCACCTACAACATCAGTAGTCCATGAAGATCTCTCCCTCTCCATGGTGCCAAGTATTGCCATCACCCTCACAGGACTTGGGACGGGGAAGGCATGTATGTGCCATGACCCTTCATCCTCCATAGTGCCAAGCAGTCCATGGGAATCCAGGGATGCACAGCAGAGGGAAGTGAGTTTATGTGGTCACTTGGCTTGCTCACCCTGGAGAAGAGGAGACTGAGGGGAGACCTCACTGCAGTTACAACTTCCTTACAAAGGGAAGAGGAAGGGCAGGCATTGATCTCTTCTCTGTGGTGACCAGTGACAGGACCTGAAGGAATGTCATGAAGCTGTGTCAGGGGAGTTTGGATTGAATATTAGGAAGAGTTTTTTCACCCAGAGGGTGGTTGGGCACTGGAACAGGCTCCCCAGGGACGTGGTCATAGCACCAAGCCTGACAGAGTTCAAGAAGCACACGGACAACACTCTCAGACACATGATGTGATTCTTGGGATATCTGGTGCAGGGCCAGGAGTTGGATTTAATGATGCTTGTAGGTCCATTCTTGCTCAGCATCTTCTATCATTCTATGAAAGGTAATTTAAAAAAACATGCCATAAATATGTAATATTTCTTTTGGAATAGCATTTGATAACCTTAAAAACAACTGCCCAAACTTCCTTGTCACTGTTTTCTTTTATGGACACTATATCATACCAAGATGCAATGTGGGTTTTCTTGACATCCATTTTTTCCCATAAGTTTTTAACGGTAATGCTCAATAAATACTTTAAGTGCCAGCATGGAGTGGATTATTGCTAACATGTTGCAAGAAAATTGCACAGTGCTAAAGCTTGCAATAAAAATAAGCAGAACGCCCACTGTTAATACACCATAGTTAAGTGTATTAGCTGTTTTCAAAAGCATTAACTCCCACACAAATAGCAATGCTATTTTGTCCAATATATTATTATCAGACAGAGAAAATCAGTTGGGGACTATCTAAAGCCTTTATGCCCACATATATTAAAATAAAATTGCTTCATGAAATTAGGAAATTGTGTGGGGACAGCACTTTAGATTTTACCAGGTGTAAACAAAAAAATAATAACAATAATAAAAATAATAATAATAAATTATGAAATTACACACTACTTGTACTGATGACTCTTCCCTTTCCTCACCTGGTATTCAGAATCACTGAAAGGAAAATATTTGTTTCTCCACCTCTCATTTTTTATTGTATTTTCTGTCTCATAGGCCGGTAAGATTTCATAATTTCTGAGCTCTTGTACTTTTCCTTCACCAGAGTGGGAAAACCAATATTGGATAATAATGATACACAAGAAGAAGTAATTGTTAATGATCCTAATGCGGCAGTGTAAGCTGTTCATGAATCCACTGATTATCCTTTTGTTTCTGCTTCCTGTTCATCTGTCTCAGCAGTGACATCATGAAAATAATAATAATTTGCACCCAGATTCACAAAGTGGTTTGCAAATATTAATTAATTGCAAACCTAATTATGCCTCTGAGACAGATTTTATGTTCCTATTGTGCTCTAGAGACCCACGTGCCTCTTTCCTTGAAGCATATTTCTTCTCCTTACAGGCCTATTCAAACCCCCCTGAAATTAAGGGGAGAAAAAAGAAAAAAAAATATTGGGCAGTAGAGGGGAGGGGGAGAAGAGGGTAGTGGGGGAGGGAGAGAGAATAGAGTAAAGAGAGATGCAACAAAGCCTTCATATTTTACTCTGTGCTCTACTGTGGTCTACCTACCTGAATCAGGAAAAATTCTGTATTTTCATGGCATTTTTTGTTAGCAGCAATACTAAAGATAACTATATTTTGTCCTGAGGTACTGTTATGTGGCAAAAAGTAAAAAATATTACTAAAATGCCAAAAAGCTGTGTTTCAACTTTACACATTCTTAGATGATGGTGGTGATCTGGCACCCAGCAAGCTCTGCTTTACATGTGGCTGTGGGTTTGGGTTTGGGCTGAGCTGCAGGGGTGCACTGTCACACCATCGGGATGCTGTCACAGAACAGGTGTAAGCCCTGCTGCCACATCCCCTTTCTGGGGTCCTACTGTCACAAGCTCACATGACAGGTTTTCAATGACAACAGAAAAACATTTGACAATGCATTTTGTAGGGAAGCTACTGAGACATTTTCTTCCTTTTCACGAAGCTTACTTTGGTATAAATCTAGGATGTGTCCCCCTTGGAATAAATTTTAGAAGTAATGCTTTTTTCACATCCCCTTCACTGTGGTGGTCCTATTTCTTTCTCAGAAAATCACTCATCACTCTGAGGGATAAAAATATGGAAAATACTGTCGGTTAGCTTTTATCTCACTTTAACATCATAGATAGTCAGTCAGGTAATTCTTCCCTGCAAGCACTATTCTTTTGACTTCAAAAAATAAGGAAGAGTTATGTCAGTCCTAAAAAAGCTGCCATTTAAGCAGCTCATCCCCTTAGAGTAAGAGAAAGTAGAAGAACAAGCCAATTAGAGTCAATGAAACAATTAGCTTCAAAACTCTGAATGTCACCAAATTATCTATTTGCCCTAATGCAAATATACATGCTTCCATAACACAGGTGCTTTACCAAAGGAACAAAAATACTATGCACTTCTCCAAATGCCTTACCAAAATTAAATGTTTCTCCTGTAAACAGCACACAGGCTGGTGAAGAGCAACACAACCAAGTGATGTTCAGGACATTGCAGGAGTGAATCTGGGATGACAATTTTAAGATATTTTCTTTAAAATTCAAGTAATTAGAAGTGTTTGAAATCACCTGTCCTGACTAGCAGACTGCAAACACACGAATATACTTTGAAAACGACAACCTTACTTTCTCTTTTCTTCATCCAAGAGCATTAAAGTACATCGCATGCAGGTCAAGAAGATTTACAAATAATCTATTAAATTAATTATACCAAAAAGTACACTCTAAAATGAGTAGCTGACTTTTAAAATGAAAGCAACATCTTGGAAATTTTGGTCAAACTTTGTACTTTGGTTTACTCATTTTGTTTCTGAGAAGAGTAATTGAGCAGATGACAGTGGCTGTGATCCTTCTAGTATTTCTACACTTTGGAATATAAGACTATGGATGTTTAAGCGGTGAAATTAATGTAAGAGGAAATAGCTGAGTGCATTGAAGGAGTCAATAAAGCAAGAAGATAAAACAAAAGAACTTGTAGCTTTTTCACCCCATCATCCCACATGTCTTCAAACCATTTTTTTTAAAGTAAAAAACAATCTACAAACTTATAAATCAGAATGTAATTCTAAGAAATTGAAAGCCTGAGATTTGAAGCTGTAGGAGAGCTGCAGAAAGAGAACTGTAATATGCTGGCAATGATCTCTGGAGCAGCAGATGGCAGGAGAAACTCTGTCTCTTACCTTTATTCACCATATGCCATTTGACTGATTAAACTGTATTTATGTAGCAAAAAAATATTTTGAAACAACACACATAACTATGGCTCTTTAGTGCACATCATCACACTCAATTTTTTTGTTGTTGTGGTAATCCATCTGCAAACTTCATGCCTTTTTTGTCCAGGTTTCCTCCTCCCTGCACACAGTTATTTTATGTTTCTGCACCCCTACAAAATAACACGCTTCCTGATGCCTTAAGTTTTTAGCTTTTATATTTTTTTCAAATCCTGTACTGCATTAGTATTTAACTCTGAACTCAACAGATTGACTGTCCTCACATTTTGGTCAGACATAACAATCCTTCCAGGCCTGAGAACCAAGGACACCTTTTTGCCTCAGGCCCTGAAAAATATAAACAAAAGTAAATTGGGGTGGGTGGAGCAAACTGGGGGAATAAGACTTCATTACCTGAAGTAGTAATTGAACAATTAACCTCTGATATGCAAATGGACCAAACTTAGATCTGTTTGAAAAACTCATGACCATCATCCATCTTGGGTGTAGCTTCTGCAAGGCTTTTGCACTGCCCAAAGTGTGTTTATTATAGGCCTTTAATAAATACCTACTTTATTCTCTTAACTCTGTGTAGCCTCTGCTGTAGGCAGCCACTCCAAGGCATCACCCCAAACTGTTAAAGCTGTGATCCTCCTATCTGGCTGAGTAAAATCAGCTGATACTAGAAGAGGAGGGAAGACCTCAGGATTGGGGCACTTCAAAAGGTTTTGGTGATAAAACAGGCGGCAAATTTCTCTCTCAGCAATAATTGGTTGTGCCAGACAGTGCATTTTCATTTGAGAATGAGCCTCCTATTTTGCTTGATTTTATCATCACAATGACCAGTCAGGTGAGCACCAGGTCAGCTTTTCATGCACCTTACACATTCTTATGCAATGACTTTTCCTTTTCACCAGTATCCCACTCTTCCTGCCCCAGCCATCCAGGACACCACAGCATGTGTCACTAAGATAGGAGCTGCTGAGAGTCAAGAGGCAAGAGGGTGTGTGTCACTGCTTTGTGTTAACACTGCTGATGTGCTCCAACTTGCCTTAATCAACATGCAACCATTCATTTATCCAAACTCTGCCAAACCTTACAGGTAGTCCAGCACAGACCTGTGGCTGCTGCTTTTAAGCTTGGTCTTGGCACATAGGCTGGGCACAATGCCTCCTCTGGAGTTCTCCCCAGCAGCCTTTTATTCATAAAATTGGCAATACTCTGTAAGAAAACTGTGAATGGCCTGTAGATCAGAGTTGAAGTTCAATGCGCTTTACTCTGATCTGATTTTCTCATTTTCCTGAGTGAGACAAGGGTCATTCCCACCCTGCTGATGGAGGCTGGTGCCAGGTACAGCCTGGAGCTTGGTAGGTACGAGTAAATGGGGGAAGGCTCAGGGAAAACTAAACCCCATCAGGACTAAATGCAGTTTGAGGAAGGCAGTGGGCCACAAGGAATGTGAGAGAGTGATATCAGCTATGCATACAGCTGATTTTATTTAAACCAGGCAAAACCTCACTCTCAAATAAGTGAGCTCTCTGCAAATGACAGAATCAGCAAACTGGGAATGACTGGTTCCAATGATTGCACTGATGGAGAACTCCTCAGTCTGACTTCAGTGCAGATTTACCATCTGCATCAGTTGACAACTGTAGCCCATTGTTAAAAACTGTTTCTAATAGCTTTGGGCCATTTTTCTTTATCTTGATACCTTCCTAGACTGGGAATAATTCCTTCCTTCATCTACACAGTTACTCTGAAAGTATTTATAGATGATAATTAGGTCCCTTCCTTCCATCCTGCTGAGTTTCCTCTAGGCTGTAGGACTGACTTACCACTTGGTATATTACCTTATCTTTCAATCCTACTTCTACTTAGGAAAAAACCCCAACAGCTTCAGATATATAGACAATCAGAACCACTTCTGATATTGCAGGATCATTTTTAAATAATGGAAAATGAAGTCTAAGAAGAGAAAGTAACAAGAAGTAGCTCTTTTTCCACATTCAAAATATTTTCTTGATGGGATCTCTGAATATTCATCAGACAGGTTCAGATTCTTGTTAGTTAACACCAGTAAAATACAATACAAAAAAGAAAAAATAATAAAAGTTTTAATAACATTCAGCAATGAACTCAGTGAAGCTTCTGCTAGCTATTAATCAGCTGAGAACTTTTTAAAAAAATCCAAATTATTTAAGGCATACAATTGAAATGCTGAATCATAATGTCTTGCTAAAATGTCTTCAAGGATACAGATAATTTCAACTGCACACAGATCTTGTTTCTTAATTCTAATGTTATTAATTCTCTTTACAACTGCAAGTAGAAAACCAGATTCTTACTTTACCTACCTCTGGATTAAAAGTGGGGCATTATCCTTGAAAATTACAATGCTAAAAATGGCCTAAAGTATCCCAATTAAACTATTTCCAGTAGTACCATTTTATGGGGTTTTTTTTATGGATTTGGATCAAATAAAATTTTGACACCATACATAAAGCTAAACAAAATTTGAAAGAGGTGTGCTAATCTGAAACAGATAATTAAAAGCTGGATTAAAATTTCCCTGGTACACAGAAATGAACACAAAGTAGCAAAGCTAATTAGAAAGTCCCTATAAAAACACAACCAATTTTCAGGCTATTCATAAACTATTTTTACCCTCCCTATTCCAACAAATGAACTTAGAACTCTTTATATGCTGTCTACCAGTTAATTTGTTGATAAATTATTATTAACTATCTTCAAAAGTAGAAAACATTTTTTTTTTGCACACATGTGGTAATGATATTCCTGGGTGAAATGATATTCTGGTAAAGAAATGAGAGTTAAGACAACATACGCTAGTGAACTGAGTTATACACTTACAAATAATATTAAGCTGAAATTGGAGAAAAGTGATATTTCATTACAGTTAAAAACACCCCAAAATGCTACTAAAATGTTTTATTCAACCCTTTGGAGAGGGAATTAGGGTTTCTTGCAATCTCTAGTGATACAATAAAATAATATCAAATTAAGCATTAAACTGAAACAACAAACCCATTCTAGCTGAATGAAGGAATAAATAACGAAAAATCTGTTTTGTTACAAAAACATGGGGAAAACCCTCATTATCTTTTTTTCTTAGATCTAGCAAATATGACATCCTGGATTCAGGTTTGTTTCCCTGTCTCAGTGTTGAGAGACAGGAGATTATTTCAGTGAGATTTACCCCAGACAAATCACAGATTCCCAATCCACTTAAACTATTAACTCTGTGGATTACATGTGTTAAGTGAAAAAAAAAAACCCAACAAAACAAAACTGAGCCCTTCTGCACATAAATTAGTGTATTTTTTAAAAGCCTCATGCAGCTTTTTATCAAGTGGGAGAAGAATAAGTCTCAATATAGATCAGTTTTGGATATAAGGGTCTTTATCCCACATAATAACAAATATGTTAGAGTAAGGCAGTATTATACGTATTCTCCTTTCTAAAAATGATCAAAAGTTTGTTTTATACCTCTTGTAAATCCACCAACTATCCAAGAGATTCCTTTTAGCTACCAAAGTTTGGAACCTTTATCTATTAGTTTTTGATGACCTGTACAACATTTAATTAATTTCATTATTTTATACACACATATTATATAGCTGTAACATAACATACACTGTAAGTCTACTTAATATGATTTGTGAATTCAAGAAAAATTGTACTATATTCAATGTAATTACAATGCAAATTGCTAATTTGATAACAAATTGATATAACATCCTAACTGCACTGAAGTCAGGTAAATACTATTTAATTCCTCCTGTGACAGCAAAACCAGTGTGAAGACTCATCTAATATAAGTCTGTTCCCACCAATTTCAAGTAGGTCACCTGAATAAAGCCCATTTCTTAGGATTTGCAAAGGCAACAGGGATTTTATCACAATATTTAGAATTAAACTGATTATCTTTAGAAATCTCCCCAAATCCTTCCAGCTAGTTACGAGAGACTGCTGTTAGGTTGTCTTTCCTCTGTGAAGGACCATCATAACTTGTTTCTGGGTTTTTTTTCACAGTTTAGAAAAATATACAATGCTTTAATTAGTTTACTTTGTTTGTGGTGCTTTAAATGAAACACTGCCTTGGGCTAAGTAACTTCTGTTCATGACAATGCAAGTTTACAAAAATTAGTCCAGATAGTAGAAACTAGATTTAGCCTGTGTTAATCTAAACACCAGACCCCAGATTTCCACCATCACACATTTCTTTATGTATTTATCCCGACGAAAACAAATTATTATCTTTATGAATCATCTCTATTTTTCCTGGAGAACAGATGACACTCAGTGTAATCAACCCAAACTTGATAGTCACACAAATCCTCCGAGAACAATGATAACACTGTCACTTCAAGTACAACAGAAACAGCATTATTTGTGTCCTGAAATATAAACACCAGGAAAGCACAGAGAATGTGGCTGAGAAGTTTGCATCACAGTGGAGACCAGTGATGAGGGCAGAATGTAGAGCTGTAGCTTGTGTGAGGTTACTGAGTCTGCAGTCACTGAATGGGGCCAGGAGACACATATGGGAGAGGGGAGGAAGGTGCAGGGCAAACCAGGGAGGACAGCTATTCCCATGAAAGAATCTGGCTAGGAACTTGTGTAATTGGATCACATGAGGCTCAAACATGTCTGGATTCAGTGAGCCACGAACAAAAAGGCTGAGATAAAGAAAAAAGATAGACGTTTGCTTTTCTGCCAAATTGAAATTCAACAGTAAGGTTCTACACTCTTGCAACTGAAAACCATGTAAAATTAACACTCCTAAGCCCAAAATACTGATTTGTAATAAACTGTGTATGTTTTATATAACCTTTATGGAAGATTTTAATACAACCTTTTATGTATAGATCTACTGCTTCTCATTATTGTATTAATATGAAATGATAATTACTGGAAACCAAGTAATTAAAAACTATGCCTGAAAAGTGTCTTTTTTGCATTTAATTTTTGATCCTTTTTCAATCTATTTGTTAATAATTTTTTCCTAGCTTATATCCTTTATTTGTTCCCAAAATATTTTAAAATAATCTAGGACTAAACAAACGAACAAGAGAAAACTATATGGAAAAAAAAAGAGGCAAATTTAAAAAAAATTAGATTTATCATCAGCTAAGATCTGGGAAATTTCAAGCACTCAACAAACATTTGCAGCAAGAGGCCCATTGCTTAAGTTTGATTGAAGGATACCCTTTGCCATCAACTACTTTATCGAAGATCTCTTTTATCATTCCTGGCCTGAGTAAAGAATCTTTTCAGGAGTGAAATTATTTTTGCATAAAACAAAATTGTTCTCAATATTTAAGTTTTATAGTGTCATTTTCTTAAATGAATCAGCTTTAGTTTCTTCCTTCAACTAGTCTAACATAAAAAATCCCCACTTCTTCCTGCACGAAGATAATGTTTTTATGTAGTACCATGGACATTACACCAAACGAAATATTCTGCTGCCTGATGATTACCTCTCCTTAAAAGATTAAGTTATTTACTCGTACCTTCTACGATATCCTGCATTTTTTCTCCCAAACACTTTAAGATCACCTAAAAAAGAAATAATTTAAAATTATTTTGCCTATTTTAATTTGTGGCACAAACATGCACCTATTTTAGAGGTAGGTGTTTAAATTTCCTAATTGGCTATTTCAGTAGTATTATAAAAATAAAATGCAGCTGACTTCTGTGTTACTGTAATTGTGCTTAATTTCTTGTAATGCCAAGTTGCCAAATTGGTTGTGGTTAGTCTGAACTAGTGACACTGTTTCCTTCTGATGACTCTGTACTAGAATTTGTTACTAAATGTTTGTATTTTTCTCCTTTTTCCTTAAGTGAAAAAAGAACCACTTTAATTATCATGGTGTCTTCCATATGTATGGTATGCTAATAAGTTTTACATTCACCCACATGAGCATGAGGAGAACTACTTTAATTTCTTTAGTGATCAGATATAATAAAAATGTGTTGTAATCAATCTCAAAAATGAAACATACCCTGGAAGGTAAATTTTCCTAACAAAATATTAGCTTACATGAAGCCCTATTTTTGCAAGTATATGGTTTATTAGCTCATGATATCAAGGCCTGAATAACACAGGTATTGTAAAATGACGATCTGTCTCTAGACAGGGGCTAACTCTTTAATCTCACTGCTATCTTGTTAAGTGTCTTTTAACAGCTGAAGTAGCATTTGCAAAGTAATACCAACTATTGATTTGAATAGGACCCAATCTGGCACTTTGAGACATTACCACAGTCATTATAATATTATACAAATTTTTGTTCGCTCTTAAAAATTAGGATAAGCTTGCTTTTTTCACTAGAATGGGGCACAAATGATCCAGCACTCAAAAAGCCTTTCTTTGTGCATCATTCAGCACCAGAGTGTGCATGGGTAGGGTACCTTGGGCAGGTCTCTGACTCCATCTCCTTCTGACACAGACAAAGAACTCAAGATAACTAACAAGGACAAGCATTTAACCCATGGGACATTGGGCTAAAACATGCTCTTTTTCCTCAATGGCAGCTATACTCTTGAAAATACTAAATCAGCATAAAGATTGAAAGATGTCAAAACTATTGATGGCTAAAACTAAAGCCATTTAACTTTTATTTTGTTTGCATTCAAGTGGGCAATAATTTTGAAAATTTAGTTTTATTAAGTATCTTGGGAAATGATCGCTATCTTTCCCTGTAATGATGGAAATATAATCAAAGATAGTAAAAAAATACATCTAAGAATTTTTTTTTTCCGCAATATCTAACTGCAACAACTTAAATACTTCTGGTGAGAAACCAAAGCAGTCACTGTTCACAGAACAAAACACAGAGCACTAGCTCCGTGTTTCTTATTGCATTTAGAACTTCTGGATAAATGCATTCAATTTAATGGGTCAGATATGCAGAGCTCTTAAAAAGTTGTTTATTTCAGCCATTCTCTAAATATTTCCTGGTTGTTCCTGTAAACACATCATCTTTACTCTCCTGATACTCAGAAACTTCTTCTTACTTTGATCCTTGTAAAATTTAACAGTTGTGTTACTGATTTTCCTGCAAAAAGAGGAAGCCTTATTAAATGAAATTGCTTCAAAATACCAGTGTGCCAGAAACTTAAAACTCTGTTTTGTGAAATTTAGATACTTCACATCCTCCTGATGAAGCCAGTAGCTTCCTGAAGCTTTTAGTACTAGTTGCAATTGAAGTAGAGGTTGTAGAGCAAAGTTTTCAGGCTACTGAAGCAATAGGGCTCTTTGGTGTGGATTTTTTAAGATATTCAAGCATTGGAGGCCAAGGTAATTTCAGTAACATTCCCTTAAAATTTCACTAATATTCTCTTAAACATAATCTGTTTTCAAAAATGACACATGCAGAAGTGAAAATGATGTAAAAAATGACACAAGCCCAACCTCACTGAACACTATAAACCTTTGCTGCTAAAATAGTGTGTAAAAAATTAGCAAGGGTAAAAACCAGCAGGACTACAGATTTTTAAAACATGACATCTTACTTCAGAGAAGGGATTACAGTATCTGAACAGCAAAGTTCATTGTATGGCTTAAGTAATCGTGTAGCCACAACAAGGAACAAGAAAAACAACTCCACAAAATAAAACCTGTGCATGCATAGACATGGAAGTAAATAACTGTGTTTAAGATGCCTAGATTTAATGCCTGGGTCTACCAGTCTCCTTGATAATTTCTTTTTTATTTTTTTTTTAATACTTCTTAATGAACATAGCTGTTCATAACATAGCTGGAAGTCATAATTGCGATCTGCTTATGTATTTTTCCTTCTCACTGTAGGCAAGTATACAAAGCTGCAGAGGTGAGTGTCTTGGTAGTCCTTGAGAGTCCTACATCCCCTCAGCTTCCAAAATCTGTGCTGCTGAGAATGATTTCTTCTGAAGCAACAAACTCAGTAGGGTTGACTGACATCCTCACAATTCTAACTCCAAATATTTGTATGATGTATATCCCTTTGCTAACACCAACTTATCATTGGTTTAGTACCTCATTTGTCCAGTAACTAGAGCTAAACACACTGATCTCACCAAATCCATAAGAGCTGCTTATTGCTTTTCATAGAGCAATGACAAGAGATCCAAATCAAAGGCCAAGGTTCCTTTAGGTAATACAGTCATTGCATTTAATAAAAATATGATCCCACTCCAGAAAGGTAATACAGTATTTTTCTAAACAAACAGGTAGTGAATCATGCTAATCTGAATAAATCTCAGTGTAAAAGAATTCAAAGAATTCAGTGCACTTATAGGCAAATGGAATTTCAAGGAAGAAAGATTACAGAAACTGTATCAAATGCATTTAAGCACTGCTTTACGCATATTCATTAAACTGATGAAGGCTACACATGATGAAGTTATAGGATTGCTCCGACAATCTTTGAAGGATCTTACCCACTACACACATCATCCATAGAGGAAATACAATGATATACATATCAAAGGAACTAGTTTTTCCTGACCATATTGTATTTCTCACAAACATTAGTTACTCCTGTGCCTCTAAGGCACCCATAATGGTAATTTCTTCCCTTTGGTCAAGAGGCAACAGGTCCTGGCAAACAGGTGAAACATCACACTGCTACTTTAATTGAAACTATCACTTCTGATATAACTGTGATTTCCTTTTCCCAATATATAACTGAAATTAAAAATCATAGACATGGACTTTTTTCTCAAAATTTGAAGAACTGGACTTTTTGTGATTTCCCTTGACCACCTCGTAGAATTTGATTCAGCACAAGCAGCTACCTCAAATTGCATTTTTATGAGTCCATGAAACTATGAAAGTATTTCTCAGCCTGCTTAATGAAACAACTGTTAACAAGAAACAGAAGATAGCTGGTATGACATCACTGTGGTTGGAAAAATTACTAAGTCAAAACAATAGTTTTTCTCACGAGTTTTATTCTCGGAATGAGTTCACAATCGAGTTTTGCTGCAAGACTACAATCTTTTTACCACACTTTATTCATTGGCACTGCAGCATCAGCACAGGCATGAGAGACCATGAGCACAGCTATTATCACCTCACATTTTAACAAGTAGGTGGCAACCATCCCTCAATATAACATTGAACTAAACAACTTGAAGATAAGATGGTGCTTTAAAGTGTTATCTTCTCTGCTACATCCCACAGAAACACTTCAGATGAAATGAGGATCTCCAAAGGAAGGGTGTAGTAAATATAAGAATTGTTTATAAAGTGACTACACTATTTCCTAAAAAAGTCAAAGTTGGCCATTCTGAATTTTAGGATACCGATTTTTATACATTTACAAACAATACCCGAGCTTCGCCTCTTTCCTGCCTTTCCAGACTTTCTTTTACTAAGCTATCTTCAGTTGGTTTTACTTTTGGCCATTGAAACAGAGTGGTGGTGTAAACCTGGCAAATGTTCTGGCTGCATGGGTAAGCTTTTAAAGCTTGACTTCTAAAAATAACTTTTATAAGTTATAACAACTAAATTTTTATAAATGACATAAGAACATCCAATGTAAGGCAAAATGACAACACAAAAAATGGCAGATAAATGCCACAATTTTTTTTACAGAAGGATTAACTTGCAGATCTGTTTCTCAGAGATCAAGGAAGTCTAATATTAGTTTTACAAGCTTAGAAAAGTAGATGCGTGGAGAAGAAGGGAAACATGACTAATCTGATACTCTTCCTGTGCCTTTTTTCAATTCTCTTTCAATGCAAAGCACTGTCCCCCCAGTACAGCTGTTTATTTGCTTTCTAAATATGCAGGACTAGGTATTCAGAATAAGTGCCTTTAAATGTTTGAAATACTACTGTGGTAGAGAAGGGCTCACCAAGTTTACAAATCTGCATTATTTTCACTCAGCTTTTTACCATGTGATAACATCTACAGATTGACTTGGAAATCCACCATGGCAGATGCTATGCACACAAGTAAGATGAATTGCTTCATCTTCCAGGGTTTATGGTTAATTTTGAAGTTAATGGTTGGTCTTTCTGGTCCTTATGAAAAAAGTCGAAGCTCAAATGAAATAGGCATTAAAGTTTCAAGAGCTATGAAAATAAAAACATTCCTCCATAATATTTACTGTCATTGCTATATTGTTCAAACCATTTTTTTATTACTTGATTGGACTTCTAAGGCTTTACTGATTCTCTCAGGGTTAAGAACTACACACATTTTCTCCCAACATTTTGGGCTCGAAGCATTACGTTCCACCTGTCCATATGAATATTACATATCCATATGTGATTTTCTTTCCTTCACTTCTGTTTCTCTCTATCCCTTGGGGCAGATAATCTTAAATAAATCTGAATAGAAAACTGAGAATGAATAATACTTCTCTTGAGCAGAGTACAACTTCCTTAAAAAAAGCAAAACAAATCTCCCCCCAGTATTTTTCTCCTGTTGCTGTACAGTGCAGTTTGGACAAGGTCACCCTGGGATTTCTCCCTCTGCAAAGTGACAGCAATAAGGTAATGACAAGCATAAGAAAAACATCAATAAAGCAGCCATCCAGCTTTCTGGATTTTAGATGATCTGCCTACCCTGCAGTATGGATCTTTCTCTTTTCTGCAGTAGCACCAATCTAAACCAAGTATATGAGGCATACATCTGAAGATGAAAAGGGCAATTTCTGTATATAGCTGTAAAAAAAATATTAGCCAAATGCCTGTAAAAGCAGCAGGGTGAGCTCAGTGTGTTTAAAGATGATATAATATCTACAGTTTATAGCATCCTATAATCCAGTTCTTAAACTATGAAATATTTAGTCTTCTAATAAGATCTCAAGGCCATAGTTATCTATTTTTAATTAATCCATTTTAATATCTTGATTTGTGAGATAAGGAAAAAAACACATTGCTTGCTTGTGTCAGGTGATACCACAAGCTTAATTAAAGCTGTTTAAAAATAAAATCCATTAAATGCCATAAAAGTGCCAGGTGTACAAGTCATTAACTCAGGAGAGAAAAAACATTTCACTGGCCATAAAAGCTTAATTTTTCTAATACCAGCACCAATAAAACTTTCAGTTAATCTGAAAATGCAGAGTGCTTGTAAAAGGTAAGCACAATGAAGGTATTATTTCAGACAATGTTTCTTCTAATGAACAAAAATATAAAATGAACTGCAAGGGACCTCCCAGCACTGACTGAGCATAAACAACTGGAGAATGCAGCTACTGTGTACATCTGTACATTGTGGAGAGTCAGTTTAAATAATCCACCCATTTATCAGTTCTTCCACAGCAATCTTACACACTTAACATGTATTAATGGAAAAATAGTGGTATACCAGCCTTTGCTGTAAAAAGCAACTTGGGATACTCAGTGAAGAATGATGGTAAGAACTCAAAGTCTGTTAGTATAGGTAATAAGTCTAAAGCAATTACTATCTGCTAAGGAAACACTCTATTGATTTGGCCACTTAAGTTTGATAAATGGGAATCATATAGCAGAAACCATAAGAAGGAAGAAGCTCATAATCCTGGCACTGAATCTTAATTTATTGTAAGAATGTCAGAGCCAATACTTAAAAAAACAAAAACATGGTATTTGTGATAATGCAGTCTGCTTTCATATGACACCCTCTTCCCCCCAGCATGGCAAAATGCATTAATGCATGTCACAAGCATTAATGTTTCATTATAAACTGCTTTTTCCATCAGGGAAGTTGCAATATGCACCACACAATTGTTTGCATTCTGTAAAACAAGAACAATACTTGTTATACTTATCAATTAAGATAATTTTAGAATTTTTCATATCATCTGCTGGCAACAGCCACATCCACATGCCATTAGTATTTTCACATCATCAGTTTACTTCTCCCTCTGTGATTTATTATGTAGGATTCAGATGGTTGAAGGGCTGCACCACAGAAATGATAATGAAAATGCTCAGTATGTAGTAGAAACTTGTTTCAAACTTTAACAGCCTATTGAAGTACTCTGCTTTATTTTTGGCTTAACTAGTTAATACCTGCAGAAACCATTCTAAAATGTATACACTCAAATCACTACTGGATACAGTTTCATTTAAAGAATTTCTGCAAATTCTGTCGAGAACTTTTAGGACAGCAGTATGTAAAACCAGAATAAATAAAGAATTCCTAAACCTTTATGAGAAAAAAAGATTTATTGCCCCAAAAAGCACTAGACAGTTTCAGTAGACAAGCTTGGGACGGAAATGATGTGAAAATGCACTGAAATAGAGCATTTGAATGAATTGGCTAAACCTATGGGTCCTACATATGGGCAAACTTATAGTTCAGTTGTTAATTTAACAACATCCCACAATTTCCACCAAAGTTTTTGCATTCACATAATGGCCATGATTGAGGAATATATATTCATGATTCAAATAGGTGGTTCCAATACTCTCTTCCACAAAAAAGTTCTAAAATAAACACTATTCAATAACTTTCATTATCAAGATGAAAGGTGATTCCTGATAAAAACACAGAATGCCTCAAAGACTGGCGAAAAGTAAAATGTTTAGAGGAATTTGCAGTCAATAGGGCTTGTTCATAAAGTGTAGTGATAGTAAAAGAGGAACCCAAAGCTCATGAAAACACAAAGGTAATTACTAAGAATTCCCAGCATGCTGCAGTGCATTTACAAGAGATACTGCAGAAAAATCTGAAGATGAAATCTGCAGAGCTATAAGGAAAACAAACACTGAGTCAACTGGAAAGTTGTGAAAGAGAAACTGCTGAATACTGGACTCTAAAGGTAACTTATTTAGCAAATCAAAGTTCAATATGTATGTGAAAGCTAAAGCCAGATGAGTTAAAATCAGAAATAAACCATGAATTTTTAGTAGCAACACTGATAATTCATTGGAATAAGTTCCCAGAGGAAGTGGCAGATATTTCTGATTTCTTCCAGACATGAAAAGATCACTTTCTGGAGGACCAAGCGTGAGATCAATCCTGTGGTAAAGGTAAATGTAGAAATGAGTCGCTGTGATAAACAGGAGGTATGAATCTAAAAAAGTGAAAACCAGAGAGCAACAGCATAAGATTCTCCTGTATCCTTTCATTTCATAGTTACAATTTAAGGTATTGACCCCATTTTCCTCTGGAGAGAAATGGATTAATAGAACAGGCTCACAAAAAGAAAATGGAGTTTGGCTCTAAAATTGGTAACTAAATCTTCTAAAAGTAACAACCTGGATTCTGTGTTCTGACTGAGAATGTATTCTACAAACAATTGTAAAGTTTGATACAAGAGGAAGAGAAACAAAACTTAGGGCCTGATATTTTTAGGTAACTTGAAACAAACTCAGGGGATTTTAATTATTAATTATTATTAATGCAGTGAAACCATTGTTTGCAGCATTTACACTTGCTAGATCAGCAAAAAGTATCTAACTTCAAACCGGTCACTGAGCCAGGGAATTATTTCAGAGTGGTTGTGACCCCCTTAACCAAACCGGCAATACTTTGGTACAGGCTCCAAAGGAGGTAAATGTTTGAGCCATAGCCAGGCCAAGAACTCCTCTAGGACACCCACAGAGAAACAGATGAGACAGCAAGCATCCATCGGAGCTCGGAGCACCCACTGTGCGATCAACACATGAATAGTGTGTGGCTTTTCCAAGATTCATTTGTCAAGGAACAAATAAAGAGCACACGGAAGTACCACAGATCTCTGGATAAGTCTAACTGGAGTTCTCCTCTACATTCATTGCAAGTGGACTTCATGCCAGGTGACTCTCCTCTTGAGCTGGGATGCCTCTCAAGGTGTGGGACTCCTTTCTTCTGAGACTAAGAGATCCTTCCTTACCCAAGGCAGTGAGACATTTTATACCAAGAGATCCTTGTTAAGTGACTAATAGCATGCTGAATTAATACTAATGGAACACATGTACTTAAAATTCCATTAGATATAAACTGTTGTCCAAATCTGAGACTAAGACTGGAAGTAGGTGCACCCAAACTCCAATGGGAGTTTAGAAATTCAGGGGGCATATACTGAACCCTGTGATTTGAGAAGGTCTCCCTTACCCTTTTGCATCTCTGGTCTCTGTGCAAATAATTCTAGCTCAGCTCTAACTCGCTCCTCCTTTGTATGTTTCATCCACGTAGGAGAGTGAGCTTTGTCATCCAACCTTGCTAAGCTGCACATCTACAACATCATATTAAAACCACTTTACTATTACCCTTAATGGTGATTCTAAGTGATCTAAATCACTCAGTTGTGACAATGGTAAATAACATGAATACTGCCCTAAGAACTCATAAACAAGTACTCAAAATGAGAGAGAGGAAGAATGGCCAGATATAGCAGTGAGATATTTTTTCCACTGCTAGTCAAAGGTCAGTAATTACACAGAAAATCTGTGAGCAATGTCACACAGCAGGTGAGGGAGGAAATGCAATATGATTAAGAGTTCTATTTAGGCACACTGTTTGAAAGGGCTGTGTGTTTGTCATTTCAGATAAAGTTGTTGAGGATATCACACTACAGAAAGGTCCTTTTAGAAAAATATTCTTCTGATTTGCATCTAAAGATTAGTGTTCCATATGCTTGTGCTGAGAACATGATCATTAGAATTTCAGTCACGTTAATGAGTCTTGTAAACTCATCATCTTATGCATCAATTTTACTGCTGCTCTTCCACACAGATTAGCAGGAGGTAGAGCACTGCACAACAGACTTCGGATGCAAAGTGCCATTTTGACAAAGCCAGTGCATGGCACTGGGGCAGCCACCAGTCTGTGACATCATGGGCCAGCCAGAGGAGTAAGTGGAACTCGAAGCTATTCCCCAACAATAGTTCCATTTCATCCCAGAAGGGCATAAAAAACTCCATATTAAGCTGCTTGAACAACCCTTATGTATATATTCACAGTAAGATGAGCATGTACCTCACCCTGAAGGTATGAAGGCTGATTTGTGTATCAGAAATGCTGATGTTCTCCTAGACGTACCTTATCTGGAACTGAAGGCATCAGATTAACAAAAATTTAGATGAGACTTTTTTACTGAAAGGAAAATGAATTTCCATACTCATTTCTGGAATTGAAACAAAATTTCACTTTTAAAAAGAAAAAAAAATCTCACAACACATTTATGAAATTTCTGTGGATTTTTTTTTCTTACTAGCATAACACTGAATAGATTCTTCCACTGAAGTGCTTTAGTAAAGGAAAAAAATGGACTGACTTTTGCCTAAATAGTTTGTCCATATTTTCAAGTGGTTTTCCTAGCAGGCTGATCTAAGGCCCATTGAACCTCACCAGATTCTTTCCTGTTCAGTGCAAGGCAGTTTGAATCCAGCCTTTCTCAATTTTGTTGGGTACTTTTGTCCTGTAACATTCTCAACCAGAAACAAAGCATTGATTAATTGTCATTTAGATGATTTTCTTAGTCACACTCTGCCTTTTGTACTGAATATATTCCGGTATTTGGGGCAGATAATGCACTCTATGGTATTTAAAGGATAGCTTATGGAAGTTTTTTGGAAAATGTACTAATTCAGTTTTGCTTAGGATTTTTCTCTTTTTGCAGGACAAGTGGATAATATTCCTCATCAGAATTCTTTTGCTTCCATTCCCTAGCATGTCAGCAGTAGCTTTCAAAAATTATTTTTACATGACTGAAGCTTCTCTCTTTAAACATATGATTTTCACTGTCAAATGGGAAAGGTGACTGAAATAACACAGGCTTACACTCATGGCTATTATGCTGTTTTTCATGGTTGGAAGTATTGTAATGTTCAAGGGAGCAATTAAAATTGTTCCGCTGTGTAGTAATAAAGAATATGATTCTCAATTCAAGCATCAGCCAAGGAGGTTTTATAAACTAAGAGAACACTGAATATTTTGGTTTTAATATGCTATGCAGATATTTACTCTGAAAATAATAAACTTTATTATAGTTTTGAAAGTCTAACAAAGAATTTTAAAATAATTTAAACTTAGGACGCAAAACATTTGAGCAATATGATTAAAATATATAAATATAAATAATGTTGTTTTACAACTGATAAGCATTTTCTTTCAGGAATATTTTAATTTTATATCACATACCATAAAATATATTTGGTTTCAGTAGCTTCACCGACCTCTTCAACACTGTGTTTTTCTACTTAGAGAAACAAATTTAATCCTATTTCTCCTATTATATATTAATGTTTACAAAAATATTGAACCCATGAGAGTTTTATTTCTACAATTCAATTTCAGTACTTGAAACAGCACTCATTCAAAGGCTTATAGAAATAACATGTGAAAGCATTTTGATGAAACATAACTGCTTTAGGTTCTCCCTTCAGTCCCTTCATGACACACTTAACAGTGTTTCTCACACTTTGAAAGACATCTGGTCTCCTAAGGAAAATATAGACAAAAACTGTAAAAATAAAGAATTTTGGCAGGTATCAAAGAGAAGTGCAGTAACACTGACACATGGCAAATGGTACCTCTTAACCATGCACAAATCCTTTTGCAAGAAACATGGTTAGAGGTTAATGTAACTTGTAACACCATCATTTCCTCTTCACCTTTTAATTACTCCCAAGCTCTAAATTTTATGCAACTGCTAAGCAAACTGTGCTCCAGCTTGGCACTAGGTGCACACCTGAGATCAGGTATTCCACAAAACTGCTGTGGGCAGAGCCAGCAGGGCTGCAGAAGACCTTTATTCTGAACACACAACTCGCACACATTAAACCCCAAACTTTTTCTAAGTGCAATGTCAATGGGATGAAAGATGTCAGTGGACACAGATAACAGAGAGGTTAAGGATACACCAAAAGCTGCAGTGGAATTAACTGCTGTAGTGTGGCTGAGTTGCATCATATGTCTCCAGTATGACTCTTTCTGTCTCCTGTTTTACATATATGTTGCAACGTGTTATAGTTAACAAGTTGTAGTTTCTTGCCCATAAAACTAGAAACATACTAAGAATACGGCCAGTATAAGTCAGAGTCAACATAAAAACTACACAGGCTACCCTGGAACCACAGAGTAAAATAACTCACATATTACATTTTGCTCTGAAGAGATGAAGCAGCACTTTTCAGAGTTATCTCATTTAATTAAATCCTCCACCATTCTAATTTTGTCAGTTTTATAAGAGTAATTCTGTTCTTCGATGTAAGTGTGTCTCAGGAGGAGAAGAGTGGGCACAGAGCACACTGACACTGGGATCCTGGATCCTTTTTCTAATGGTAGATATTCCTTCAGCAAGGCACTCAGCATATGCCTTTGTATAAATCAGCAAGTCCTCCAACATATGCTGTACATCTATAGAGTTAATCTATGCATCCTCCTCAGGGCACCTCCCGCCTGGGGCTGGCAGAGAGATCCAAATCTCAGGCACCTCCACAGAGCTGTACAGACCTGAACTGCTCTGTCCCACTTTGCTGATGGAGAAAAGAAGGGGACAGCCCAAGGAATGCTTTGCTCTGTTGTCTTTAAATTTGTGGAGCAGCGAGTGTGTATTGAAATATGCAAAGGGATCGAGAAGTATTACACACTAAACATAAAACTTGAGGTAATTTTCTTTCTAGTATTTTTTCATACTATTATGCTTTGATATAATGCTGGAGAAGTATCTTTCCATGTAAATAAGAAGTAGCATCCTGAAGACATTAATTCCTATTAAAAAATTTAAAAATAAATGTGAGGTGATCAACAGAAGGGTCTAAAGACAGCCCTAGCCCTACTGACAGTACATATAAATTACTACTACAGAGGGAGCACACTGCATTGTAGCCTTGGCAGAGAGCTCAGAATTCCTGAACCCGGGCCCAGGGGATCAAAAGGTGAAGGTCTGAACATCTGGCTGATGGTGGGAGAGAAGACAGTTTAAGTTTCCACTCTCTTCAAGCTGGCTAATATGTCAAGCTGCATTTTCAGCACAGTAATTGATCTCTTGATTAAAACAAAGTGTTCCAGATTTAAAGGGAAAAAAAAGAACAAACCCCCATATATGAAAGAGGAGACTATTTTTAGTAAGTTTGGAACTCTCAAGGCATTCAATTCTTCTATATCTAACCACGCTCAGTTTGAAAATTAGAATGAACTTTTCTGAGGTTGTGTGTCATTTTTTTATTTAAGCATTTAAGGTAAATTTTATAGGCATTCTTTGCTTCAAAGCCATTCAAGAACGGTATTACTTTTGCATGCTAAAGTAGCTTTTAGTGTTCGTAAATGGCACAGAGCAAACTTAAACTGAATGTACAGTAGGGCAATTTCACACCATCTTTTTATCAATTTTTCAGTGGGTCAATGTAACAGTAGGGGAGCAAATAACACCTATAATGAAAAAATCTAATGGTAATGAAATAACCATAGTCTTTCATGTTTTCCTTTATAATATGTTGTGTGCAGATACAGAAAGTGTTACTCTGTCATTTGAGAAATAACTGTAAGACCGAGGTGTCAAAATAGTCACTGCCTAAAACAAAATAATGTCTAATTTTCCTTCAAGCAAAATAGACAAGAGCTGTATGAAATACAATGTCCTGTACTGAGGATGAAGGATAAAATGGGATGAGGAAAAGAAAGTATTTAAAAATCTTTAACAATATAATAAGAATTAAAAATAGAAGAGAGTCAGCATACAATAAAATCCAAGTGGTAGACTAATCACTAAGAGCACAGATGGAACAGCAAGAACAACAAAGATCTGTGTCTCTGACATTCTTCATAAAGGAATGCTGTCAAAATTTTTTTATCCAAGGATCCCATGCTTTCTGAGAGAGAAAGCATTATGCAGACCATTATGCAGAGGGCAGCCAAAGCAGTACAAGGTCCTTTGACTTCTCTAGGGTCACGTAACCTACCAACTTAAGAAAAGAAAAATCTGTCCCGCATCTCTTCTTGCCTACTCTTGTGCTCTGAGGATGTGTGCCATTCTACCCCACCTTTCAACTCATTTCAGTTTGCTTAAACTCCCCTGTCAGGGCAGCCAGTGTGAAGTCTTTGGAGTAAGGAGCTCCTGAAAGTGAGCTTCAGAGCCTCAAACACACTTAAGCAGTTAAAGACAGTGTAAGTAATACAGAAAACTGAAAACAACAAAATAAATCCTAAATAATGGGCTAAATTAGGTACTGCTGCTGGAATTTTGAGCATTCTTGGACTCTTTCCTTACTGGCTGTTGATGGAACTCTTCCAAAGTCTACATTAATTTCCCACACTTAACAAAGCCAGAGAAATACAGCTATGAGAAGAAAATGATATTCTTTTAAAAACCTGCAGTGTTCAAATGGCATAGCAAATGCAAGGGAGTTGGCTCTGCACTTCTCAGGCTTACTCAGGCTGCCAGCAAGGAAAGTTTCAAAGTGGGGACCAAAGGGATGATTTCATCTGATATGTGACAAAATGAAGAGAAGGGTATAGCTGAAAGAAATATTTTGGTTTTATGTGCACTGTTCTGGATCTGGGGTGTCCCTGTTTTTCTCAGGTTTTTAAGAAAGTGAAGTTCTCATTCACAGAGATGTTTTCTTACAGATTTTTTTAAAGGAATAATTGTGATAAGAGGGCTTTCTAATTTCTACATATTACTAAATCTCTTGGTTTGATTTATTCAGGTCTTTTATTCTAACCTTCAAGTGACTTCTGTAGTCTCTTTTGCACAGCCTCAATACAAGAAATGGAAAGCCTCACAAATAAGAATAAACAGCCACAAGATGAAACTGAAAATTTGGAATTCAAGTTTCTCAGCCTGTGAATGGCATGAAAACTCAGCCTTCCTTATCCTCAGAGACTCATTTGCATAGCTACAAATTAGAGGAAAAATCTTTTAAGATGAAATATGAAAAATTATAACAGAAAAGAATTTCTTAACACATGCATAAGAGTATGACCTGAGTGGTAATGCTGTGATTTTATTACATTTACCACATTTTTATTACATTTACCACCTGAATAAGAGCTTGTCTTTGAGGAAAAGATATTCTCTCAGAAGACATTGCTATAATTACAACTCCTTTGAAATGAATGTTATACAAGTCCTCAGAAAGCTAAACAGTTTCTTCAGCTAATATACAACAGAGCCTGTAAGCCTCCTGGTAGATGCTGCATCAAAACATGAATTGCATGCTGCATCTCTTCATGACTTTCTCTTAAAATGTGGTATCTCTCTGGGAATGATCCTCTCTTTACTTCGTTCTTTCTACATGAATAAATACTACTAGGGAGAGAGAAAGGTGGGTGGATATCCTTGGAGTATATGAACATTTTTATCTATAGCTTTGGTAAAACTTCTGTAATAAATGACTTTAGTTACGTGAAAAAGTTTGCATCATGCTATCCTGCCTGTGCAAACATGTCTTGCTAACTGATCTTTTACTATAAACTGTTACACTTCTGTTATTTTTTACTGACTCTGAGCAGGATGCCCTTAGGAGCCACTCCAGTTATTTTTATAAACTCCAGTTATAATTGCAGCTACACTTTTGAATATATCCCCTCATCTGCACAATGGCTTACACTGACCATCACACAAAAGATAGAAACTGAGATTTGCCAAAAGCTTCAAGAGAGCACTGTGACCTCCATAGGGAGTGAGTCCAGAGGAGGGCCTGGAGCACCTCTCCTATGAGGACAGACTGATGGAGTTGGGGTTGTTCAGACTGGAGAAGCGAAGGCTCTGGGGAGACCTTGGAGCACTTTCCACAACCTGAAGGGGCTACAAGAGAGCTGGAGATGTACTTTTCACAAGGGCAGGGGGTGGTAAGACAAGGGGTGATGGCTTTAAACTGGAAGAAGGCAGATTTAGATTACATGTTAGGAAGAAATTCTTTACTGTGAGCATGGTGAGGTACTGGAATAGGCTGCCCAGAGAAACTGTGGATACTTCCATCTCCAGAAGTGGTCCAGGCCAGGCTGGATGGGGCTTTCCACTTAGTTTAATGGAAGGTGTCTCTGTTCATGGCAGGGGAAAATAGACAATCTTTAAGGTCCCTTCCAAGACAAACCACTATAGGTTCTACAAATATAATTTCATCTTTATTGTTGGCTTTGCTTTTTCTTTATTTAGTACTGTCCAGCTGCCAAGAAGATGCACACCCTCATATAATTCTTGTCTGTCTTTGGGGAGGCCACCCCCTCTTCTGGCCTTTTCCACTGAGTACCTACTTGCTCCTTCAACAGGCACAGCTCTTGATTCTAGGCAAATGTGGCAAGAATTCGATTACGTTATATAATGATCCAAAAATGTATCTTAGTGGTTGTTTCAAATCAGCTGATAATTCACAAAATAAATTGTGGAGACTATACTGTGGGGAGTCTTGAAGAAAAGAGCAATAATTCCTGATAAATGCAGAGACAAATTGAAATACTTCAGATTTTGAAGTACTTTTTGGGATTTTCAGTCCCCTCTCCCATCACGCAACTTTTTCATTATATTGTAGGTATTTTTTCAGTTCTTAAAAAATGACCACATTAAGTATGTGCGCTTCTATTTTACACACGTAAAAATCTTTGCCATATTGATATATAGGACATAAGCAGTGTTTTATGGCACCCAGCCTATTGCAAACACTGAGAGGAGAATTGGCGCTTTCTGAGAAGACACTTTGGTCCAACACAGCCAAACCCTTCTGACACTTAGTCAAGATCTGTCACTTCTACTGCACATGGACAAAGTCCCTCACATCCTTCTTTTAGCCTGGCATGTGCTTGTAAAGAAACTACTCCCATTAATGAAACGGAGACAAAATGCAGAAGTGAAGCACATAATAAGTATTAAATACAAAGCTACTTCCCGTAAAATAGTCCCAAATCTAAACCAAATCCTACAAAACAGTTAGAAATCCATGGGCAAGTATGGTCACAGGGTGGGAACATGTGCAACAGTGAGTTGTGCAGCACCAGACAACAGAGATAAATCGAAGCTCCAGGTGGACACAAGTATTTGAGGCAAGACAGCCTCAAATGAAGGTACCTAATGTTCTGGCTTGTAAACCTGATTATTCTGAGTATAAGCCCATTACTAGCTCCTACTATGTTGATTTATTTTCCATATTTGCTTACCACAGGATCCTAGCACTTTCTTTCCGAGGACACAGTAGGAGACTAAAGAAAATGCCCACGAAGCAGGGCCCAACATGATTAATTAATTCTAATTTCATTCCCTGCTGGAGAGTAGTAATTTGATTGATTTTGGGTTAAAGTCAAAATCAGAAGTATCTCTGACCTCTGAAATGTTACATGGGCAATTTTCGCTAAATTAGGACTCAAATCTCCATGAGTTGGAAACACATTTTGTGTGACAGATATGTCTCACAACTGATGCATTACTTAAAACACATGCAGTAAAAAATACGGTTGCAGTATTTCAGTAAAGCTTAAATAACAACCACAAATCACCAGAAAAATACTGTAAAATACTCATAAGGGCTTGGTTCAAATAACAGAAGCAAGGTATTAGGGTTAAGGCTTGGAACTATCAGAGAATCCTTTAAACCCACATGAATTTCAGGGGACTAAAAGATGGTTTCAGGCTGTATTTTGAATTTGGGGTCATCTATCATGATGAAATATGTACTGAATGTATTTAATACCAATCACATGGGAAGCTGTTGATGTTTTTAGTTTAGTCACATAAACAAAACCGACCATGAGTAAATCTGATGTTTTAATTCATGAAATAGCAACTGGAAATCCCTCATTTCTTATGCACCTGACCTTGCTACGCTCGCGCTGCGTCTTTGCAAAACTGCTGAATGCTAATTTTTTAGCACATTGTCCTTCAAGCGCTGCTTTAAGCCCCTCTGCTCCAGGAACAGATGAAGGGAGCTGCTGACAAGCTGCAGTGCTGGAGCCCACACAGTGTGGTTAACAAACAGCCTTCTGTGAAACCACAAAGCCCAGCTAAGTCTCTGATTAAGTCAAGCGAAATCAGTATTGTTATGCCAGGATTACATTTATATCCAACTTAAGTTTTAGGCATCTCTATCTATTGAAACACAGATGTCTTGAAAAAAATTTGTACTCTCACTATGAAAATATTAGACAAAGCTGAGCCTAGTCTTGGAGAAAATTTGTAGAAGGGGAACAAAGCTGCAATTAACCCCTAGGACTTGCACTTCCATTTTCTCCCCTTCCACTGCTGACTTTGAAAATCTTTCTGTTATTAAAGGAATGACAAAGTTTCTAGTCCATTAACCACCAGCTTGTGGACTCCAAGAGGCAGACAGGAGAAGGTGCATTAAAATTAGTTTTAGTTCAGGAAAGAAGAAATAGAAAAGGTCACACATAACTGTACAGAAAAGAAGCTGATACCAGATCAAATAATAATCTGAAGCTTTTAAATATCTGTAGCTTTACAGGACTTTGGAGACTTCCTCTTAACCAAGACTTCCTTCTGCAGTACTTCTTCCTTTTTTGCCCCAATAAGATAAAACATATTATTTGAAATGTCTGAAAAATAATTGAGAACAATTTCTTAATATCTGTTATAATAAAGCTGATAAAGAAAGCACTGAATTTTACAATTTAAATGCTATTCTAACACTTTACTGATTCAGTGTGGAACATGATGTATCTATCAATACTAAATATTCCTATCAGATGCGGTAGAATATTTAACTTGTAAAAATGCTGTTCATTTTCATGGCTTTATTTTGTATCTTTTAATTGAGCTTTCTGCATTGTGAAATACATTCTTAAGGGACAACATCTTACAAATAGTCAGATTAATGCTCTACTGATTTAATATGCTCACTAAGAGCAGAAGTTTTCATAACAATCAACTAACTCTTCAAATCCTCTTTGGGAACTTAAAAAGACATTATTTCCATTCCTAAGATCTCTGCTATTACTCTCTCCAGACATAGACTTGCTCATAATATTAGCTATCGGGAGATTAACATAATGTGCTAAAAGGCTAATAAAATATTTTACATGTTTTGTATTTATTATTTGAGAATTTCTACTTTCTTTATCAAGAGAGTGCTGTGACAAGGATTTGGAGAGAGGTTCTATGAATTGTCTTAAATTTTCAATGAAAGATTCAATGATATCTGTATTCACTTATAATATGACATCAAAGAACCTTCTTCTTGAGCTCCCTGTGTGGAAATATAATTTTTTTTTGGTAATATAGTTCCTGATGTCTGATAGAGTACTGTTCTGCCCCCCAAGCCAATTCACACAAGCACAGCCCTGAAATGCCCAAGCTCCATTTCCTGCTCCAATCAAGGAATGATTATTTATACAAATCCAAGCATTTCCCCAAGGACATAGCCAGTGCACCTCCATGGAATATGCCACAGCACAGGATTTCCCCAGACATCTTCACAGGAAAAGAAAAGTGCAGATTCAAGCCTACTCAAGCCATAAAGGAAACTGCATGAGGCCTTTCTGCATCTGGATGCATTTCTCCCTCCTAAGGGATGAAAATAACACCAGTTCTGCTTTTTACTCTTTTATACACATACTCCTTCTTTTTTTCCTTTCTTACAAATTCATGAGGGCAACTTTGAAAATACTTGAAATTTTAAAAGAAAAAATAAAAGGAAATAAAAAGAAAATGAGAGAGTCTGAAAACCTGCATTTCAAGCTTCTCCCAAACTCTTCTACAAAAAACATTTTTTGTTTGGGTGGGAAATTACAGATTCCCAATGAGATTTCTCACTGTATGAACTTCTGCATCAAACATTTTTGAGCGGTTGCATTCCCTGAATGTCAGAGTATAAACACAACAAGCTGAATCCTAAAGTTCAAGTTTAGGACTACTTTTTGTGCAAATGACCAAATACGGTTTTGTCCCTCATTTACAAGGAAGCTGCATTCCATGTGTTTACATTTACACAAATCTACACAAGTCCAAGACTACAGCTTTCTGGATGCTAATTCCAAAGGTCAATGTTTAGAGAATCCAACTAGAGCACAAGCAGGGGGCCTTGCATGAGCCAGGAGATTAAATTCAAAAAACCCTATTACCTATAGCTGGAGATACATTTCAATTACCAAATTGGCTTTTCCATGATTTCCTTTGCAGATTAACTGCTTAAGGAAGCCTGCTTTTTCCAAGAAGAACAGCCTACTGCTCTATCAGATGCAAAGACATCCTTGGCCGCTCTCCCTGCCATAGACATCAGGAATCTCACAGCAGCTCCTGCATGATTAACAGAGCCATAAGCAATTGCTGGTTTTCAGAACTGCCTTAATTAACCCTGACTCCCCTTGTCTCATCTTTTACCTTCATGATCCACAGATCTGAGAAAGCACTTCCAATCCCCTTGCACACCTTCAGAAGTATCTTTGAAAGGTGACAGCTGCTAGTGTCCTTATCCTCAAAATAATGTAAAAGCAGCTTTGTGGGGATATGTACATTGCTTGGTCTTGTGATGCCAATGGTGTCATTACTCCAGGACTGAAATTCCCACAGCAAAATGCAATTTTAGGAGGAACCACTCTCAACATCAGCAGCATCTTTTTGTCACAAGGACACAAAGGTGCCCAACATGGAGAGAACCACCTTTCATTTCCTCAGTCTTCACAATAGTTGCTCAAATAGGAAAATGCTCACAGATCTCTTCCCCCTTGTCTTTACAAAAGCATAAGAGAGCAGGAAACATTTTTTGCTCCTTGCCCATAGTTGAATAGAGAAAAAAAAATCAGCTAGACCCAAGTAGCTCAAACCCAGTGCCCACAGCAAGAATGTTGCCATTTTTCTCAACATGAGACAAGCACAACCTGGCAGATTAATATTCAGACAATACTTATGAAGCTACGGACCAAGGGACACTTATCTAACAACTTCTCCTCTTACCTAATAAACATCAGTAGTTGTACATCCACAGAGCAGACAGAGTTTTTCCATGAAAAGATTAATGTTACTAATTTAGTCACACGTTTCTTCAACTTGTTAAATTCTACAAGGCAGTTACACAGATGCATACAAATATGCCATTTATACATCAACAAAGGACCAAAGCTATTACAGAGCATTTTTAAGTGTTATAGTACACACTATTATGCAAGAGAGGAACAATATATCAATCTCACTGTTCTCCTAGTTGAATATAAATGTAGTATCTGTTTAATCCAGCCATTCATATCTCAGACAAATACTGCAATTACTGTTGCTCTGCAATATCTTATAGCAGGTTGGTATCCCTTACAACAAACAGCAAGCTATGGGTATTTGTTAACACCAGCCTTGATATATGCACATATAGAATGGTTTGAGGAACAATTCTTAGCTTAAACTGCAGGACATGTATGAGAAGATCACCTGTCAGATTATTCCAGGGGGGAAAGAGCCTAGAGTACTGTAGATCATTAGATACAACATACTCATTACCACTGTGGCTGTGAAGAAATAAGGGAACTGCCACAGAAGATGCTACTATAGAACTCAGAATCCCACACGGGCAAAAGTAAACAAAAAAGTAACCAACCAGCATTCAAAGAATCCTAATTAAGTTAAAAAATCAAGTGCTTGGAAGATCATGAAAGTCAGTTTTACTGTTTTTCATGCACTTGTATTTTCTACCCATTGTGTAGTTGTCTTCTGTACTGCATAAAGATGCACTACCTGTCTCATTGCTGTATTTACACAAACATACAAAAGAATTATCCCAAGTACTACTTTGTTCACATTTTCAGTGTATGGTTATCTGAATTTATTTTGCATTTACCACTAATTGACATGAATATCTCATATTCACCGACTTAATGATAATCTAAGGACTTTTAGAGATAAGGGCCACAAAGAAACAAACATAAAAAATACATGTACAACCCCAGAACCATTTCTCACCTTCTATTTTCTTTTTTCTCTCAAGTGGATTGGGATTGAAGTAGAGTAAGGATTTACTAAAGACACTCACTGTTCTGCTGAGATGAATCATTTCACCTCACTCTCAAACCTAATTAGCAATATGTTAGCGGGTGGAGAGAACAGATAACAGGCATCTAATCTGCCAAATGCTGCATCCACAGAGGCCCATTTATCTAACCTGCCTGGAGTTTGGTGAAAATCTGGACAGATTGCTAGGTCCTTAGAGAAGACGGCCTTTGGATCAGACGTGACCTTGCAGCTTCTGAAGCACCAGGTTTTAAGTTTCAAGCAGTGAGTATCTGGGTATAAAACACTGAGCTCTGAGGCAACATGAAAAACTGATTCACAGCAATGCATACTGTATCTATTAAAAAATCACCATTTAGGAGCCATACTTCATGAAAGTGACTAATCTCATCCAAAAATACTGGGTTTGTAGTTTGGGACTTGCTTTATTTAATGTTCTAGGTAATGACCTTAGGATAAAAATAAAGATGCACTAATACATTTTCTTGAGGATATAAAGTCAGTAGGTAGAGTCTTCCTAGAGAACGAGGATTTGAATGTCCTGTGGGAAGAAATGCATGATCCTGAAGGCCCCAGAAAGAGAACTGGGTTGAAAGTAACAGTCCAAAGGGCACATGGGACTAGTAGCAAGAATTCCTAGCATATACTGGGAACTCATTAGTTGGAAACAGCAGCCTATTTTTGTCAGTCAGAGGATGACTATGAGCCACTTAATTGAATCTGACCATGAAAAGGGCAAGGCAAGGTATTTTAGTAAAGAACAGGGAGTATTCATACCATTGTATTGCCTGTACTGAGACCTCATCTGAAGTATTTTGTATCATTTCAGTTACCCATGTTCAAAAAAAGACTTCCAATTTTAATTAGGTGCTGAACAGGACTGTTACAGAGATAAAACATAAGCCTATCTTATAGGAGGATGCTGAAGGGGCTTGTTGTTTTTCATGCTGAAAAATGCAGCTCAGGAAAAAAGATGATTGCTTGCAGCAAAAGCACTGGGGACAAAAGATTTGCTAAATCTATGAGAGAATGTTTGTGTTAGAACAAATGGATAGAAACTGGTTATTAATAAATTAAGGAGGCTTGAAGTCATCAATACATGAATGTGGCCCTACAACAACATCCAGGAAAGAGAGACTTGGGTAGAAAAACTGGGTGGAAAGGTGCAATCTAACCAGTCTATGAAAAAGACTGCATGGTTTTGCATACCATGACCTCTAAAGGGACTTAAAATCCAATGTCTCTATGGGCTTAGCTGAAAGAACCTCATGTCTCTAAAGAGCTGACTGCAGATACAAGTAGCATAGCCCATGCAGAGACTGAATTTATTTTAAACAGCATTTTTCATTCTGAACTATATTTATACTTCAAAACAGCCAACTGTAAAACCTTAATGAGGCACAATTGCCCAGTCATATTTTCAGTACCCACAGCAGAATTATGGTGATACAGCTCAAGATCACATTCAGTGTCACAAGCTATCTGTGTCTAAGGAGAACAAGTTGGAAGTGCTCTGCATCCAGCGGGCATGTTTGGCTTTTAAATCTGATATCTTGTTTGAAGCAGCCAGCCCATCTCAGGAAAAATTAAGACCATAAAAATGAAGTCATCTTAACTCATACAACAGAGGATGCTAATAGCTAGGACAATGACCTCTGGATATTTATTCTGTATTTAATTAGTTGCCTACTAAATAAAGCCACTAAATAAACCAAAGGTGGGTGAAAAAAGAAAGTGTCTCAGCATGATATATGATAAACAAGGATTCCATATTAAATCATTATCATCCATTTACTCTTGCTTAAACAGTTACAGCAAGGGCACTTAACATCTCCCATAATCCAAGCTAAGCAATCCATACATAATTAAAGTTTGATGAATGCCAATTTCCAGTGCTATTTGGTTTTGTGTCACTAACATAGTTTTTTGTGGTTTTCTATGTTCTTGCTATATAAAAGTTGTTCCAGATAAAATATGACATCTCAAGACAGATATAGTTTCACACAGCTGTTGAATGGAGGAAGTTGTTGAGTTAGGAGCTACAATATGAGAGGGAGAAAGAAGCCTCATGACCTCCTGTAACAATAAGATTTCTAAAGGAGCATTTCTATAACATTGACTGAACCTTCTAACTATTTAAAGATGTGAAGAGTTACAATCACAATGGTTAAAAGGCATCAGTTAATCAATGTTCAAATTCAGATGCCATTAGGGAACCATCTCCTCATGTGGAAGAAAATTCATGGCATTCTAAGCAATTTCTCAAGACACATTTCTGTACAAAAAGAGTTGTCCAAACTGTTTTGCTGTCTGTAGAACACTTACATGAACACAACAGGAGAAGATAAGCACTCAATAATTTAGTGTAACAACAATATAATTCCTTCTAAAACAGCATGTTGGAAACACTCTGATTTTAACTCTATGGAAAGAGCTTGTTATGTAATTATTAAGGCCTGCCAGAATAAAGTAAATAATGACACAAAAGCTAGAGTTCTTAATATTAATTCAAATGTAAATTTTTAGCAAAATTAATCTCTACTCAAAGAGTAATTCCTCTTTGTTATAAGAAGATACGGCATTTTTCATACAGCACAAACCACTTTGATTCCTGTTATAAATGTGAAGCTATTCAGGCAAAGTCAGTACCTCCAGAATGTAAAGTCAAATCACAGAGCTTCAGAACATGCTTTGAAGGCAGGAACATTTGGAGCTTTACCCAGAACAGAACTGCATATACACAGCCTGTGACACTTGAGTGCTTATCTCTTTTACTGAGAGACAAATGTTTCCATTCATCAGAACACAGAAAATCATTGCAATATACAAAATTATTAAGCAAATATTAAAAATATAACAAAATAATATGCAAGTTCTTCATAGATGAAACTTCAAGGACTATCTGAGCTAAAGGCTGTGTTAAACAACAAGGCAAATCATATCCAGCTAGCTTGTGTGTACAACCCAGTGCCAAACATAATTGTTTTTATATACTTTAAAATTGGTGATTCTCAAGCATTAGTTTTACTCAAACATAATGAGATTATATTGTTACACTATAAAAAATATTATTAACTTCGCTAGATTTGCCTAACTAAGGAAACTAAAAGATTGTTCTAAATACCTTCCTGCCTATAAAGAATTGAACTGCGAACTGACAGCAGTAGGGGTTTACCCTAAACTCCAAATTACGTTGCAATTTCAAGGGTCAAGTGATATCCTAGAATTGTTACACTTTTGCCAAACTGTCTTGGCAACTTACTAACACAAACATGAAACACATTCACTTGACACAGTGATTGAAGAAAATGCTAATAGTATTCAGCTTACTTATAAGAAAAATTACTCTATCTCTTCAGGCAAACCAGAGTTTCTTTTATGAAACTGAGTAATCTCAAAGTTGTTTTACAGGTTATAATCCACATTAAAGGATCTCTTTACACGTAAAATTACCCAAATCCCAAATATTATGTGAACAATGAATAAAAAGAAAACTTGCCTCTTCCTGATACATCTTACATTCTCCAAAATTGTTGGGACAATAATCTAATATCCTGTCAGATGTAGATGTTCTCCATAACTGCCCTCTGCTTCAATCCAATACTGTCAGCGTCTCCTCACTAATCCTCAACCCACCCAGCTCACACCTTCCAGCTCTTGTTCAGTTTTCCTCCAAATAACTTTGGGCAGGAGTGCCCAAATGCATGCACAGATTGGCTAAAATATTGAATGGGGCCAAATTAACTTGATTTTTTCAAGTTTGTCCCATGGACCTTTCCTAGGCGGAAGGGTGGTGAGAAAAGATCATAAACAGCTCTGCTGAACTGTTGCTTTTCCTAAAACTTGAAAAACAGACACAGGGAGGCAGAAAAAGAGTGAACTTCTCATTTAGTGAGAAAAACACAATATACAGCTTACAATTATCCAGGTCAACTCAAAAAAGCAGAAGAATTTCTAAGAATAATGAGCTGTATTTATTTTGCCATTTGTGGTCAAAACTACTTAACCCTGCTAACTTAATTTACATTTATTTTTTATCTGTGCTTATTTTTTTTCTTCTCCCGCCTGAGCCTTTTTTCCCATTTTAATTTTAAGGCACAGCAGGGTTCCTGCCCTGTTCCTCATAGCTCTCACTGACAAAAGAATACACACCCATAATAAAATAGTGAAAAAATTATAATAAGCAGAAAGCAACGAAATCAAAACAAATCAGCACCCAAACATGCACATATCTATCAGCTGGGGAATTCTCATTGACTTCATCTGTGGCTCGCTTTTTCTTTGGCAATTTTCTGTTCCACTGAAAAGCATCAAGCTCATTTAAATCTAGTAATTCCACCTCATGCTAATAACAAGATGTTTCCATAGAGATGCCAGGAAACTCTGCAGTGGTCCAAGGAATGATGTTTGATTCACTTGAGGAACTGGTCCAAGAAAAGCCAAGTTGAAAGCAGTGGTGCTCCAAACAAATTGAGGCAAAAGGATAGTCCACCATTATACCATAGGCAAACAAGGCCCCTAAAAGACCTTCTAGGTCAGCTGTGCCTCAGAAGAGAGGATTTCCCTGTACAGGAAGATTCTCTGCCTCCTCTAGAAACTTTAAACCCTGGTGTTGTGTATATGCAGCACAATATAAAAGCCCCAAACAAACCAGAAAACACAGGGTGCAGCACAGGCTGGGACCAACCGGACCAGGGAGCCGCTCTGTGGAAAAGGGGCTGGGGGTGCTGGTGGACAAGCTCAGTCTGAGTGAGCAGTGTGCTGCTGCAGCAGCAGAGAGCCAACAGCATGCTGGGCTGCATTGCAAGGCCATCAGCAGCAGAAACAAAGCATTTGCTATCCCACTTCACTCAGCACTTGTCACCTGAAATTCTGTGCTCAGTTTTGGCCCCTGCTATAAAAAAGCAATGTGGACAGGCTGGAAAGGGTCCAGTGAAAGGCCACAACTGAGCAAAGGACTGGGCAGGCTGCCATATGATGAAAGACTGTGCCTTTGCCAAGAAAGGTTGGACTGAGTGATCCTTGAGGTCCCTTTCCACTCTATGACTACAGCTACAGCAGATCAAATAGTTTAGTTTCTATATTCTGCCACTAGACTACCATATATCCACATTACTCAAAGGGCTGGGAAGTTTATAATACAGTGCTACAGACTGACACACACACACACACACACACACACACTCACACACAAATATTTCTAAGTGAAATGTATCTACCCTTCTAACAAATTCTGTGGTGCATCATCTGCATCAGCCATTTCTCAGGCAGCCAGTATAAAAGCACAAATTTTGATCAGCTTGAAACACCTCCACGTGAAATTCCATGTCAGCTGATAACACAAGAGGAAAGAAGTAATTTGTATTGCCAGTATAAAAGCACAAATTTTGATCAACTTGAAACACCTCCACTTGAAATCCCATGTCAGCAACAAGCTGATAACACAAGAGGAAAGGAGTAATTTGTATCAATAAACATTGTAATGGAGGGGATACAATGTGTGGCTATTGTTCTTTCTAGCTGCTTTGCGAACAACTACATAAATTAAATGCTCCTTTTTTCATTATCAAATCTCTGAGGTTATGATGTGCTGTATTTTATTAGTTTAGCAGTCTCATTCAAATAGTAGCTATCTAACACGATCCTTCCAATTACTACCTTATGTACATTCTTGAAACAAATTCTTCCTCTGGGATTTAAAGAAAACCCAGGGTCTCAGGAGTCTCTCTTGTAATTCAGCTACACACTACACTTTTACAGCTATGCAAATTAACTGCAAGGAAAGCTGTGATGTACAGCAAAGCAAGAGATCTGAAAATTAAAATCCTGTAGGAGAGAAAATATTTAAAATTTCCTTTACATTTTTCCTTTTGTTTGGCTAATCCCTAAAGGCATTAGGGCAGCATGTTCCATCTTGAAAGTCCCTGTAGAATCATGTACTACTGAGCATAACTACAAATGTGATGCTTTGAGCAGCCAGATAATGGTTTTTAATTGGCTCATCATTGCAGCTTCAGCCCAAAAGCACAAAAATGAATTTAGAACCAATATTAACAGGTGATAATTAAATTATGGGGTCTGCATGCTTAATATATTGGAATAAGGCATATGAGGCAACAAAGACTATTAAGTTTAATAATGGAAATCAGTATCTACCTTAAGTACTATTTTATAGCACATTAGCAATGGTTGATTAGTGTTAAATCATAAAGTAGATTTTGTTTTCTTACTGAAGCTTTTTTCATTTCTTTTTCTTTTTACCTGTGTATTAGCATACATGCTAAAACTAAGGATGCCCATTTAAACCATTGCAAATGAGTAAAACACATAAATAAACCAAATTAATTATTTAATTGTGATGACTTCAGTACTTTGTTTCCTAAATAAGATATTTACTTGAATAAGCTATTTAATACTCCTTAAAATTAAAGCATACATAGACTGTATGAGTACCATGGGAAACTGTTTTGAATCAAACAGTTCTAGTAAAAATATTCATCGTTAAGTCAGCAAGGTCCATAACCCAGATTTCCCATTTTCCCCTGATGAAGCAGAACCACCTGGGTGCACTGCTCTTACCACTGTAAGAAACAATGCCATGTACAGATTAATGCTGCGCTTCATCAAAGCAACAAAAACAAACTTTGATAATGTTTCAGCATCACTTCAATTCAAAAAAGGAAAATGCTGGAGTTTTGTTTTGTTTTTAAAATTGTCTTTTCTGTGCCTTTGCACCTCAGGAAAGAGGCAGACTTGGATTTTCCCCATCTTCTTTACAAACTCCACCATGTATGCCTTTTTCTCCACCTCTGCTCTTTTCTCCATTCAATTTATCTTATCTAATGCAGCATCACCTCTTCAATCTTGAAAAACTCTGTGTCTCCAAATTAAAATTTTCATTCTGCTTGCCTTTCTGCTGCTTGCCATTTCTGCAGCCTATCCTGTCTTTCCCTTTACAGCAGAGTGCCAGGGTTCCTTTTTCCACTCCTATGTCTGCCTCTTAGGCTTGAGCTCAGCAATCAGTTGCCCCTCTTTCTACTCACACTCAGTAAGAGCTATCAAGTGCTTTAGGAAGAAACTCAGTTTTTCTGTGAGACCTTTCCCCATTTGTGAAGCCTCTCAATTCCACTTCTCTCTTCCTGCTTGAGCTTAGTTTTGATCAGCACTTGTACCTTTCATGCTCTTGAGGATTTTCCATGTTCAGCCTCCATCTGAAATACCCTTCTTCAAAACCTAGCCATTCATTTCTCTGTTGCTTTCTTTTCCTGCCTTTTCACTTTTTCTAACATCTTTCATCTGGATGGACATATATGAATTCTGTTCCTCCATATTAAAAAAACCCCACATCCTCACCAAACCCATAAAAATGCTCCATGAATCTTTAGAGTGAAGCGGCCATAAAGTTAATACAAAGTTACCCATTCCTTCCAGTGAACCCAAGAACACACATAAATTAAGCCATGGAGGAGAAAGATGGAGGTGTAACCACCTGTTTAGGCAGCTCTGCACGAAGCTATTCAGAAGCCTGGGCACCTGGCTCTTTGAATGAAAGCACATACTGAGCTTGAAGGATTGAAATTATCTGCGGACCATGAACCACAAGGTTATCGCCGGCCCTCAGGGGATATATTCCATAACTCTTTTCAAAGGTGCATGGTTTATTAATACATACTTTTAATATCCTAAGTACTGAAGTCAGATTTCTTGTAAAATGCAGAAGCTGGAGGTAAGAAGGTGGAAATGGCACTTCAGAATATGAAAATCAAAGACTTGGAGAAATTGCCTACAAGTCAAACGTGACCTGCAGAAATTTCCTACGACATCACTGCCACTCTGTTGTTGCTCATGTCAAATTCCAGTGGAGTGCCATGAAGCAATGAAGACTGTGAAAAGATTAGATAACTGAACCAAAGAAACATTTTGGTTTTTTCTTAAACCCCTAAACCAATAAAGCCTTCCAACAACCCCTAAGACACAAAGTCATTTCATACGGGAAGTCAGTTTTTATATGCAAACAATATGAAATTGTTGTGACACCCGGGATTTTCACCAAAGCTAAAATAAAAGAAATACTTAAAGTGCTTGAGGAAGTTGTGGTGAAGGCTAAGGATTAAATAGACCTTCAATTAAAATTAAATTTGTCAGCCGTATAAAAAATGTTAGATACACACATGTGATTGTAACATATCCTCATGGCTCTGAAATGTTACATTCACCCAATGAATTTTACAGCTAAGATTTTACCATGCATGAGCCCAGTGATATTGCCTTATTTTAATGTACATCATCCCAAGAGAGTGCTCATAATATTCACTTTTGTTCCACCATTTATCATACTCATAAGACATTTTTTTGCAGACAATCTATTTTAGATCTGTTTTAGAGATTTATTTTTTATTGACAATATTTTTTATATTTCTGCATGTAATGCCACTTGATTTTACTATCATGAGTTCAACTTGATTTTATTATCATGAGTTCAACTTTATAGGCCTTAAAGGAAGAATAAAATGATAAGGAATATATTTCAATAATCTATGAAAATTATTAAAATTTATTCCCTATAAGTCATGGTACTACAGTTTTAAGATCCAGCCATTCACAACCTACCATGAATTGAAAGGAATGTCTTGCAATACCAAAAACCAGAATTTTCAGCTTTACTGATTAAGCTTTTAGTGGCCCACAAAATATTGGCTCTTAGATCACCAAGTAAGGCAAAATAAGACAAAAGCATTTTAGATGTTTTTTTCCTAAGTGCATATGGTGCAGGGGAAAATAAATTTCTATTTTGCAGGGTGATACTTCCACATAACAGTGAGTCTAAATCAAAACGAATAGAGACAAGAATGAAGATGAGGCAGGTAAACAGGCATTGCAAATGAAATTTATCTGATGGTTCCACAGTCTGTCACAAAAATTCCACTGTCAAACACACAATTTATGCACAAAGCATATCCCCTGTACTGAACATCCTTCAAAAACATGGTAATACTCAACACTGAGATGGCATTTGCATCCCACATGCAGAGAAATGGAGCAGAGAAAATTAATTCCAAAAGAAGTATTTATATATCTTTCAAAATGAACCAGTAAAAGCTGAGAAACAATGTTCATTTAAGAACCTTCGGTTACTGCTTCAGAAATTCCTCGGAACTTCCAGCACTACAATGGAAAGGTCTTTCACTGAAACTACTCTGCAGTCATTGTGCCATTCATACACAGAGTACCTTGCACACCACCATGGTCCTTTGTGACCCAGTAAGAATTAACAGCATTATGGGGCCAGTAATACTGATGTGAAGTGACAGCAACACAGAACTCACTGAATTCTTCTGCAGTTTTCATTGATTTTGACAGCAGTGTCATCTATGCTACCGAGAGAGAAACCTATCTAGCTGCCCCATGGCTTTTAAAATGCACTTTTATTCTGTGTAGACGTCTTAAACACACACAAAAATGTTAAATCAGCATTGCCAACTCCAACAACTCAAATAAAAATGATAAAGTAATAACATGCATCCATTTATTTAACTTCGTTACTAACTTTTAGACATACACTTCTGGTTTTCTCTGAAAGCAAAGGAATTAGACATCTCATTCCTCTCAAGCAAGGGGTGAGTTTTATAACATGCATGCACATCTCCTAAAGCACTGAACATGCACACAAAAACACAAGAAAGATGAGAGTCCCAATAAAATTTTAGGATTTGTCAACACTGGCTATGCATGCACACGTCTTCTCCAAAGGGAAACCATGTAATAAAGCTGAATAGTAGTATAACTTGAAAAAAAAATTTAAAAAAACAGGCCAGGAGTTGTAGTGAGCAGGATTATATCAATATCAAATCAAGTGTCAAATAATGAGAAGTGTTGTCAGTTCTGAAGAACAGCAAATATGGTTCCTCATAAACGCTGCGGCAACAGTGTCTCAGGTTGTTCACAAATTCATCTAATTGAATGCATTCTTTGGGCTTGCTATTCAGAAAATATGTTTTTAATTCAGAGTCAGATGTGGTGAAATGCCACACTCAGAATTCCTCCTGCTTCTGTGTCTGGAGCTCACAGAAATGGAAAGACCCGGGCAGACCTCAGTTTGCACGGAAGTACCTGTGAGCAGAGGCAACACTGGGCCACTCATGGAAACAGAATGTGGGATAACACATTTCACTTTTCAGGGGACAGGAGTGCTCCCAAAATCCTTTAGTTTTGACTTCTTTACTGCAGGCTTAGCTTCATAGGATCTTCCCTGCAACACTGCACTGAATCCAGAGAGATCCCAAACCTCCCCCAGAGCCCTCTGGCAGCAAATGCTGCAGCCAACAGAACCTTGCAAGGGAGAGTGAGCAGCTACAAGGAGATGAAAGCAGCACAGGGAAGAAGAGCTGAAGGATATATTCAGATAAATAGTTTGCAGATGAAGCATCATAGAAAGGACTTGAGGCCACGTGTCTCGCTTGCTTTTTGTTTAATGCACAAATCCTGCTGTATACTGCAAACCATGTCCTTTGTGTAGCTTGTTATTCAGCTATTAATAATCTGAAACTCAAATTCCTCTTCTATTATTGCCTAATATTACCATTATTGATTTATGTGACACTGCCAGACAGAGAATTTAACAGAAATAGCTGATTTCAGCATAAATTTTTATCAGAATGACAGTAAATTATTATAAAATAAAACAGAAGTTTTAATTTTAAAATATTGAACAAATGGAGAATAAAGTATTCATATTTATGAAAGTAAAGAAGACTGCAGTTATTGCATCAAACCTTTAAAAGTCATTACACTTTTAAGTTTGGAAGTGGAGAATCCCTGGCAGCAAAATGTGTGAAGACAGAATGTTTATTTATTAGTGTTATTTTTAAAAGGATGTTCCAAGTCAAACTCGACAGCTTGTTTACAGTGGGGTCCTGCCCAAGGGTGGCTTAAAAGATATTAAACAGGCACACACCGAGAATATCATGTTACTGTACAAGATACAAGTTTGCCTATGGCTTGATTTTACCGTGACTGCTTTAATGATTTCTTATTTATTTTTCAGGAAGCACTAATCTGTTTTACTTTACACTCCCTCTTAAAAGAAATAGAAATGCAAGACAAAACCTTTCAGGTATACAAATATGTCTAAAATATACACTTATATCTCTAGCTGAATCAACCGGTGAGGTGATGCATAGAATTCATGTCAAGCGTCTGCTGATGTTTCAGCATTCATAGAACATCAGCTTTTAAATTTTTCTAATAATTTTAATGAAAGCCAAGAATTTTTGCAGATTTCTCAATTTTCAAAATGGGTTTTAAAAGGTTGGTAATTTCATTACAGAATAGTAATTCTAATTGGGTAGTTTTTCCTACCATATAGTTTTGGAAAGGGGACAGTTTTGAGAAGGGATGAATTCCTGCAGGCAGTGCTCTTGGTAACATTATTTAGGGGAGAGTTATCTCAGAAACCTGGCAGCTGTTTCTGATGCTAGGAACATCAAACTGGAAACTGAGAGTGAGCTAAAGAGAAACTACCATGACAAACCTTATTTAATAATGACTTTAATTGATAAAAACTTATCTTCAAGGAATATTTAAGTCATCACAAAAATATTTTCCCTATTTTACAAACATAGAAATTTCTTAAGAGTTTTAACACTAATTCTCAATAGGAAAAAGAAAAAAAAATACTTCACAGAAGACAACCCCCTGACTCCAGGGCCTCCAGTCTAAAGTGGCCTCAACTTTAAGTAATGTCAGAGTTGCAAGTTCTTAGCCATGTTTAGCTGAGCAGCATTTGGCTGAGCAGAGCTTACTTGAGGTTGATTATTAAAACCTCAAGTGGAACTAAGTGAATACTTCATTCCAACACCAAGGCACATCTGCTTGCTGAACCTTCAGACAGGACACAGGCAAGATACCTCCTAAAATATCAAGTTTAATATTAGTACTTTCTAATTTTTTTGAGGTGTGGTTATGCGAAACCAAAATTCAATTAATGTAGATGATGTTACATGTGACATATGCCAGGTAATTTTTGTGTGTCCATATGGTCCACACAGCTACAGCATTCAAAATGGGTGTCTACAGAAGAGAAAAAGTGGAAAGGAAATAATATATTTAAACTTCCAAACTACCACACCAGAATTTCCTCTTTTACTGCTGCATGTCTGGAAATAATAGATGTGATGTGCAGCATAAATTCCTGTAGAACTGAAAATAAAATACATATATGAAGTTACAGATGGTGCAGATTATATTAAAAGACATACAACAATGAATGCTGTGCACATAAGGAGTAAGCAGAAACTTTTCAGACAAAATTTAGCCCTAAATTACTTTTTATTCAGCATCCTGACATAAATGGGAATACAAAGGTAAAAATTACTAAGGCACAATCCAGCCCCTTGCAGGTATGTTTGGGTTTTTCATTTGAAGCAGAATCTAATTTGCAATATTAAAATAGCATCAGTCATTTAGGTAACATAGCAATCAATTTACCCCCTCTCCCACCCCAATAATAAAGAATTACACAATCCAAGCTTAAAAAATGAGTTTTGCATTCTAGATCAATTTGTCGAGATAGTAATTTCTACTTGGACAATAATAAAGAGGTTTCCTGAATTACTGTTAATGTTGGCACTTAGATGGAGCAATCTTTTACAATGCTCTGGAAGTTTACACTGAAAACATGGCCTGACATGCCTCCATTTCAATGGTATGCTGGCACTAGTTCCCATGTTTTCCCTGCTTTTTTTGTTCCTGCCTCCAGTTTGCTAGTACAGGGAATTGATCTAGCTCAAAAATAACCTAATATGTTTTTTTACCCTGTAACTTGGCTTGGGTCCCTGATCTGGTTCAGTGCATGGTTGCACAAATACTTCTATACCAACACAACCTAGGAGCTACAAGGACTGTGCAAGCCTGAACTGCAGCCAAAACCAATTACACGTCAAACTAGGGCCTACATTTGAACAGACAATTTTAATGTACAAGATGTAAGGGATGTTGAGAGGTTTGTAAATGTTATGATTACCAGCTAGCTGATAACATTGATTTATGGTGGCTGCTGTGAGAAGAGTATAATGGGTTAATTCAAGTGCTTTATTTAAAGGGGTTGGGTACAACGGCTTCGAATGGGTCCACTCGAGAAAACAGATGTCACTGAGTTTTACTTTTACAACTGTAAATGTTTCATATATATGAACTTCTCAAGTCTGAGTTCTAATAGAGACCATGCCAGAAGCACCCCAGGAGCGAGGACTTGTGCAAAGACTTTGAGAATGAATAAAATGTCCCTACTTCAAGAGACAATATTAGGGATCTGATGGTGAACAGTTCAGTTGTTTGGAGAAAATGATGACACCTTTCCCAAAGCTTTTTGCCTTTTTTTCCCACTGATCACAGCTCCAAACTGCTCTCCCTAATATTTGGTAGGCAAGAAGCCAGGAAAGAAAAATAACCTTTTACTAAACTAACAAAATCGAAACCAACCAACCAACCAACCAAATCCCCAAGACCAAAAAGCCCACCCAACTGCAAGCTTATGCCTTACTCCCAGGTACCAAAGCAGTCACACAAAAAGAGTTGGTTAATATCACTACTTTTTTTTGTCTTTCTGTCATTCACTTCTCTGATAAAAAAAAAACCAAAAAACATTGGGAAAGAAAGAGCACAAGGCAAACTACTTGTTCCTCATGATTTCTTCTGGTGTGTACCTACTGTTGGGTCTAAAATGCTGTTAGGTCTAAATATGGAGGAGTTTCATAAAGATTAACTTCAGTGTGTAGAGACTAGTTTTCAATTAGTGGTTAAGGACATCAAAAGAGAGAACAAATAATCTCAATTGCCTTTTGGATGTATATTTCTTTCCATTTGGTCTAGAGAAGGACAAAAACATAACCTACCCAAGGAAGGTCATACACTAGTTCTACCCATTACCATGTCACCATGTGCCCTGATGTGGAGCAAATGTGGCCAGGTTAGAATAGTACCACAGTTAGCACTTGAAAATCATCATAGAGCCCCAAAATAATCCTAAGGCCCAAAATAAGGAAAGAAATCAAGGGCTCTTCCCCTTGAAATACAGAACAGCCCCTTCTCTGCAGAGAGAACAATGTACAGCTGCTCCGTGGCTCTCAGGCACTGAGCAAGTCCGTGCAGGTGGCTGTGTGAGCCGAGGGTGTGAAATTGCAGTGCCTGTACAATGCGAGGTGTCAGGAAATTTGCAAATTCACAGCCCCACCTCCTGTGCCTGGGGCCCAGAGCCCTGAGAAGCCAAGAGGACAGGGCACCGTGCTGCGAGGTGTGTCACTGGCCCTGCATCGCCTGCCTTGGTGGCTCTGGAGCAGGATGCGCTCGGGTCACAGCTCCCAGACCCCAGGTACTGCTCGCTGCTACTGCTCTGCTCCTGCCTCTGACAGCAATGGATCTCAACAGAGGGTTTTCCCTTTTATAAATTCTATCTGCAGCGTGCTTTTGAAAGATAGTATTTCCTTAATCTAAAATGATCAGAGGTAGTACATCTCTGTTAGTTTCAAACGTGAGAGCCAAGATTCATGACACCATAGTTTAATGCTGCTCTTATCAGAAACCTGCAGAGATTAGAAACTGTAAGAAAAACATTGATGGACGTTTTCAGGCTTTCTAGATTAGTTTGGCATTAACTACCAGTGGCGTGCTTTCTTTGAGAACTCTTTTATAATTGGGCACAGATGGATGAAAATACACTACAAACAGTGAGATTTTCTTTAATCATTAATTTTCACTTAATTTGCCAGATGGCTTTGGTTTCTAATGTACACTTTATTTGCTGTTGTGTCATTTGCAGGGTTTGAATTTTTTTTTTTGTTAAAGATTTTGTCTCCTAAAATCTTGATTATGTTATTGTCTTTCAATCTCTTTTTAAAACCTAAAGATGAATGAGTGTATTTTATTGTTTTAGTTTTAATTTCTTGTAAGGACTTCAGTTTTCCCTCTCAGAAGCAGAAGACTTTTACACTACCAATAAAGTTTTAATACTTGAAGTTAAAATTTTCCAAGCTCATATATAAAAGTCTACTGTAAAATTAGCCTTTCTTGATGCTTGTGCATTGCTCATGAAAATGGGGCATGTTCATTCATACATTTGCATCATTTTTCCTATCTACTCTTCTCTCTGCCTCGCCTCACACTGCAATGGTTGATTTCACATCCCTTTGAGAAAGTATTTGAATGGAAAAATTAAACATGCTATTCAGAAAAAATGTGTTTCTTAAACCTGAGCTTTATCTACAGTTAGGAGTCAATTCATTTCTGAGGCCATGTTCACTCTTCAGGTATGCCAAGATGCTCCTTTATTAGCTTTTCAAAAAGGGGATGGCTGCTAAGTATGTGGAAAACCTTTTTCTGATGTTGAGTTAGGTGTACTGGAGTTTCTTGTCTTTTATAGCCCAGGATTTACTCTGAGCTGTTACCATACTTCCCCAAGGACAGTGTTCTGTGAGAAATGTGTTAGACACCAGGGAGGGCAGCATATGAAGAGCTTCTCATCACAGGGGAAACCAGCAGAATCTTTTAAGTGTCAAGTCTCTGATAAGCAAAAGGATTAAAGGCAATGCTAAATTTGAACCTGAGCATTTTCCTGCCAGGGGGTTCTTTGCATTTATACAACCTTGGTTTGTTCTTAGTGACTGTTGCTTCAATGAGGCTCTGATGAGACTGTCTGAAGGTCATGTTGTGCTTTCTGCTGATGCATTGGCTGTAACATTATGCTGAACTGATGAATGAAGGCAGAAAGAGGAATGGAGAAAGTGTTAAACGGATATGAAATGGAATATTCAGAAAACAGCCACAGGCAATCAGAACAGGGCAGGGATGAGTGAACAAAAGAACAAGGTTATCTACTCTCATGCGCTAAAAGTTCTCAGGGGGCTCTGTGTCAACCTTTAAAAAAACAAACCAGAACAATGCAGCAACAGAAACAAAAAAGGAAGAAAGGGAAAAAAAAAATCCCCATTTCTTTCCTGCCTGGAAATGTTACTTTATTTTCCATTGAAGCAATGGATGCCTTTACAAGAACAAAAGGGAATGAACAGGAGGTATAATAAGACTTTCCAACATTTAAACAGTTACAAAACTATTTTCCCCCTGGAGAAAGATGATTCAAGTTTCTTAATACATGGTATTTAACTTAAATAATACAGGGAGCAATGCAACTACAGCAAAGGCTGAGAGCCAAGATTCTTTTTACATAAAACTAGTAGGCAAAGTAATTTTGTAGAGCAGTTTGCCTGCTTAGGGATACAGGCAGCTCTCAAAGTGAAGAAGCAATCTGAACAATATCAAAACATTGAATGTGCATTTCCACTGAGATTCCCAAGACTTCTACCGAAAATTCCCCCTTGATGTGCACTCATCTTTATAATAAGAAAACAAACTCTCCTTTGATGAGTTAGAATTACAGCTATGAGTCCATGTATCTGCTGACTTTCACACAATTCCTGTTTTTTCCAGTTTCTTTTTGACAAAGATAAAATCCCACCAAGAAAACACTCCTAATATGTGTTATTAAAATTCCAGTAAAATGCTTCAGATCTTCAAATTAATGCTTCCATACAATTTAAATCATACATCACAAGTTTACAAATGCTATTAAAAAAAAGAAAAAAGAAAAACATTAGTATGCAGAATCCAAATGGTACAGGCAGCTATATCAGTTGTACTATTCACACCATGTCCTGCAGAAGACACACTGGATCCTGTTGGAATCAATGGAAGCTCCATATGCAGAACTGAGGAGAGGTTTTGGAATCACACTGCAGCTGATGGCAAATGTTTACATCATTTTAATCCCACTTGATACATTTGTGGCAGATATGGATTTCAAGGTAGGTATAAATCAAGAATAATGAGCACTAGGTGTGACACTTCAAAGAAGGGGATTAATACATATAAGAAATGCACAACTGAAATTAAGTAGTTTGGCCTTTCTTTTTAATGAAGAGAGAAAATTTAAGGCTCAGCAAACTAAACAGATTTTTTATTTGACTAATATTAGCTTTAAATGGAATGTGTTGTTAGTAATGGCATTTAAGAAAAGGGAAAAAACAGAGTTAGTGAGGCTTAAAAACAGCAAGGGAGTAGAATATGTTCCAGTAAGAAAGCATATGAATCACAGAGAACTGCTTTCTGTTATAGCAACAAGATCAATTAGATCTGCAACAGCTGAAAACCATTAACTGCTGTTGGCTGCTGTTAGCATAATGGGTTTTTTTCTGCTCCTTATTCTGGTGTCAGTTTATCACTTTACTACCCAAACAGTTCTGCCTGAAGCCCTGGTAATCTTAAATATAGAATTGTTAGGAACAAAAGAAAATCTCCCAGCATACAAATTGAAGTATTAAATATTACTAACCTTTTTATAGATTAAACACAGTTTCAGCTGCCAAAAGTGTTCAGTACAGTGTCAGAGATGTCTTTGTTTTATGTTTCCATTTTTTTTATTTTGTGAGAGGCAGAGACAGTTGCCTAATGTTAGTCAAGGTAATTAATTTCTAGCCAGCCCTATATAAGGGGGAAAATATTGGGGCAAGAAAAGCTTCCATAGAGCAGCCAGCAGCAGCACTTATTTCTTCTACTTTATGGAAAACAAGCAAAATTAAGTGAGTCAGACCCATTCTTATTGTTTCAGGGTTCCTGTGCTGCCACATAGTATATCCTTGCTGTCCACAAAGTTCTGTACCATCTGGGCTTGGTCCTTTCCTCTTTCAAATTAGCAACACATCACCTTCTCTAAAACCATGCCATCTTTCTGTACAGTTTATCTATGGCACAATGTTCCTGATTTAGAGAAGAAAAAAATGGTGTGTCTTTTACTATATTTTCATTTAAATATTCATAGCATAACACTCAAAGTGACAGGCGGTCTTCTAGATGAGGTTTGTTTTCTTCTGCTCATTAATGGCTCAACCTCGGGCAGCGTTATTTCTGTAACTTGTCAACTTGGTTTTCTCAGCTCGGTGCTATTCCCTTTCTTCATCATCTTGGTGGCTGCTTTTATAAGGCTTTCAAATTGTTGAGTGGGAAATATCAGGAACACCACTGCTTACACCCTGGGCTAAATTAATGCCTCTTGTATGAGGAGCCGTGTAAGCATGTGTTAGATTTTTTTTTTTTTTTTTGTAGTGGGTGGTAGGGGAAATGAAATGCCAACACTGATTTATGTTCTCAGAGTTCAACTGAGAGATAAGCCTGTCTGCTTCAAACAATGAGGTGTGGTTAAGAGATTCACAAGATAGTACTAAACCAATGAAAAACATTTGCACAGGACATTCAGACACAAGGTTGATCTAACCAGGGTCTGCAAAGTAAAACAGACCTCAGCTTTGATCAGGAGTTTAATGGCTGTGTCTGTCTGTGGGATTTCACGGTTTAGATCCTACACTGCCTGCAGATTTAGAGTAAGTCACCAGCACTTTGCACACATCTCTGGTGGTCAACACAGAGCAGTAGTGTGCTTGCATGATTGCCTGCAGAAGGGTCATGTTTAACACCCCTCTCTCTGTCCTGGGCACGGTTATAGCATGAGCCCCACTGACGAGGGCAATAAAAACCTGTTTCCTTTATCATCTTAATGAAAATTCTCTTCTTCCTATCCTTAAGCTTTGGAAAGAGGTCCCTCTGTGGCTAGGATGGGATTGAGAAGCACAAACATCTGAGATGTGCTTTCAAACCCTTAATACATATATATTTAAAGCAATCTCCCACAGCCTCTCCTCCACTGCATCACTTGGCTGCTTGGCATTATCAGAGTATCTGAGCACCTGTAACTCAGCAGAAATTGTATGGAATTATAGGAAATAATGTTGCCAAGAGCCACCTGTAAGCATGAAGAGGAAGCTGGTGATGTTAGACTTCATCTTACCCTTTTATGTCATATAAATAATAAAAAAGAGAGAAAATTGCAATATTTTATAATAATTTATACAGCAATTAATCCATGTTTCTTTAGTTGTCCTAACTTACATTAAAACTTACAATGCTTTACAGTTCAAAGCCATTTAGCATTTGCCTGGATCTTAGAGAGGAACACACTTAGAAAAAGTCCCTGTGCAGCTCAGCTGAGGGAATGGAGTGGAGGGTAGACAAGGTGTAGATGGAGAATAATGCAATTACATGTATGGATCAGTTAAACAGCAAAATTCTGTTTTCACCTCAGACATACAGTTCTGTTAATTATGAAGTGTACATTTACAATAGCCAGCCTGGAGCGCAAGCAAAGTTACATTCTGTTTTTATGAATGAGATGGATTTTTTATAAGAACAGGAGAGTGCTTCAAAACCTTTAACATTTATCTCTCAGAGCTTGGTGTGCAAGCCATCCCTGTAAAGAGGTATCTGTTCTTTCTCTTTTCTTCCTTTCTGTTACCAGGATTAGAATAGAAGAATGAATTGGGCTATGAAGATGGTGAAGAATCTCAAGGGGAAGCCATATGAGGAGCAGCTGAAGTCACTTGGTCTGTTCAGCCTGGAGGAGACTTGAGGGGAGACCTGGCTGCACTTACAACTTCCTTGTGAGGGAAAG
>NW_005054351.1:992891-1000915 GCF_000277835.1 Geospiza fortis | reverse complement strand
AAAGAGGGGGGGCAGGCACTGATCTTTCCTCTCTGGTGACCACTGACAGGACCTGAGGGAATGGCCTGAAGCTGTGTCAGGGGAGGTTTAGGATGGATGTTAAGAAATTATTCTTCACCAGAGGGTGGTTGGGCACTGGAACAGGCTCCCCAGGGAAGTGATCACAGCGCCAAGCCTATCTGAGTTCAAGAAGCACATGGACAACACTCTCAGGTGCATGGTGTGACTTGGGGCTGTCTGGTGAAGGGCCAGGAGTTAGGTTTTCAGTGACCCGTGTGGGTCCCTTCTGGATAGTCTCTAATTCCATGAAGAATTTCATTTGGTAAAAGCCATTTTAAGATTTACAATGGTTGAGCAAAATACTTCTCAAGTCAAATACTTTGAAAGCATCTTGTTTGCGAAGCAGAGTGCAAGTAAGAAATAAAGCAGGTGCAAACAGAAAACATTTTCTCAGGAGAGAATGTTCAAATTCAAGTGCTGACCTTAATCTCCCTGGCAGCTCATGGAATAATGCTGCCCACGTTAGAGAGTGGTGATGACTGTCAATTGCACTCAGTACAAGGAAAAAGACATTAGGAAGCTATTATGGACTTTTTATCCCCCTTCTAGCTCAAAGAACATCCTCTGACTGACTAATCTGGTAAAGTATACAACCTGATCAGATATATCATACGCTCGCTAGATAAGGGTAAAACCAGGACTGCTCTGGAACTTGCAGAGTTGGAATCCTTCCACGTATAGCCTTTCAAGGGCTGAAACAAACTGTGCTGCCAAGATAACAACGGTGTAGCCTGAATAATAAGAAAGTATTTTGGACATGAATTTAATTTCAAGTTCATAATTAAACTTTAATGAAAGTTACTCTTCAGGGAGAAATCCAGGTTTTGGGCCACTACAACGCTGCCTTACCTCTATGCAAAGTTTTATATCACTATATTCTTAGCATGCAGTGTTGATACAGGGTCTGATTATAACTGTATTTACTGTACATAAAAGAAAGAAATCATTTAAGGTCTTTGCTAGCTGCTGATGTAACCAGCAATTTCTGTTAGAAATTTTTATGTGATGACATTAAAGGAAAATTATTTTATGTTTGCCACTTTAAAAAAATCTTGTATCTTCCCCCAAAGGCAGACAGTTTTTACTCTGAATGACATGTGAAATTTTACATTCCTATAGCAGAGAATGTATTAAAAAGGCAGTGGAATCCACTGTGCAAAACATAATAAAGAGAATTTTTTTAAAATGAAGGACGGGAGAATTGACTCATTTGATTAAAGAGAGCTCTCAGGGACATGATATTTGAATTTATCACTCTTTGGCAATGGTAATTTTGCCATCCTATCTAGAAGAGTACAGCAAAGGATCTACACAAGTAAAATTTCTCTCCTTGCATCCAAAAAATTGTAATGCAAAAGTAAAAAGAGACAAGCTCGTTGAGGAAGGGAGAAATTATAACTTAACAAGGAGGCAGCCCACAGCTGTCACTCAGGAACCAGACTGCAAAATGTTCTGGTATATTATCATTTTCTAAAAGGCTTATTTTTATAAAACTGAGAATAATCTCAATGTCTAAAACATCAGATACCAATAGCAGGAATAAAGGATTAAACACCAGTTAAAGTACAGGACCTAAATAAATACCATTTCAGAAATAAATTCACCTTGTTACATTCATCTACTTCTATGTTTGAAATTTATGCTTCAAACTTAAATGTAAATGGATTAAGCACAATGCTGAAGCTGTTCTAAGCATTTATAGGAAAGAAATACTAATCTTGGCTTTTAGCATGTTTATAGAAATTGAAAAGTCAACTGCAATCATAAAAGATTTTCTAAGCTATACTCTGAGACAGTAGTGTGAAACACCTTCATTCATAACAACGGAATTTTTATTTCAAAACTTGATGGTATTATTTAGTTTTAGTATCTACTTCATGAGGTACCTTGTGTTCAGAAACCCCTGTAGACTTCACAAAATATCACCTGGCATTTCTCTCCTTCTGTAAAAGAAATACTGTGCCAAGAGTGTCCTTATGAATTCCCTCCTTTGCCTGTTAGACAGGCAGGAGGATTTCTTGAAGATAAGGATAATGGGGTGTGGGGGAGCCCTGTTGTGAACACTGTCTTTTCTGCAAGATGAAGCTTTTTTGAAGATATTTTTGCAGACATTTTCTCTAACCTCATGTAGTCAGTCAGGGATGGTTTTTTTGCATGGAGAGTGTGTTGGAGAATCTTCATCCCCACTTCTCGCATGCTTTTTCTTGGATGTTGTCTGAGTAAAAATCAGACATTTCATATAATAATAATAATAATTTCACTGCTGATCAATTTATTAAAGCTGACATCTGAAATAAAGTATATGTATAACTGCAAGGTTACAGGTTTAAAGAGAGAAAGCTGTAAGGAGAGAAAGGAAAGTGCTTGCTTGCCTTGGAGCTTACATTAGTATCTTGAACGGGATACAGCACCTCACCAGCAAGGGAGCTGCTTCCATACAGTCTTAACTGCTTCCCAGCCAAGAGGTTTTGCCATTGGAGCTATGCCTGGTGGTGGCACAGTATTTTCCACCTTAGGACTTAAACAATGACAGTGGGAGAAGCTGAACCATAAATCAGCCTGAGTCCCATGAATGAGATCAAAGACATGTCTTCTTTTTTCTCTTTTTTATTTTTATTTTTTAAATTTAAAAAAAAATTGACTCAAAGGCTTTGTTCTAATAGTAATAGTCATCAGAAAAGCAGAATAGCCTGATGATCACTCTGCTTTTTAACAGATGACTCATCCTTTGATGAATCTTGAGGGAAAAGAGCACTGGGTTTCTTGTCTTTCCTGGAGTAGCTTCAGGCCTCTGTGAGTCAAGCCTCATGCACTGAGAAAGACAAATCTACAGTGTTTACCACTGCGTTAGTAATGAGCGTACTGTGCATCAGCTAGCACACATTCCTTCTTGAGGCACATATTTAAAACATATTACTTCAGCAAACATCAGATAATTAGCAGCTCTTAATTGTAGTTTAATTTCTTACCTTTTCCTGTAACTTTTAAAATGAAATCAGAAATAAAAGTGGTTTCAGTGTTTCAGAGTTTTTCCACATTGCATCAATACCACATTGCATCAATCCAACAAACAGTCAGAAACCCAGTTAAAATGTTTTACAGTTTCCTCACTGGGCTACAAAAGGGTTAAATAGCCAAGCCGAAGAGCCTTTAATGAAAATGCTACAATGACTTCACAATAGTTTCACAATAAACTTAGATATTTATAGACATTCTGTGTGCTAAGAGCACAACAGAAAGCCGGTCCAGGTAACAAGAGTGGTTTAAGATGACAGTTCAGTGGGCACACAACACAGAGTACAACTGCACTGCTGCTCTCTTGACAAAGTCTCCACAGGCTCAGATATGGTTATTAAGTACATGGGAACCCAGCTTTTTACAGTGAGGAGCTGCTGGTACTAATGAGGCTCTGACATATGCAAGCCACTTTTGTCATTCAGTACCGTAACACAAATGCTCCTTTTAAGATGTGTGCTACATGCATGATCACAACAAAAGAGATGCGCGAGACAAAAATTGAGGAAATGAGGGGGAAAAAAGCATTCTTGTCATTTTAAATTCCTACCATTGCATTTGATTTTTCAGCCCCAATATCTTCAAGATTCCCAAAACCTTTTTTAGTATATTGTGCTTTACATCAATCTACTAAATTATTGAAATTTGATTATATTGAGTCCATATTTCAGTTGTAGTGGAATTTTTTTGCATATTTGCATGTATTAGTGATCATTAAAATCTGCTATATTCTTGTAGAATTTTTCTTGTGTGAATATTTCAGTTGCTATTTTGCTCGCTTGCCAGCTCACTTCTTAAAGATGACAAATTAAAAAATAAAAGCCACAACCATCAATCTGTGAAGATCTTATTGTTATCTGGCTTTAAAAACCAGACAGGGAAGCATTTGAAAATGTTTTTTCACATGAAATATTATTGGAAGAAAATCTCTATGGCTTCCACTGTTCTAGCATCACTGTGTATGAAAAATTTCAGGAAATTTATCTTTACAATCACCCTGCAAGATAGGTAAACATACTATTCCTAGTTTACACATAGGCAATTAAAACACACAGGGACTAAGTAACAGGCCATATTATAAAAGAATGTGGAAGTGAACTTTTGTCTTCCAAATCCAACACTAGGACTCATATCACACAAAACTAATTGCTTCCTTGACTAGAGATAAATAGCAGGCAGCCTACCCAAAGGTGTATATTAGTGTTTAACTGCAGAAATCACATTTCACACAGATTTAACAATCCTGCAACTATGTTTCCCCATCAACTTAACTCACTCCTGACAAGTACTCAAACATATAAAAAAAGCCAATCAAAACGACCTCAGCTATGAATCAAAAGTACAAACTGATCACACATTAACTCAAAGGAAGATGTTAGCCTTTCCATATATTAACTTAAAACAAGAATGTTAGCCTTTCTAGATGATTGATTTGGGAGTTCAAGCTCAGAAGATGTCCTTTGCTTGTTCCCTCTACAAGGATGTAACACTTGCTCACACATCCAGTTTATCAGTTATCTGTGTTGTTCTGTAGGAATAGCCCTCGCTGGTCATTACAACTCCCCCAATCACTTGTGTGAATCATGCACAGTGCAAGTAATTTTATTCCTATCAGTTTACTGATTAAAATGTTATGCAGTACAGAGTGAAGAACTGACTCCTACATGAGCCCAACAGAAATTGTGCCTGGTTTACAGGTGTATTGACATCCCTTTGTTTGCCAAATTCTAATTCAGTTAGAGAGCCAGATTGATCTTGTATCATTAATTTTATATAAAAATGTTAGACAGTGCTATGTCAAGCTTAACAGAATTCTGTGTACCTCATAGTAACAATATTAGCTTTCATCAGCCAAAGTTTTAATCTAATAAAGATGGATGCACAGTTAAACAAATATTGATTGGTGTTACACTTCTCTCCTTTATTTCTGTATCAATGGAGACCTGCACTACATTACTTCACCCAGAAATGATATCAAGGACAGGCTATAATCACATCCATAATTTTTGTTCACTTTGCTCATGGACAAGAGTAAGACATTGAATTCCAGTTAAATTAAAAAGAGGGAGGAAAAAAGAGTAAGAACTTAGGTTGGCTTCTAATTCTGACCTAGTTTCCATGTTTCTCCAGGAATTTACAACATGCCTCACACAAGGACAAAAGGTCAAGATTTTAGCTGTTATCAGACTAATTTCTGATGCTGCGTTTGCCAAAACAGTGCAGGGAGTTGTCTGAAGAGGGAGGAAGGGAAGAATAAAGGGAGGAGTGCAGGGGAAAGAGGGAGGACATCAACTTATTTTAAATCCTCTCTTCCCATGGAAGCAGAAACACCTCTAAGGTCAGGCTTCACGAGTTTGGCTGTAGGCTGACTGGCCTCACCATCTGTGACCTTGCAGAGCACTCCCATGGCATTAACATTAAAAGTTTGCTAAAGTGGAGCAATTTCAAATAACTGGAAGTCATATGTGCATTTACTCATTTTAAGCGAATACAAAGTCTTTTATTCAACCTTGTTCATCTTAGACCTGAATCTTATTTCCTCACCTTTTTGAACATGGTTTCTAAATCAAGATTGATGTAGGAATCAACCCAAGGGAAGTACTGTATTTGCAATGTATTTTAATTCTCCACATTCTGATAGGTACAATTCCCAGTTATGTTTTGGTTGCACCCAGGCCATGGAAGAGAAGACCCAACTGCATATTCTAGAACAACTTTGTAGAATAATAAGGTAGCACCTTGAAGAAACTTAAGATTCCTTTCAAATTGTTAAACACACAATAGCTACAAACTCCTCTGCACAGGAAAAATAATCAGGCCTAGTTGTATTAAACAGAAGATAAAGCAAATACTTACAAGGATAAGATTATAAGGAATGTGAGCAGATTGTAGTCTTTCATTCAGAGTCTTATCACAGAAAAGAGGATATACTAGATGTAAAGTTGTATTTGGCTAGACTTAGACTGGCTGAATGAATATAAGCTACCATTTCAGTTTATTTAATTTAAAAAGCAGGTCAAAGTGCTGCTTTCAGCTACCTACCTATTAATATTGAAAGGATCTTCTGGTTATTACAGTTATAAATGTCTTCAAAGCAGTACAACCATACTAAATTTTATGCCTCACTGAACAAAAAGAATGATGACTAAACAATTTTTTAAAGACTTTGGAGTGCAAAAAAGTCATTAATAACACTAGACTAAAAAATAACCAACTTATCATTGCATGACAGTTTCACCCAAACGTATCTGAAAACACTAGTTCAGACTAATGGGAAAGAAATATTTCCTTTAAAAATAAATTCTCCCTGATCCTCTCTCTTGCCTTCTACCCTGGTTGTGAATGTCTTTTTCCTCCATATAGCAAGTCCTAACAAAATTATTAACCAAAGAGTAAAAAATTCTGGGAATATAATTTAAATTATGTTCTAACAAAAATAATGATAGTGTTAAATTTAGTCTTACACAATTAATAAAGACTGATTTTTATTTTTAATTCAAGGGATCAGAGATCAAAATGAGGAACAACAAAAGTCATATTCTAGCAAAATTATCTTTCCCATATTACACCACCTATTCTGTAATACCTTGAGCTCCTGCCACTCAGTTTCATTAAGTCTTTCTGCCATTCATTCATACTTTATCTGCAGCAATGTTAAAATGCCAGAAAAGAGGTTCCAAAAATAAAGGTTGATAAACACTGTTGCAACTGGTATAAGACAGACTCTTTGCATTACAAGCTGGTATTAGGCTCCAGTTTTGAAAACTTGTACACAATGTGAAAAGTGAAGATGACTAAGCAGAGTGAGCAAAGTTAAGCAGGTGCCTGAGTTTTTGTAGGATTGCAACCTTATTACTACATCAGGTGGGGTTTGCTTATTTCTAAGGACTAGAGGGTTACTACAAGCTCAGCTTTGGCTTTCTCCAGACAAAATTTGCTATAACTGTCTTTCCAAACCAAGACAGATGTCCATAATGTTCCTCTTTACCACAGCAAAACATGAGTTTGGTGTTTGTGTTTGGTTGTTTTTTTTTTTTTTGAGAGAAGTGAGTATTATTTCAGCTAATTATTATTAGCTAATCAAAATGGAAATTCCCAGACTATTAGCCATTTACATTATAAGCGGATTGTTTTGTGGACAGAAAAAACTGACAGCCATTCAATATTCTTGCAATAATGCTGTAAGTATCTGTTTGATAACAGCAATAGTCTCATTTGTTCAATTTATAACTAATCAATAGCAATAATTTAATATTTTGCAGTAAGGAATTCTATTAAGAAAGCATGGGTTTGTGCAGGATGACAAAGGCTATCTGTTCACAAATTAATGCTTCGCTTCAGAATTAAACATCAAGAGTTGTCCTCCAAACAAGGACAGATTTGATGGGGAGGCTGAGGGGAGTACAATGCAGCCCACGTGCTCTAGGCAATTTCCTCATCTGTATTATAGATGCATCTAGCCCTGTCCAACCCCAAACACTCTCTGTCTGAAAAAAAAATTAAAACACTGAGCTAAGTGACTTTCAACTTATTTGCTTATTAGAGGTGCAGCAAAAACTCACAATCATTAAAGTATGTCATTCTCAGAGAACAGAATGGGTATCCAGGGCCTTGCTGTACAAGAACAGAGTAAAATCCATCTAATTTAGTAACTACAGAATTGTGAAGAACTTAGAAAGTGCTTCAAAATATATATTCACATTTTCATCGGACTGAAAGGACTTGATTTGACTTGGCTTTGAGTGGTATGGTTTTGGTAGTGGGGGACTACAGGGAGGGTTCTGTGAGAAGCTGCTAGAAGCTTCCCACCTCTGATAGTGCCAATGCCAGCCAGCTCCAGGACAGATCTGCCACTGGCCAAGGCTGAGCCCATCCCAGTGGTGGCAGTGCCTCTTAGGAAGGGCTCCATGCTGAAGCAGGGGAATGCTGTGAAGAGTCCTGCCACGGAG
>NW_005054351.1:924049-992881 GCF_000277835.1 Geospiza fortis | reverse complement strand
CAGACAACGTGTGGTGAAATGAATGCAGTCTCCATTCCCTGTTCCCCTGTACCCCTGTGGGAAGGAGGCAGAGAAAATCAGGAGTGAAGCTATGCTCAGGAAGAACTGAGGGGTGGGTGGAAGGTACTTTTAATATGTGGTTTAGTTTCTCATTGCCCTACCCTGATCTGATTGATAATAAATTCAATTAATTTCCCCAGGTTGAGTCTGTTTTGCTGTTGATGGTAATTGGTGAGCCATCTTTCCCTGTTCTTCATTATATTTTCTTTTCCTTGTCCAGTTGAGGAGCAAAGTGATAGAGCAGCGTGGAGGGGATCTGGCATCCAGCCAGGTTCAATCCACCACAGACTGTTTATACATTGCTGTTTATAGTGGTAATTTTCAATATATCATCACAGCATCGAACAAACACAAAGAAAAACTATTTTCTTCATATATTTGCACTGACAAAACACTAAATACATTATCTGAAGCAAGTTATTTCTTAAGCATTAAACTAATGAGACAGTCAAAATACTGGAAAATTATAATCTCATAACAAATCAGATCACAATGTATCAGCTAATTAGCAGAAGAAAAGCAGTAATAAATTATTTGTGTTTCTTGTTGGCCACTAAATCTGCTTTCAACATATTTTAAACAGTACTAAATATGAAACCACTGCTTCTTATTAACAAAGAGTTGGTAAAATACCAAATTTCTACTGTTTTAAGTGTTTATTTTTGGAAAGCCCTATAGAAAATAACAAAACTTCTTCTGAAGGGGAAGCAATGGATGTTTTCAGAACATATGGCATTTATCTAACATACCTAAAAATTTATCTAACATACCTAAAAATATGTGCTGATATATAATGGTCAAAGACATAAAGACACTACAGATAACACTTCCCAAGCACTTCAAGCTCAAACTTGAGGGCAGGTCCCCAAGGCATCATGAATATTCACTGAAAGTTCAGGTCTAGGACAAGGCTGGTAGCTTGGCTATTCCCAGAGGAAGGAGTGTGTTTCTCATACCTCCCCAGACTGAGGGCTCTCAAATCAAATTATGACTAAACTTCTGCTCAGTCCAACATCTGGTGATAATCCAGGGAGTTCACTTTCACCAGCTGTCCTGTGTAAGTATAGTCTCATTCCATGGCTGTAGATCAGTGCGATGACCTGATTACCTCCTTGTTATTCCATAATACAAATTTCCAGCCTTCCGTTCTCATTTACTGCTTTTTACGTGATGGTGCTGAAAATGACGCAGCAGTCTCTCAGCAGTTAAATACCAGAGCAGGACTGCTGCTTTCTGTGACATTCACCCACCGAAGAACTGCACTGCTACGGATGAAAGCACTGAGCAGCATCTTTTGGTGAATTCAGGGAAGGTTAATGAATAACATCCTGATGCTGGGAACAAAAGTATCTGTGGATTTTATTCACTCCACACGGTACATAAGCAGATCAGTGACACATACTTCTAACACAGACAAAATATCATTTGTTTGAGAACCAGAATGTTCAGAGGAAGGACATTAGTGTCTTAAAAAAACAAGTGAAAGTTGCTGCGGTGGAGAAAGAGCAAGAGGAAAATGTTATCACGCTGCATCACTGTCACTTCTTTTGCTGCTCAGCTTCACGTTTTTTTTCACAGGAGCAACTGCCACACTGAGCTGCACTCAGGAGAGGAAAGTCCCTAACCTGTGAATATCCCTGTGTCAGGACAAACTGAGACTGGTGAGAGAAGAACAAAGATGATGACTATTGCTTTTAAGCAAAGGGAATGGAAGCATTTTCCAAGTTGAGTCAGAGCACTGACACACTTTCCAATGCAGGCATGCTTGCTCCCCCGCCACTTTCTACAGAGACTCATTCACAAAACAACAATAAGTAAGTCAAAAGCAAACACAGAAAACTGCTCAGTTATCAATTTGGAGTTGCAACTGCTTTCTGAAATAAAATAATTAAAATAACCACACTTGCCACCTCAGCCTTGTTAGTTTGGGTCTCCCTCCCCTGTACCACAGTATTCCCTCTATTTGCTTTCTTTTCAGGCACTTGTAGTCCAAGTATCCTCAAAAGTCTCCAAAGTGGGTTTATTTTCCTTTTCTTCTTGGAACAGAGCTGATACGCCCCAGAAGACTTTATTTGCATCTGTAAACCACAAAGACCCTTCAAAGGGTCAGCAGTGGATGGGGAATGAATGGCGGCTGGGGGACTCTGCAGAGGTGAGTGCTGCTGAAAGCAGAGAAGCCATTGGAACAGAGGGTTCAACAGCAGAGCAGAAAATACTTGTTTTAGGCTTTTAAGCTGTGCTGGAAAGGGTATGGTTGCCCCCTGCAAAGGACATCCCTAGAGAACAGCTCATTGTATTAGCAGTGGGAAACATGAAGGCAAGGGAAGTATGAGCTCAGATGCAGAGACAATGAGCACAAGGCTCCTTCCAGAGTGACTCATCCAGCCTCTGGGACAGAGGAAACCGATCACTCCATAAATCAGCTTCTTTTGCTAACTATCCAAGTAGCGGCACTTGGCAGTGGGGAAAGCAGCTGTTCACTCCTAACAGCTCATGGGATGGTGCTGGGAAATGGGAGTTAAATAGAGCTTCTGGGGAGATGATATTAGGTGACAAGGAGAGAAGGAAATAGTACACTAAGATACTTAAAGGAATTCATTTAACTTTACATAAATAATAGGGAACAGGATTAGAGTATTTCAATAACACTAAGGTTCAGCTAGAGCAAAGGAAATATTTTCAAACTTGCAGGCCACTCCTGATTTTTCTTGTATGCAAGAGTTAATTTTTACACAATTTATGCGCCAGTAGTGCAGTTTTCTCAAAACAAAGCCCTATCTAATATTTAATAGAAAGGAGAGAGCAATTTGGAAAAAAAACATGTTGGTTTGGGGGCTTTTTCCCCCACAAAGTTATCAGATTTGAGGTAGTAAAATTACACGGTATCTAATTGGGAAAAAATCCAGTATGTATTTCTGAGCTTTGTTACTTCTACATCTAGTGTATTAGCACTTAAAAGTCTGCAGGGAGGAATGCCTTTCTTGAGGAGCAGTGGTGTCCCGTCCTGCCTTGAAAAACTAAAGAGCTTCTATTCTTATGGAAGGCAAGTGACACACCAGACCATGGAATTAAGTGATGCACTAAATATTACATTAATTTCACTATTAATTAATCAGAGCCAATGGTTTGAGAGTAAGATATTTTACTAGAACTTGCTGCTTTCATTTTGTCTTACGGTCTAGTGTTTAGGAATGTCTCTTTTGAGCACTGTCTCTCATCCCTGTCTAGCCACAGAAGGATTTAGCAGGGAAAAAAGAGGGAAAAAGTAAAACTAACCAACTATTCTGATTGGTTTTACTATTATCTTCTCAAAAATACCAAGGATACAACATAAAGCACCACATGGATTTTAAATTCTATTAACCAAATCTGATGCAGTTAGCTGAGCCACCAAAGCTCCCCCTAGATGATGAGGATCAGGCTGGCTGCTCTCAAGCTGACCTACCACCTCCAGGTGCCTGTAGAGCCCTGCAGCTCAGCCACATGTGCAACAGTGTCTGGGAAGGACCAGGGCTACCAATATCTGGAGCTCACTGCTTCTCCAGCCATCGGGGGGCCAAGGTGCCAACTGGTCCTATTTGATCACCCTTGATCTCATGTTACACATGGGAACTGAAGGAAAGGACAAGTGGGTCTTGCAAGACTAACTTTCAAGATGAAAGTTTTGAAAATCAGAAATCCTTTCCCTCCCAGACTCTTGACAGGCAGCCATTAAGATAATTAAAGGGGAAAAAAAGAAAAAAAAAGAAAAGAAGAGTGAGAGGCTAGTTTGCAAGCAATGTTATTCCTCAGAGAAATACATTCATCCATTCATCCTGAGGTCACTAAACATTCTGGAAACCATTTAACTGTTTTTCTGCTGGAGTAAGGCAAAGAGAGAAGGTCAAAAAAAAAAAAAAGAGATTACTTTGTCCTCTCCTCTCCTCTTCTCCAGGAAATACAATTTCCTTCAAAGAATTTAGATAGCCCACCAAAACCAGCCACTGTTCTTTCAAAACCAGAAGCCTATGGCTAATGATTCCAAGTCATTTAATTTTTTAATTACTGTATTTACAGATGAATAAAGAACAACTGTTTATTGATGTCCTATCCCTGAAACCAAGAGAAGCACTCCTAATGTGAACACTGAAATATCTATTCTTTTTCCAGAGGGGAAAAAAAATCTTAAGACTGCCTTTTTCAAGAAAGACTGCTCATAAAATCACTGAGAAATCGTTCTTCCGCTGGATAAAATACATCTTCAACTTTAACAATCTAGAGAAACTCTAGCTGTTACAGTAAGCTCAAAATAAAATGAAAAAACAACCCTGAAACAAATAATCTTACTTTTAGCCTTTCACACATTCTCAATTTCTCCTACCAAGAGCAGAACAGCCTTGAGAGGATGAGCAGCAGTGTCTGAAACCATGGAAACTGTAGTTTGCCTGTTTTTCTTAAGAGTTGGGCAACAGGCCCTGTCTGAAATCTACTTTCCACAAGGTTTTGCAATTAGAGAAGCCAAGTATGAATGCAGCAAGTTAGGGAACAAAAATAAACAGCATTTCAAACTTCATCCTAAGAGCTTCTAAGTTGTTATGAAAGTCTTTTCAGAACCACCCTTTGAGACTCAAATTATTGGATGATCATCTCATTTTCTGGCTAAGAATGCTTGCAGTTTAAAGAAAAGCATGATAATGGGCTGCACCAATTTGACACAGGTATTTTGCAAGACAGAATTTACATACCATCTTTTTTGGTAATTTCACTGTTCTCCATTTACTCAGAATTTTTAGAGGATGGAACAATGTAGAGGACATATCTTTTCATATTACACACACACCTTAGAGTCAGCTTAATAGAGCTTTTGGTCTGTTGAATAGATGCAATTTAGTAAAGATGCTAAGATTCACAGTTGATTTACATTCCTTAGCTGACCAGGCCTTAAATTTTTTCACTTTTACTCCCCAAAAACTTACCAGACATGGTGAAGGACATGTTTGGTTTCTCCTTTCTTTTAAACAAAGCCCCATCTTCAGAAGAAAAACTGTTCCCAGACTCAAAATATGAGCAAAGATCCAGGACCAACGAGAGAGACTCACATTCAAACACTGACCTACTTCCTATTATAGCTCTCCTCATAGCTGAAGAACACACAGTGCTTCCTTAGTAAAACTGAAATGGTGTGGCATATGCTTCTGTAGACAAATAAAATGCTGACAGGCAATGCAGTAAACCGAGCCACACCACTTTTTCCTCCTGTGAAAGCCCTTTAAACATCAGTATTACATTATTCACTGGAATAATGACTGAGTACTTTATAAACGGGACAGAAAGTCAATTATTCCACACAATGCACCATCACAAGCAAGACTGTAAGATCGATGTGCCCATAGCCTATTTTACAAATACTTGAACAAAAAAACAAACAAGAGAATTAAGTTCATAGCTTCTTAACACTTTCCAGAGCTGGTAATGTATGTACTGTAACTCAAAAAGGCTATTTATAGAGGCGAGTTTCTGCACAGCATTCCTAGAAAATCGTTTCTATTAACCCTCAGATACCATGTTTGTTGAAGCCCTGAGGATGTGTTACAATTAAAAATTGGTGTGAAATTTCAATTTCAACAGTGTTTTTTATTACCCAGACATAAAATGCCGGTTGACACTTTGTGATTAAGATGAAACGCTGAGTATCATTTGATTAAAACCAACAAAAGAGCAATAAAAGCCATCAGTCCTGCCCCAGTTTTAAACACACACCGGGAGACCCCAGTCACTGGGATATGCAGCAGACATACTTGTTGAGAACCTGGACAGCACGGCTTTGACTTGCAAACATGCAAATTTAAAAGATCAGAATTAATTGTATAGCAAAGCAGTATAGGTTTAAATTTTTTTTCCAGCAGTTTGAAAATGAACACAATTACTAGCATTGATTGCCTCAATTTTTTACAAATAAAACATTTCAGGTGTTTTTTGTAAAGCAGAGTGTACTTTAGTTGTGATATGAAAAACAATGTAAGTTCTATGGAGATCCATTTCCTGGTTTATCCTAATTATTACAGTAAAACATGTTTATTGTTTTGTTGCCTATATACAACATACTAAATCTACTTAGAGTTGCTAAATTTAGGATTATCCCTAGATGAGTACATTATGCCTGAAATGATTATAGAATATGCTACCAAATCTCTTTAAATAACTGAAATGTATACTCATTAACTATGTTGTTGCAATGGATTACTCCTCTATTTTAAAGAAATTAATTAATAAAATATATGCATGGTGTTTAGGGGCGCAACAACTACATCTAATTAATGAAACCTTACCAATAGCTTCTTTCTACAAATCCACACCAGCCTTTTAAATTTAGTCACAGCATGGTTAATTGCATTTAACAAAGAAACATGCCACAGGGAGGTTTTCTGTTATCCTTCTAAAAATACTCTGTGCTAACTATTTTCAACAGATACTTAAATTTCATTGTCTAAAACTACAGTAGAAATACTGTCTGCTATATTTAGGAAATTTCATTGAATAGTTCAATGAAATAGTTTATAAAAATCTGCTAAGCTTGCACTTAGTCTTGCATATTAAAAAAAAGGAAGCACTGAATCCAATTCTCCCTCAATAATTAAGGAGAGATGAACAAATGCATTTGATAAAAAAGACTAACAAATATTTGTGCAAAATTAATTAAAGTATTATTCAAATTCTTGAATATGAAAGATATTCCAACAACTCTGGGCATAGTATATTTTCTCCAATATGAACACTTGTATCTAGTAATAGTGAGGCTACACCAAAGTTTCTTTTGCAAAGGTACCAGAATGGATTATTGATATATTAACTTTCTCATATGAAAGCCCAACTAGAACCCAAGAGTGAAAATCTGTCGTAAGAGCATATGAAATCCCAGACTATATTACTGATTCAATGCTCTGACACCAATAATTAAGAGTGAAACCTTGCAGAACGTACTGCTTGATCAGCACAGGTAATGAATTATAATTAACAGAAGTATACTTAAAAAGCATTGGTGACAATGACTAGGTAATTCCCATTTATACTCTTAAGAGTTCAATTAATAATTTGAACCTCAACCACAACTTCTTCAACATTCACAAGCTGCAGCCATTATGTGATAAGGTTGGGGGAGTAGGCAGTTTGCACCTGTAAATTTTAGCTCCCCTTTAGACCATGCTGACCCATGTGGGAGTGAGCCCTGTTGTGCACTAGGGTTAGTCCAGAAGAAATAGCCCTTGCTTAGCTGGTTATAAACATGCAAACTGGAACCCATAATAGGCAGGCCCAAGTGCTTAATTCATGTATTTGTTGCAGTACAGTGGTATTTGTAAAATATGCACTGAGACATAAATATGTAAATTTGAGATAGAATCTGCTTTAGAAATTCAGTGTAGTTGTATAAACCAGAAGTTAAGATAAGCAGATAACTCAACCATTATTGCATTCAGAAGCATTTCAGAAGGTGAAAATATAATCTGCTCAGGAAATACGTAGTTTAGTTTTAAAAACACCCACAGGGAAACTGATGATAAAAAGCAAGAACAAGTTATAACTGAGTAGATGCAGATTTCATCAGAGAAACAGATTCACTATGTGTAAATATTGTAGGTGGTTGCAGATTAGTATTTAGGAAATGTGCCTTTTTAGGGTTTGTGTTCCAAATGTTTTATGTCTTCTTTTTCCCACTAATCAATGTATTTGTAAAATAGATAATTTTAAATTAACTTAACATCTTATTGTTTCTTCATAACTAACAAATAATAACTGTTTTGGGAATAAAATTTGCACAGGCACACTGGCAGTATGATGCATGTGAGAACCAGAGAATAACTTAGAATCACTGGCATCTGTAACTACTCTTAGTGGCCCTTGTGGGTTTGGAAACCATTCAGGAAAATTTAGAGTTGGGGAAGCCTATCAGCATCATGCTGTAAAAGAGCTGTAATGTCTGTAACAAAATCAGTCAGAGACCAATTCTAAGTGGAGCAGTTCCAATCCAAAATGAGTAAGGAGTCAAGTTGCAGGTGCTGCAATTTGTGATGGCAAGAACTGAATTTATGTCTGAAAACAAAAGATAACACTATGTTTACACACAGCATGACAGTATTATTTATTCAGTTTTTAGAAGTATGTCACTTGGACTCGACCCTATTCTGAAATCAGAAAAGAAAAAAAATAAATCTGTGCACTGATAATGAACTATTAGTAGATAGTCCTGACTCTACAACTTCCATGGTCAGGGTTATATGACTATAAATGTCAATTAAATAAGTCTGACCATTTCTGTGTTTCAAAGGAAATTAAGCAACAGACATAGCCATGTGGAAAACCATGACTCAAAGAATAAAGTAAGAGAAACGGTTCTTATTTTAAAACATCAATTTTATTTTTATATATTTGGCTTGAAATACTGTAGCCATGTTATAATATCTGACACCCTGTCCCATTGAAAGCACCTTTCTTTCTGAATTCTGATGACAGGAGATGAGACGGTGTCTACCAGAATTCAATTCCCATCAGCAAAGAGCTCTACTTTTACAGCTCCTGGGTTTTATGGAGCAGTAGGGAGAAGGTTTTAAATGTTAAGCATCAGCATCCAAAAATAAATGCTCATCTATTCAGAAACAATAACCAAAAAAAGCTTTAAGAAGAAAAATAATTTAAGGGGTTATTTTTAAACAGCTATTTTTAAGTGAGCAGCCTTGACATCAGAACATTCTTCTGTCATCATAAGAAAAGGGAGTTTAATTTTGAGGGATCAAGCTGCTTGCTTTACTTTGAGTTCTGTAATTCTTCCTTTCTAAACTTAAGAAAAGCTACCAGAGTGTAACTGCTCAGCGGTAATTGACTTAAACATCTAGAAAAAATAACAATTAAAAAGGTACAAAGGGTTCCTTGCTGTACAAATACATTAAAGTAGGCAAATATGAATTCTGAATAAATGAATTTTTAATACATACACTCTTTGAAAAGAACTCTTTTATTCTGTGTACACAAGTGTCACAAACTGTTTATGAAAACAACTGTTCTGAAAAGTAAATAAGACACTGGCAAAGCCTGTGTTGTGTCCTACTTCTGTGGTTCATCTAATAGTCGATAATTCACTCCCGTACGTTGTGGTTTCACTGTTTCCGCTCAAGTGCCACAGTGTGTGGATTGAAGGGTGACCTTCAGAAAGACAGTGTACTCCAGTAACTTATTTCAGTGGCTGTAATATCCAAAGTGGAAATACTGATGGACAATAGCATGTGAGGACATATGTCAACCATAGGAGAGAAACTTAATAAAGCAGAACATGCTGTGCCATAAGGAAATCTGACTTCCATTTCTGGCTCTGATGCAGCTTTTCTTTATGTGACAAATAATTTCATTTGCCTAAATTGCTTTTCTCACAGTTTAAATGAGATAGTATTTGTTTACTTTTCCAGATACTGCGAAGACTAATTTATTAATACTTGGGAAAGCATTTAAAATTTGTACAATGGGAGCCTTGACTGGACCTTAGCATAAAGCTGCCCTGTAGACTGGGAATAGGTTCTTGCCAACAGCAAGCAGTCAGGCTCAGATTTGTTTACAGCTATTTGAAACCCCTTTCATGCAACTTCTGCCAAAAATAAGAGAAAATGTTTATTCCTGGTACAATGACATTAGCAGTCTTAACTATATGTGAACACACAAAACCAGTAACCAAATTAAATACACTGCACTAAATTTATGGCACCTTTGTGGTCACTAGGACAAATATAACAGGTTTTTATAACATCCAGAGAATTTCTTATTCTACCACCAATCCCCACTTCACCCCTACAGTCCCAGAGGTCCTTTTTTGCCTTCTTGGTAAAGACTTAAGGCTCAGGTATAACTGCTCCAACAGTGTCCCCGTCCCCACAATGGCCCGAGTGTAAGCTATACTCACAGCTTAGTAGAATATAAAAATACACATAACATTTTAAAACTCAGCATATCAAGGCTAACAAGATTAAGGGGGAATTTTTTTTTTTTTGTGGCACATTGTGGAAACAGAACCTGAGCCTGAATCATTGTCAGAAAAACCTGTCTCAGCACATTCACTGGGGACTGGGCAGACCACAAAGGTTCCTTACATGCATATTCTATCACCCAAAAGGAAGATGGATTTGCTCATTAAATCACAAGTAAGTTATCAGTAACTGAGCTCTGAAAAAAACTCACAAATTAAAATGACGACCTTTGAAACTCTGAATATGACTAGTTTAACAGCTGCTAAAGAGTAAGAACCATACAAAGAGGCTTACTGTCACAGCAGCAATTCTACAGAATCTAATAGTGTGAATGGCCAAACCACTTCTCCTGATATCACAGTTAGGTGCTGCTAAGAGAGACAGTTTAATCCTAGATTAATTTTTATTCCAAATAATTGGAAGAAAGCTCATGATAACAGTCTTGCATTCCTGGCAAGAATCCAGATGGTCTCAGGTAAAGTATTTATCATTCACACAGCATTTCCACCATCTATTTAGCAGAAAGCCTGACTATTTTAATCAGCTGAGATTGTATTCCTATACCAGCAGTATTACATTCACTTATTAAGAAGCTGAAACTAATGTAAGTTGGTATTTTTAATAAGGAACCATATGGTCTTGTAAAAATATAATCTAAAAGTTTATATATACAGTCTTTAAGAAAACCAACTAATTTTGAAAACAAACAAACAAATGTACTTCAAACAAAATTTCAAATTTTTTTTCCTCTCCTATCAGGTGCTTCTAGAAGAACTGAGATAATTCAAATCAGTTTACTCCTATTTTCATGATCTTTAAAGTCCTTGCTTTTGCTAATGATTAACAGCACATACAGGGACATATCAGTTTGTGTTCCTTATTTGTTTATCTGTCTAAACCCACAACTGAAGACTAAGGAAAAGAAACAGCTAGAGTTTTAGTGTGCATGGGTTTTAGCCCAATAGCCATGAAATATGGATTCAAAATCATCGCTGCAATTCACTAGTCTCCCTAAAGAAGTAAATGGCAAGAATTGTCAAAAGAACAAAGTGCTCACTGAAAAAGGCCAGCTCTGGGGCAAACCCAATGCTGTTAGTTATGGAGTGGCAGTAATGAAGCACAGATTATCACCTCTTGCAATTTTATTCTCAAAATCCAAAACCAACAATTAATTCTAAATTAAAAATGGATGTTACAGTCTTTGAAGAGTTGCAAATACATATACCACTGAAAACACAAAGAAAAATATCAGCACAAGATGAGATCCTACAAGCTGCTGCTGCTGATGTTTTAGGAAAAAAAAATGGTGAAAAAAAAAAGCAACAATGGCCACGAGCAGCACAGATGTCACAAGGTGTATTGGTGTAACTGCTGAAAAGGACTGAGTGACAAAAAAAACACAACCCTTTCTATGAACTTCAGAGAGCCCCAACAGAGACCGTGATGATGGATGTATCTGTTTATCTTTTTTGTTGGTCTAAAACGAAGACCAAAAAGTCCTACACAGCCTTATTTATGCTGTTCTTTGATTTGGTTAAAAAATATTTTGAATTCTGTATTATACTAATGGTGACACAGCTGGCAGCACAAAGTCCTCTCAAATTCAGACAACCAAGGAAGCTGACCTCTGTGAGATGTCCTGCTTTGGAATATCACTAGATTAATCTAATACTCCAAAAATGAAAATATATTTTCCCATCTAATTATCCACAGAGTACTTTTAAAAATATTTCTTTATTTTACTTAGCTAAGAGTATTAAAATTCTGAAGAAAATAAATATTTGGCTGTATATTAATTACACTTACAGAATGTGTGTAATTAATATACACACATTCCAATGTCAACCTTTATCTAAAGGATGACGTTGGACATCCTTCACTGTTTTGTGAAGAAGATAGCAGCAGAATAACTCACCATGTACCTTGAATTTAACCTGCACACACTGATTCCATAGGGAAATAAACCCAAGGGATCCATACAACAATGGAGATAGCCATGGGCCTGACCATAAAAGCTGGAGAGGATTCAGTTTAAGCAGCAAACTCATTCACTCACTATCCTTCCCTTCCATTATGTTTTCTATAGCTTTCCTCTACCATCAGTATAAGTTATTTCCAGGAAACAACAAAAACAAAGAAGGACCTGAAAATCCTGAAATTGATGTTCTCTTACCTTGGATTCTGAACAGAGTAAGAGATTTTCATTTTAATTCACTGAAGCAGATTTTACATAAAACTTCAAACACTTACTTTAGAGTTATTTGACAACATCAGATGCTTAACCTCCACCTAACAGAAAATGTCCAAAGCACAGTCTTGGTGTTTCAAAGAAAATGGAGTAATTTAGAGGAAATACTAGAAACTTGTTACATTCTGGTGAGGTTTTATTATTATGTGGTAATGCTGGGTAACAGGGATTAACCTGAAGATTTTCCTCATTAAATCTCCTGCTTTTGGAAATTCTATCATTTACAGAGCTCTGTCACCTAGTAGTACCTTCCTCTCCCTCACATCCAAAACGCTGAATGCTCAAAAGAAACCTCAGATGATTTAGATAATTTTAATTATTTTTAAAAATTTCCAGATCCTTATCCACTCAATTGATATAAATTTTCCTTAATTTTAAGGGCTGTGCATGCTGGCAATTTATGTTTTGTCACAATGAAGAAAAATAAGATAAATGTGCCATCATTTTCATCCTTTCTTTCCTAAGACTGTATCTATCTGAAGAAGACCATATTGATGGATTTTTCCTTGTTTGTTAATGTAAAATACATCAGCCACTTTCTGCGAAAAATACTAGAATATCAGCAGCCCAACTCTTATGCTAGATGCAACAAATCCTTACAGAGGCAATAGAGGTGAAGCAAAAAAATCAGGGGGACATTTCAATTTTAAGCTTTTTTGTTGATTACAAGAGATTACAAGGTTTTGAATTAGTACAAAAACAGTAACTATGTCTTGTTTTGTTAGAACAAACAATAATATGTCTTCTGAGTGCTTGAGCCAGTGATACCATCAGCTGAGAATCTGACAACTCTGAACACTGCCAATTTTGTTTGCTGACACAGTTAAGCTCACTACCCTATGTCACAACCTCTGAGTAGTTTATCTACAGTAAGCCCAAAAAATGCAAAGTTTATTATTAAAAATTAATTGCTCTGCCCAAATATTTAGGAAGAAACATCAAGTTTCAAACACACTGGAATATTTCTATCATTGAAAACCAACCCTACAGCTGGTGGCAATACAAATTCACTGCCTAAAGTAGAATTACTTGCATGAAAGACATCTTATGTCATAGCCAAAGCAGTGGGTCTGAGCTGACTGACTGCTGCCCTGTCCCAGTCACAGCTGCTCAAGAGGTTTCTCTGGCTGCAGTGGAGGGAGGCGAAGGAGCCCAGCTGCTCCACTGCCTCGCAGAGCTCCACAGCTCCTGCTGGAAACCACGGCTCACTTACGGCTGTGCCTCCCTGCAAGGAGCTGAACTCACTTCAGCCACACAGCCAGCTTAGCAGAAGGCCAGTGCAGAATCTGGGAGCAAAACCACATTGCCTGCTCCTCTTTCCTAGGCAAGCCAAACAAGTTATTCTACCTTAGGTCATCAGAGAGCTGTGGATAAAAATGGAGATGGCCCTCCTATAGCACCCTGAGTTCTGCCAGCCTCTGGGTTTCAGCAGTGCTGGCTCTGCCCTTACACAGTAGCTCTGTGAATCATGTCCTTGGTGTAACTTGCATTTCTTATATATCTTGAGCAAAAAGTAAGACTAAACATGGCAGAGAAAATATGTCAAAATTACCGCTGTGGTCTCTTAACCTTTCAGTAAGAGAAGTATGTTCAACTCTCAGGCTGTAAACCATGAGCATCACTGTAATATACACTTCATTGATATACGTGATATTCTCTCTATGCATCACTTTTTATTGTAGCTGGGGAAGGGGAGGAAGCTAAAGAAAACCATTTTTAAAAAATTGCATATTTCTTTTAGCTGCTGATATTCCTGACAATTACTAATGAAACACTTCACAGTCCTGCTCTTTTTATGTAAAATATACTCCCAAATACAACCTCCTTCTTCTTCAGCCTTCTCATTTATTTTATACACATGGACAACTGCACACTTACATCGTCCCGGTGCTGCACCAGTTTCTCTATCAGACAAATTTATGATGAAAAGCAAGGTTGTTGAGATAACAGGGATGGGGAAGACTGACAGACGGGCACGACTTGTGTATCTACCTTTTCACACTTGCCTTCATTTGCCCACCCCAATCTTCCTCTCCCTCTTCTAATTTTTGTTTCTCTTAAAAAATAAATGTCATGCATTTCTTATTAGGTAGTATGGAAAGAAACTTACCTTTGCACATCCACTTGTCTCAGAATACTCTCTTCCACAATGATAAACTGACAAATTATGAGCCTTACTGGTAAGGAATTTTCCTGCCCCTTTGAGAGTATAGATTTGTGTTCTGTCTTTCATCACCTCTAGCCTCCACCAGTGTCAGAAATGACTGATTTGCTGTTGAAATATTAATATTTTCATATCCTTTTCCATTTTAGTATTTTGAACTGATGCAAAATGAGATCACTGTCCAATACTGTAGGTGACATATGACACGAACTGTCACATCTTCTGTTTTCCTACCTCTCTAATCAATTGTTCAAGCATGTAGCTCTTCCATCTGGACTCAAGAACAGAAGCCCCCCTTCAGATAGGGAGGACACATTCTACAACTCTTTTTCTAATTAATTACTTTCATTCTTTGCAAATTTTTGCCAGATAAAGTTGCCACCAAACAGACGCAACTACCACTTCTCAAAGACCACTCAGACACCTGCCATTATTTTAGATATGCTGAATTCTCTAAACCAGATCAAAATATAACCCCATCTCCTTAAACACCTGCTAGCTCATGTCTAGCAATCAGCCCTGCCACCTTCCTTCTGCTCTCCAAGTACTATCTCCACCTTATCGTTATGCAAACTGATAGTTAAAGCAATGTATTTTCATTTGGGTATCCTAGTTCTTTGTATTTGAATAATATCTGAATGCATTGTTTGTCACTGGCCCATGACTTACCTTTTCCCACCATTCATGAAGCATATTCCTATTTAGGATCATATCAAATCTCTTCATTGCATCTTCTGTTTCTCTGACCTTATCATTTCTTTAGCAAATAAAGTTTACCACATTCAAAACTGCTTAGAGTGCACCTGCAAGGATCAGTTTCCTAAGCTCTTTGACCTAGCATAAACCCCCTTTATAAGTTCCCCCCATTAACACCAGCTCCTCCATCTTACTTTAATACAAACTATTTGTCTTTGCTTTGTGCCCTATTTCCACTTGACCATTACTCATCTTATCAGCTCTTATCTTCAAGTGGCCAATATTACTTCCCTCCATTATCCACTTGTAAAATTCCAAATTGCCACTGTCTAGGATGCTGGTCCATGCTCACATGCTCACATTTACCTGACACTGTGGTAAAGAATGTTAACTCTATGGCATCCATTGAGAATTGCCATGCAAATGTAGTAGAACAGATCTCACCCTAATTAAAAAAAAAAAGAAGAAAAAGAAAAAAAAAAGGCTGTTTGTGCCCATTTCCTGGCTAAACTGTCCTACTATTTTTTTTCAGATCTGGCATTCCAATCACTGCTGGCAATCATCATTGATCATTTAAATCTTTCCATTTTCTTTTGCATCATAGGTAGGTATGCTGTAATTGATTAGGTGACAGCCTGTGCTTACATGAGTTCATTAAATCTTACTCATTCACTCACATCAACACTAGTTGTTTTTATTATAAAGCCTTTTCAATTGAAGAAAAGACAAGATATTTTCACTTAAGAATTTGAAACTCACATTGTAACTGAGAGCAAATTTTTAAACCACTTTTAAATCTTGCATATAACACTCTACAACATTCTAGAGGGTTATGCTCACAATAGACTATTACTGTATCTGTAGTCTATTATTTTGAAATATTTTAAAAGATTTTTCACAACATATTCTACAGTACTGCCTGCAGCAGTATCTCAAAACTCCTTCTTCTTTCAATCTTGACTTACTTTTCTCATTACAATTCCCACTCAGACTTAAACTTTTGCATAAGGAAATGGTTTCAATGATCTTTTCATTTGTTACCTCCAGCCTGGACTATTTCAATTCACACGAGCAAAAGCAGCAGGAGGCATGCATGGATAAACATGCAACTCCTGCCAAAACTGAAGCACAAAAAGGAAGTATTCAAGAAATGGAAGCAGGGTTGAGATGACCCAGGAGAAATATGAGGCTTGCAGGAATGGAGTCAGAAAAGCCAAAGCAACCCAGATTTGAGTTTGGTGCAGGTATGTGGAAGGTGGGAAGGGATTCTACATGAGCAGCAAAGGGAAGACAAAGGAAAATGTGTACCTGCTGCTGAATGGACACAGTCCCTGGTCCCAAAGGATATGGGAAGGGCTGAGGTAGTTAATGTCTTCTTTTGCCTCAGAAAGGCAGATAATATCTGCCTTCAGGAATCCAAAGCTCCTGCAATCAGGGGGAAAGTGTGGAGCAATGAAAACTTTCTCAGTGGACAATGATGGGATTAAGGAACACCTATGGTGGACACACACAGGTACATGGGACCAAACAGGATGCAACAGAGAGTGCTGAGGGAGCTGGCTGATGTCCTTGTAAGCCAATTCTCAAAATTGTCTTTAAAAAGTCATAGCAACTGTAAGAGGTTCCTGATGACTGGAAGAAAGCAAGGTGAACTCGAATCTCCAAAAGGCCAAGAAGGAGAATCCAGGAAACCACAAGCAGGTCAGCCCCACCCCTGAACACAAGAAAACACTTTTCTATTACCATGAGGGTGGTCTAACACTGCAACAGCTTGCACAGAGGTATCGTAGAATCTCCATCTTTGGAGATATTCAACTAACCTGCTCTAGCTGATCCTGCTTTAGAGCAGAAAACTTGGAGTAGATGATCTTCAGAGTCACAAACATTAAAACTACTCTTACAGACCAGCTTCCTATATAATTATCCTGAACTCTGTATCTACCATTAGATGCTACTGGGTTTCGTTTGTCAAGTATTATGCCAAGTGTACTTCCTTCTAAAGCTCTCAGTGGACCTTACAATGGCTTCAAAGGAATCCACTTCTACCGGAGAAAAACATGTGTTTGGTCAAGCAAACACAGCACAAAACATGCGACAGCAAATAAACATGTTTACAGTGGAGGGAATCTGGAACAAACTTGCAAATCAAGTCAGATTAAAAATGTCTTGTTGGTTTTAAAACACAGCTGATAATTGCTCCTCAGGCTACATCTTTCCTAACATCATAAAGAATTCATACAAAAGAATACTTTTACTTACAAATGTACCTCAAAAAGGTATTCAGAACTGGAAAAACAGCACTCCCTAAGAAAAACCTGCTGGCATTCCGAAACTCCTTAAACTGCAGTATGGAAGCAGCCAGGAGGTACTTAAAGGGATTTGATGCTGCCTGCTGGCACACAAGTATTATAGTGGAACAGAAGCCAGTATGGGCTCCAGAGTCAGCAGCTCTGAAATTATCACTGCAAGATTCTGTCTTCTTCATCAGGGCACACTTTGCCTGACTCAGAAATCTAGGATTGTTTTCAATTAAAGCATTAAAAAACGAGGGCAAAAATTTTAACCAAGAAACTATAATCCCACGGCCAAAGAATACTGTGTGGATTAATCATTTCTGTTCCCATGCTTTTGTTGTTTCTGTCAGGGTAGAAGAGTTAACAGCATATTTGGGCAAATACAGTGAGCACGTGACAGTAGCGATGCTCTAAGAGACAACTCATGCATGGCCTTGTTTCAGACTAAGACTTGGATCCATACAGCTGATTTAACACTGCTACAATAAACAACATGGATAATTTCCTGCTTTGTCTTAGGCTGCAGAAACTGGAAGCTATCTGCAGCGTGAATCACAGATTTCACAGCATTACAATCTGGGGGCATAACAACTGCAGCGAGTATGACTGAGCTTTCTTTTGCCTCTTATGAAGCCTCGAAAATTACTGTATATATTTTTCAGTAAATAGATAACTAACACTATTGTTATTTAATAGGCCTGTTTTCAGACAGTTATTTTTGGTTTGTATACCTACACTTTTCTTTAGAGTTAAATCAGATGTACAAAAGAAATCATTATTGAAATCATGTAGCATAACAAAGCCAACATAAAGCCAATGAGAACAGACACGGTGAGATTACACTTCAGCAGTGGACAAAATAACAGCCTCCATAAGAATGATTTAGGAGTCTAAAAGGATGTGGTATTTTTCAAAAACAAAACAAACCCACCAGTTCCCTGATAGAAAAACCTATTAATATTTAATACAATATTCTCCAGGCTTCTCTTTTGTTGAACTGCTAAACTTTAAGAAAATGAAATTAATATTTTCAGTGAAATAAAAGTTACCTTCCATACTCTCCCAGACACTTGAAAAAAGCCTAAATGAAATTGGCAGCTGTATAAAAAACCTCATTTAATTTTCACAAAAGCTTTTAGGTACTGTTGCAGTGAGAGATCAATATTACCTAGCTGACATAACGGTGAAATAGCTGGGTACAAAGCAAAAATATATAAGTGCAATCAAAGTAAATGAACTGTGATCATACCAGCAGGCCTAACAGAATTAGCTTTAATCTTGAGAATATTTATGAAGTGTATGTGCTATTTTTCATTATAAACTTTCAGTTATGGTTCAAGGCATACCAACACAACGCTTTTTGATAGGTACACAAAACAGTTTGATTGAAATTATCTCCCAAGTGAACATGCAATAGAAAGCTGATGAACTTCACAACCAAACAGAATGCCTTTGTCTAAAATTCTGGTTTCACATCTGCTAATTAGGACTGTCTCCTGACTGAATTAATTAGCTTTAAGGAACCACACACATTGTATCCAGTCCCACTAATAATATCTTTTAAAATAACCCTTCAGGTATCTTGGCAGACATGGAAAAATTAGTATTTAATATTACTCCATTGAACTAATTAGCATGAACAAAAAATATGAAATGCAGGATTTGTAAAAATATTTTCTATTGAAATTATATGTAATTATAGCCTTTTTCATGTATGTGTGCCTTTTAAAATGGTATTTAATCTCGCTTCTCATATATGAAAAATGGGAAACAATAGCAGGAGCTATAAAGCTTTTCTCATACCAATGAGCTACAGAAAACTCATCTGTATTTAATGCAATATTCCCTTTGCATTGTGAACATATTAATTGTACAGAAGTTGCAAGGAATTAGAGATTAAGTATTTTCTGTGTGTTATTCACTACAGTTTCCACGTGTCACTAATTTGAAGTGTCACCAAATAATTTTGTGTCTTTTAGACCCAAACTGACCTTTTTGATTCTGTCTTTCACTGATCTGCAACATAACATAATCATTTGGCTAGCTACCTTGCCAATATATTAATGTTTTTATTTAAAACTATTTCTTTGCTTAAGACTAATGATTGGCATTAATTCTCCTACAAAGTAGAGTGACCATGACAGCAACAAAACCCACCACAGCCCTGTGCATATTCTTTGATTTTTCAACTCTTCACTTTGCCCACCTGATGAGCCACCTGCCAGCAGAGCTCTCTAGTGAAGCACCTACAACCCTCAAGGCTATCAGACAAACAACCACTTTCCTCCTTTATAAATGCTCCTACTTCAGTAGGGACTATATAAATCCTCAGGAAAACATCTGTTGAGAGCAAGATCCACTTCGAAAAAGAGATTTTGGCAACAGAAGTAGGAAATATGTTACCACGCACAATAAAGAACACCACAGGGAGTAAACTAATGAGAAAAAAGAGACAAAAATAGGAAATATTTGGAACTTCCTTGGAAAAGGTTCTTCTTTGCAAGAAAGGTGACACATACCTTGGAATAAATATCTGCTATTTATAAATGCCAGCAAAAGAGAAAATTGAGTAATTAAGGGAGCCACAGACAGAATACTGAATAAATGCGGGAAAAGGAAATGGCTTTTTCTGGTTTTGAAAGTACATATTCTTTGTGTTTGTTAAATACAATATTTCACCTGGAGTAAACGTACAGTGGAAAGTGGAAAGATACCTAACAAGAAAAAGAAATGTTGTCTTACAGAGTAGAGGAGATAAAAACCTACTTTATTTGCAGAAGGCGTTGTTCTGGTGTTTATGTAATGTAATATAAAACGGGACGAAGGATGAAAATTCCAAACTCTCAAAAAAATTTTGTCTCTTCCGATTATTCTTTACTGCCCTAATTTCAGTAAAGCTTTTATTTTAAGAAGGTGGGGGGTATGGGGGGTAGGGATGAAAAGGAAGACAAAAAAAATAAAGAAAAGCAACACAGCAAAAGAAAAATTTAACTTCCAAAAATTGCAAAATCATTTACTTTTCATTTTTGCAACAGATTCTGCAAACCTAGCCAAATCCTGTGCTTAGTTAAAAATGGAACAAGCTAAAATAGATGCTGGAAACCAGGCAAGATAGCACAAAAGTGAAGCCAAACAATGAATTAATATAAAATCATGGGATATGCTTTGTGAACTGTGGAGTAACTCAGGATGATTTATCACCAAAATAAAGTTAGTCTTCCCAGAACACACTGAACAATAGTGGTTGCTGATACTGAAGTGGTGGAATTGAACTTCCTCAATGGTTATCTGTTGCGGTTAAGGGAAAATGTTTGCATACCCTACCAGCAGCTCATGCAGGCTATCAAGTACCTCTTTGTACTCTGATATTCCATGACAGCAGATTTTAAACTAATCCTCGTGAGTGTGCTTGATGTTAAATTTTATTACTGCTATCAACCTGACATTAGCACTGCCACAAGGCACTTTGAGATTTTGTGGACTATGCTCTGTGTAGCTAATCCAAGATGTTACATTAAAACTTTCCAGTTTTTATGGCAATAAATTATAATAGAAAAGAAGTTCAATGGTCCAAGTAAGCTTAAGGTATGAGACACTTTCCTGTGTTTTACTTTCTCTTTTGCCATTTTTTCCCCTACACTAACTTAGTTAGAGATTTTTTTTTGGCAGCTGAACTGAGCTTGTGTCTCCAAAAAGATTGAAAAGTAAACCCAAAAAAGATATTGCTCTTTCTACAAACTTCTGGAAGTATTGGTGACCTCAGAAGTCTCATCCACATAGGCAGTCATGAAGAGCCCTGCACTGCACTGGGTCATTCCACTGGGATGATGCAAACCTGCCTTGGCTGCCCTGCCTGTTTGCAGGTGGTTAAGAAAGGAGCTTGCCAGTCTGCAGAAATATGATGGAGAGAAGGAAACCTCAAACATGAAGTGCTGTACAAGACAGCATAGATATGCCTCTGCATTCATATGCACAAAATACCTCCTGGTCAATTTTAGCATTTGTTGTATGCTGGGATTTAAATAGTATACTTTGTGAGCGCTGTCAGGATTTTGCTCTACCACTCAAGCCAACAAAAGTGAAGGCTTAGGCCTCAATGAGGTAAATACTTTCTACAACTTCTATTTTAACTACATGGCCGAAGTTAACAATTTGTTTCATGCTGAAGGTGATTACTTGCTGCTGTGCAAGGCAACACAATAAAGGTTTGCCCAATCAGAAACTTCATAAAATAAATTCATAAACGTTTGTCCCTAAAGTATTAATCAGAAAAAATCCCAGAAATATAGGTTTGATTTCATTCACCAAACTTAATATTTCAGGAAAAAGCAATCTACCAATGACACTCAAAAATCAAACATAGGTCTCAAGTTATAGAATACTACGAGGGTCAGTGGTACTCTATTTTACCAATTAGCCCGCAGAACTTCTACTTTGTTGTTAATGTGAGCAGAGCAATGTTGAATATACTCTCATTTCTGCCTACGAGTATCCCTGAGCCAGCCTGGGCCACAATCTTGTTCCTGACAGTGGCCTAAAGGGACATGCACAGAAGAGACCCCAGCAGGGTCACTATATAAAGTCCATTTTCCAGCGCTTTCCATTCTGTAACTGAAGGATCTTCTGCAGCTAAGGAAAGCATGGCTTCTACATCCATCATGGATGTAACTAGAATTTATCTTTTGGGCACTTTTCCAGTCTCTCCTCAATTCCATGTGAAGTTTCGGCATCTGCAGCAACTGTCAGAAAGGACTTCCCCAGCTTAAATAGGTATTCTGTGAAACCCTCTTTAAATGAGTCAGCTGCTAATTTCACAAGCCTGTCTCTTTGAATTAATTTAATTCCAGAAGACAGAGGGCAACAGGCTTCTTCAAATCTGACCAGTTCTGATTATGAAACCCACTACAAATGCCCCTAAAACCCCATATATTAAAATAAACAAATAATTTCACTTTTCTTGGGTCCTGATCTCTGATGTGGATCTGTTAAAAATGAGTGGCACTTTCATGAATTTTTTTTTTGTGTGAGCTATATCCAAGACAAATTGAAATCTTGAAAACTTCTCAAAATACACTACATGGAATATGAAAACCAGAAGGAAAGTTTTAAATTTGGAGACTGACACAAAATGAAGACTGTATAGGGTTAATACTTTGGTGTAGACAGCAGCCAGTGGGTGAATAGTTTTGCAAAAAAGCTGAGAATACAGCCAAAGCTGAAGTAATTGCATAATGGCTTCACTATTTACCTTATTCATTTATTTATTCACTCTGCACTGAAAGCATGAATGTTGCCTAATTATTAAGAAAACAAGGAGACAAGCAGTACACAACATCAGTTGATTATATTTTATATATCCCGTTGCATTCTTTACATAAATATAAATTGCTTAATTGGTTAATTCAAGAGACCTTAATGTTCCATTGCTGCAAAGGTGATCAACAGGAACCTTCTTGGCAATTATCTGACAGAAAAACAAAACAGGCTACAGATGAAACATTAATCACTTCAGTTTATCCTTTTGTCCCTTCTGTGTTGGAGGAAAACCATTAGGAAGTTAAATACAATGCTCTAAAATGTTTTTCTTCAGACTAGGCTTCGAAACGTTCAGGTACATTCCTGCCAGCTCTGCACACCAGCTCCTCTCTTCTACAAAGCTGCACTTACATATGCAGAAAAGAATGTGTATGAGGGAAGAAATAGCAAGAATATCTTATGTATTTAAAAAATTGAGTTTAAAAAGACCCCAAAGTAATAGTATTTTATGACAGCAGATGGTCTGATGACATGGCCTGGCTGTGGGCACCAAGTGTAGCAAGGGATCAAGAACTGAACTTAGCAGAGAGATTATGCACTTTCCCATCAGGGCAAAATGAGGAAGGAAGTTGTCCATAAAGCAGTAGTAGACTGCCTGAACCATTTTAGCCTTGTGCTCATAGTTTAAAAAATCTCTTTGCTAATTTATTATAGATAAAGGAACAGTGCAACGATGCAGCCAACCAGGAGCACTGAAGGTGAGATCATGTATGCCTGAACATCAAGGCCACAGCATGACAGCAACATTTTCAGAGCAAATGGAATTGCTGTAACCATGCAATTTATCCATTTCTTTTTCTCCTATTTTGATTAGTCACTTTCTGCCATGTGTGTTGTGACCCAGAGTGGCTTTGCCATCTATGAGGGATACAGATATTCTCCTTCCATTTCTGCTATTGGAAAAAGTCTGTATTCTAGCAAAGGCACGTACACTTCCTAACTTATATTAATTTTTCTGCAGATATGAGGTTTGGACTTGGGCCTAATGATACAAAATGGCTAAAGGCCAGAAAATTAGATGTGTCATTTTGTGTAAATGCATGTTGTCAAGTACCCACCTCTAACAGAGTAACAGAGGTGAATTCCTAGTGAAGATATAGCTGCCTATCTTTAACAAATGATATTAGATATATTTATTAGAAAGAGCCTGAGACAAACTCATCCACAGCTGTCTGATCACCTATCAACTCCAGAGGAAAACAGGGCATATACTGACTTGTGCATTTTGCAGCAGAGCATCATAGTAACAAATGATTTTTATCAAAGGGGAGCTCTGTCCCAGGTAGTAAGTGCCAGCAGAGAGATCAGAAGCATCTGGGGATGGTAACACCTTAAGCTGTTGCACTACAAGCTGCCAGAACTCATTTGTCAGAGTCCAGAGGCAGCAGGAAGCTGCCATCATCTCCCCAGATGCGGGTCAGACGAGATGTGCACAATTCCACAGGCCTGAGGGATGCAGCGTCCTTTTCAAGGCTTTTCCCCCTTCAACCTCTTGCCTTTCAATGTCAATTGTGACTAAAAGCAAAAGTTAAAGATTAAGTCCTAGTAAAAGGGTTTCTCACAGCCAGATCCCTACCTCCACCCATAAGATAGAAAAGAAAATGGAATGCAGTCCATAAGTCGTCACTCATCTCTTCCCTCAGAGCTCTTTTAATTAATTCTCATGAAGCAGAGCTGGTTTTAAGGAATCAGCTGGGAGCAGACTGCTGCCCAGCAGCAGGGCACCTCCTCCCCATCCCTGGGCCTGTGCTGGGGAAGGGACCAAGCCCTGCAGCACTGCCAGAGCCCAGGAGCTGCCAGTGGGGCAGGCACCTCCAACAGAACCAGCCAGAAAACACCCACCATCAGCTTGCAGCAGTCCACCAAACTGTCTAAAACAGCATCTTAAATGTCCCCGTGCAGATTGATGAAAATGTAACATAAAGGTGTCCATATTTCAGAGAAACTAAAGTCAAAGTCTTAATAAATTTTCTAATTTTTTATTAGTTGCATACACCTTTAAAAAAAAATCAATACCTGTTCAGAATTCCCTGAGAAAAGCAGAGGAATTATAGCAGATTTATTGTGAGAATTCAGAGGATGTCCAGATTCAGAATGACTGTCATGCTACCAGGCAAGTAGGATAGATTTGCTTCCTTATGATAAATAGAACCGTAAATTAAAATGACAGTATTTTAAATGTGAATTTTGTAAAACACACTTTAAATTATAGGGAGCATTCAGAAACTCTATTCTGAAGTTAAACCCATGTAAGCAAAGATATAAAGAAGAGAACATAAAGTATTTCCACTCTGTCTTATTTTTTAAACTATTTGCCCTGTAAATCCATACCCTTAAATCAGTTGAATTTACACATTAGAGATTTGGAAAGTATCAGATGCTTAAAAGTCTGTTTCACTAGCACTGTGAGACACATAAACAGAGAGCTTCCCTGCTTTTGCTACCCTAATACCTTCATGAAAAACAAGAGGAAGCAACTGAGTGACTGATCGCAGGTCCGGCAAAAATACATCATCTTTAAATTACAGCACTTCACATCATTGTATTTTTATTTGAGAAAGGGCACCTACTGCTAAAATAGCATCTTCAGAGATGATTGTGCAGAGACAGTAACTGAACAAATACCTGACAAATGATAAGAAGTTCGGTTGTTTGATGTAATAAAACTGCCAACTACAATTTGGCAATACAAAGCCAAAAGAAAAAGCCTGAAACTTGCAACAGAACAGACTAATATAGATGTGAATTAGCAAAGCCAGTTTTGCAACAAACTACAGCTAACAGCTAGAGTTAACTAGCATAGCAAGTACAGCTAATGCCTTTATTATCTATGTGCAATAAATACACCAGGAAATGAGCTGCTGAGATACAGTGGATACATGTATACAAATACACACAGGCACACAATTATCAGCCCTAAGAATGGACCTCTGAAAGCAAGCATATCATTCTTGGCTGCCTGCTCCAATGGATGGCTTTAATACCACCCAGAAGTGATGGCACTGCCAGGTCCAGGCTCTCCAGTACACCTGCTCAGGGTAGCAGAGTAGCAGCACAAAGGAACAGTTCCTTTTTTATTCTACATCTCTCCATTCCAAAAACCATGTCTGGAATCTACTCTGACCTATAAGAGGTGTCTAGCCCCTGTCCTGGCCTTCTTTTTGTACCAAGCAGCTAAAATCAGAGGTCAAAAGCACTATAGATACATTTTTACCACAGGGACCACTGGGTAGGAGAGCAGCTTTATAGTCAATATTAAGCCTTTTTCCTCTAAAGAGGTGGACAGAATTTGCAGCCAGCCAAAACAAGACATATCTTTTGTGTCAGGGGCAATAGTTTTGCTTAATTAAAAAATAAAGAAAAAAAAGTTAATAGGAAGAAAAATAAATGTCTGGAAAATTATGGAACCAAGAAACTTTGGTGAGAATTTGTGAAGCGTAACTGGAGGTTTAAAGAAGAAGCCCCAGTTATTTTTAAGGAATTCATTACTTTTGGGATTGAAGAATGGATACAAACCTACATTTATGCAGTACACTACTGCAGAATAATGCATATATTGCATATATATCGCTACAGCAGATACAGCTATACAGGAATTGCCTGTATAGTGAAATCATGCCATCATACTACATTTCATGTGAAGTCATATTTGTTTTGTTATTTTTGTTTACTACTTGAGGAGTGATTCCAGACAGAGTTAAAATTTGGTGTATTATCTCACATATGTGACTGATATCAGAAACAGTAAAATCTTCACGGATTAGTTAAGCAAAAAGCCAGCAGCCTGGAGTAGCAAATGGTATCACATTGAAGCTAAGGAAACACATGATTTATCAGGTGAGCCATCTCTTTTTTATTTCTAATCCAATCCAACTCCAATTTTGCTTGTGAAAAACAGGCAAAGTTAGAAAGACCTGCTTAACAACCCTGAAAGGTGGAACAATCCAAAAATTGCAACAAATTTAGGAGAGAAATGGCTATGCAAATAGCCCTTCCAAAGAGCTGGATGGTTTCACATGGGAATGAGAGAGCACAGAACACTACACCACCAGGCTAGGTCCATGTCTGAAGACTCTCCTGGTCTGTGTTTACATCCACTACTCCATGTTTTGGTCTGGAGCTGTGAAAGCTGTAGGCTTGGTGAGAAGGGCTGACAAAAGCCACTGCACTCAGAATGTTCCTGTGCATGGAATCTTCCTTCAGGTAGGAAAGGAGAACTACTTTATACCAGTGTTATGAAAATTCCTGTCCCTAACTATTATATCATAGAATTATAGAGGGGTTTGGGTCAGAAGGGACCTTAAAGATCATCCAGTTCCAACTCCCCTGCCATGGACACAAACACCTTCCACTAGACCAGGTTGCTCTTCAACCCTTTCCAGCCATCCAGGAATGTGGCATCTATCACCTCTATGGGCAACTTGCTCCAGTGTTTCACCAACCCCATCATAACAATGTCTTCCTTATACATAGTCTGAATCTATGCTCTTTTAGTTTAAAACTATTTCGCCTTTAAGCCCCCTGTACGTACTGAAAGACCACAATAAAACCTTCACTTCCTCTTCTCCAGGCTAAACAACCCCAAGTCTCTCAATGTTCCACATGGGAGAGGTGTTTCAATGCCCTGGACACACTCCACACTCCTCGCCTTTCCCATGTGCAGTACTCCAGTACATCCTATGTACAGTTCCCATTTTTGTTACATTGCAGTAACATGCAGTGATACTGGGTAATTCAAAATGACATTCCCACTTGTCTGCATCAGTTCTCACTGAATGAAATCTAAGTGCTACTATAAATATGTAATTATGTTTTTAATATTGTCTCAGAAAGTATGACAGAATCCAATTACCTAAGTATGAGCAGCAGGGGCTTTAGTCCTTTGGTTAGATCACTTCTTTCAAAAGCACTAATTCTGCAACCCCTATTTGTTCAGGCAGTCAGTTTTCAATCCATTCATTTAGAGAATATACATACATATAGGTTGAGTTCAGGCATAAAAATTGCTACACAAAAGATGGAATTGCTGCATCACATTTTGAAGCTAAGTGCATAAATATGGTCTTTGACACAATATAACTATTCAGATACTAGCCACATGGAGTTTGAACAATCCTTTGCAAAACCAGCACTGCAATTTTAACGTCTACATTTGTTCCTTATTACCTTGCTTGATTTTTGTGATACACTTAATTCAAGACAGTCATAAAATGAATTCTACTTTACAAGGGTGCTTAAACCTGAGACTAAGCTTAACAAGAAGTGAGAAAAATAATGGTATGCTCAATAGTATAACTCCAATTATTGATTGCAAGAACATAGCTCTAAAAAATTGTACATTTAACACATTAACTAAGATGCTATTACTGTTATCTTGAAATCCAGTTGAATCATCAGCAGTGTAACTTGCACAAAGATTAAATTTAACACTTCACTTTTGAAACAACTGATTTTAGTGTGATTAGCATATGTAAAAAAAAGAAGCTGATGTCATAAGGAGGAACTGGTTCCATATGAAGGCACTGCTGCATCACTCGGCAGGTAGACTTGTCTAGTGATGTAGCACTTTGTTGCCTTCTACTATAATGCCTATGTTAATTATTATACTCCCAAGACATCCTGGTATGATACAAATTGGATGAAGTATTCTATGGACTGGTGGGCAAGGCATGATGTCTTTATCTGGAAGAAATGTAAGAGATGGTGAAGCTACTTGAAGTGAGCAGTGTGAGAGTAATATAAGCCACTGGCTCAACCACAGCCTGCACAAACCTGCCTAGAGATAGAGCTGCATGGGCTTTTACTGGAGGTTGAATGCTACCTTAGGGACCCTGGCATGGCCTGACATTCCTCTGATGTTGTGGTCATGGGCAGAGAAAAATGTTAGGATGCTAAGGATACTCTGAGAAAAGAACAGATAATGTACTTCATCCTCCTGATAGAACTTCAGTGCTTGCAGCTGGGACTGTGTGTTCTGGCCTTTGGCATCGATTCATCCTCTCTGGAACGTCTCCTGTTGACATGAGCTCTATCTGATAATCCTTCGAGGAAAGACAACCTTGGGTGATGTCTCACAGATGCTTCAGCAGCCCTTAGTGCATTTTCCCAGAGCTTCATCCTTGTGGATGCTGCATTTATGGCTCATCTCTTGAGATAAGCACACAAAAAGTTAAAAAAATTGATAGTTTGGGCACTACATGGAGCCTTCTGCACCCGTATTTTAAACAGGACAGGATATGCACAGCTCTACACATAAGACTGAAACACTCAGTTCACCACTTCCCACTATTTACTAATTGAGTAATTTTAATATTCAGAAAACAGGATCCCATGCTATATAACATACTGTTTTTTCACTTCTTGCTGTCAGTTTTTGTGGAGATTTGCTGTGCAATTACAAGCACTCATCTGTAAAGAAAACATTCTTATCTGTTCCTTTCTTTAGTCCATGCTTTTTGTGCCTCCTGTTTCTCTCAAGATCTATTTTTGTAGAAGAATCCCCTGACTGGCCTAACTGAACAATCAATACTTGCTTTTATTACTTCTCCCCAAGGACATAACTTGAAAAGTTGATTTCTACAAGATAACTGACATCCTTTTGTCTACCGATAATCTGTCTGAAATGGGATCAAAATTTTTAAGATAAACTAAGGCAACTCCGCACTCCTCCAAAGCTTAATAACAGTATCCATCACAAAAATTTATCCTGACACTGTCCTGCAGTTTTTAGCTGAACAGAGAGGCAAAATGCATCCTGCTCTCATACGAATTTGTTAGTGAAAGTTGCATGCTGACCCAGAGAGGCCTGGTAACCCTCAGTACTGAGCAGAATAACAATCCTCAGGGTTCCCAACTGTAGCCTAGAAAGTCAAAGCAGGACAATATTGTGGGAAAAGAATTAAATAGAGGGAAACTTTAAATTACTGAAAATGTTTTTCCCATTGTTGACACGTTTATTTATAAGATATGTAAATAGAATGGTATCAAAGACACACGAATTTTTGCTAGAAAGCATCTTGGCAACCTTGAATACTGCCAATGGTGTGAGCAAAAATACCATAAAGAGCAATGATGTGATTGATAAGGAACTCTTAACATTCAAAGCCTCGAACAATACAATTCTGGCATTTAAAATGTTTAATTGAAACAAGTACTTGAATTTGGCTAAAATACACTATGTAGCTGCTCTATTTGAAACACTGTTTAAACATCTGTAGAAGTTACTTTTTGGTTTTATTAGTGTGTCTTCCAGCGTATAAAAAACCAAATTATTAACATTTCCAGATGATTACTTAAATCTTTGTTTATTTTTTTCAGAATTTAAAATAACAGCATGTAAAAACTGAGCATCATAGTTTTGAAAGTAAAATAGCTGCAATATGAAATTACATAATAACTATGTTACATTCAGTAGGCTGCTTAAAATTGTCCATGACTGAACATGCTCATTTAGCATAAATGGTTGATGAAAATAGGACCCCACTCAAGAATTCTAGAACTCTGACCTGGAAGTTCACAGAGCTGCAAGTAAGCCAGCTGAGATTGGAATTAAATAGGGATACACAAATATAACAGAGGTGATGCATATATTAGACATGCTACTGCAGTTTTAGTCCTGCTAAGTTCTAAGTCCTGCTTAGTAGTTTAAAGTCCTACTGCACTTTTTAGTCCTGCTATAGCTTTCATTCTCTTAAAACACTTTGCTGGGATAGATTTGGAACAACTGACATCAATTAGACAATCAGTCACCTGTGCCTATCTCTCCCTGAATCCTTGCCTAGCTCCATCGTAATGGTGACAGCTTGCTGGATGGACTCACTTTTTTGTTTCGTAAGAATTCTCAGAAAGTCCAGTTGTTTAAGGAAAACACACAAGGAGAAGCCCTCATTCTCTCTCTAAGCATTTACAACCATCTTCTCACCCCCATCCCTCTCCCATCAGCTATTTATTTAGTGCCACAGTTGCAGTCTTTCTGACAAAAAGCTCTGTACAGCACTAAGAGCAGATCTTAGCTCCTGACCCTCTTTGAGAGTCAGCTACCCAGTAAGTGTCCTGGCCTTTGAAGAGAGGAATTAATTATTTAGTTGAGTTAAAATGGCACCAAATTCTTGATACATTTTCCCAAGAGGGGAACAATTTAGCACCTTTTATGATAATACAACATAACTCCAATCTCCTTGCAAAGTTAATGGATATAGGTAGCACACCTTCACTGACATTGCAAGCCATTTCTCTGTCCTTTTTTTAATAAAGCTTGAAGAATACAGATTTTTTTAGATCCCAAGACAGAACTCTTCTAATCTGCAGTGACATTTTTCCCAAGGATGAGTAAAAATGTGAACAGATGTACAATCAATTTTGCTCTCCCGTACATTAATGGATTTTCAATAGTATTCTACAAAACAATTAACAGCTTCTTTATTCCAAATAAAAATTAGCATTTTAGCTTCAAGACTGCCACACTACTAAACTAAAAGTAATACCCTCCCACTCTGAAAGCAGAAACTTATTTTCACTTTTGTTCAGTGCCCCAAGTTGAAAAACAATGCTTGACACAGTAACAAGTGCATCTTTATTTCACAACTTTAATGTGGATTATATCGTACTTTTAAAAGAATATTTAAAATAATAATTCTGCTACAATGATCTGACCCAAATTATTACATTCTAGTTATTTTACAGCTAGAGTTCACAGCAAAGGAAAAACCTTTTCTTTTGATGCAAGATCTACTCCCACAAGAAGCAGATTGTCAGTGTATCTCTAATTGTATTTGCTTCAATATTGGAGTGAAAATGCCACTTTCTTTAGAGGAGTGATGATCCATTCTACACATCTCCAGTATGTTGAGTTCACTATAACACATCTATTGATGACAGCTGTTAGCTCTCATTCTTTGTCCTTTCATATTCAGTTATTTTTTTCCCTTGGATCTTATAGAAGAGATTAATATTGTTTTCTCTGACAATTAAAAGCTTTGTCATCAGATATAAAGTTCTGCTGTTTCTAAGACACTAAATAAATTGAGCCCACCATCCCACTAGAAAGTGTATGATCTTTTATTTGGTATTACATTTCCAGGATTTATTTGTCCTATCTTTGAGTCCAAACTCAATTGCCTAGAACAAAATTTGATGGTCCATGGCAACAGGGCTGTAAAAACCCACTCTTCTGAATAGCAGTGACAAGTGGAAAATGGTTTATAACCACTTTGTCGTCTAACTCAATAATAGTTTTTATGAAAAATAATTACGTTTTGCAGCAAAAGTAGCTTCCTCTCTTTCTAGGGCAAAAATGCAATTTTCCAATTATAAACTTAATAACCAACTGTAAACCAGTAAGGCTGTATTCCCAAGCCTAAAGAAAATTCTATCTGGCTGCACACAGGAGCAGAATGAAAATTACCTTTTTTTTAAACTTGTGATTCTTTTCTTCAGCCATATGTCCAAACCAAAGTAGCAATAAGTATGTGAATCTCACTCCACCAGTGGAAAAAAAAGCCAAACAGAAAAGCTTATCATGAGTAGTAGCAATGACTCATTGGAAAAAGAAAACTCAGGATAACCCAGATAACCCTGGGGAACTGTGTGAAAGAGTTTCAAAATCCCTTTTTAAAGCAACAGCAGGCAGGCTGCAAAAGAAGCAAGCGATCTAATCCTAGCATTCAGCCTCACAAGCTCCAAAATACTTTGGACAGCCTGTTCCTTCCAGCTGCTAGAGGCAAGTGGAGCTTCAAATTCATAAGATACTTGGTATTCAAAGACTGATACAGAAGGTAAAAACCCTTTTGCAAAAATCTAAGTGGTAAGGAAGGAAAATCTTTAACTGTGCAGTTCACTAAATTTTTTTATATAGGTAATGCATTATCTTTCACTAATTTTAAGAGGTGGGCTAGTTATTAGCATACTAACGCTAATAACTTATTAGCATTAAATTATTTCTTCCAACAACTGAATTCATTGTTCTAACACTGACTTGGTTGTTTTTCTAATTTATCCTTGCTGGTAAAACAGCTTATATTTTTTCTCCAGAGCAGGTGATGCTCATGGGGACGTGGAGCAAAACGTCTGCCAGCAAGCAGAGAACCTGCTTAACACATCTTTGCATCCCATACATCACTTTTGAAGTAAAGTCCTTCCAGAGAATGTATTCTTTCCTCTGCCTTGCCAAAAACAACGAATCCACATAAAAACATGTTGGACTATATGAACCCCTTCAATCTACCTTCCTATGCTAAAGTGAGTAAGTGACAAAAATACCACACAGATAATTGCTGAGGGGACTGTAAACAGCCAGGGCTATTCAAGTCTATCCTGAACAAGGAAAAACATGGAAATGCATATTTAGGTATAGCATTGCATAAGACTATGTGAGCCATATATGCCTGTAAAAGGTTTGTTTGAATCACTACTGTTATTTTTGTGGGGTATTTTTTTGTGTTGTTTCAGTTTTTGTAAATCTGGAGACTCAGTTTGATCCACAAACCAATTTAATTAGGCCTTAAGACATGAAATAACAGATGAGAATTGTAAATAACACATTTTCAAATAAATACATACAAGTATACCCCATAGGGCTCCCAGAACATCAGACTGGTTACAATTTTATCTATCGTAATGGTGGCACAGAACACCTGCTGCCACATGGAAAGAAAGTAATCTGTAAAACTATGTCATTCAAAAGCAGTTTCAAAACACCTTAATGATCTGCAAGGCAGCCCCAGAGGTACTAGACTTACAAAGGATGGCTGTGAAATGAAAAAAATCTCAATAACAAAAGCACAACAAGAATAAAAAAAATGTATGTACGTTTTTATAATCTGCTGCCTTTCTGGGCAATTGCTGCTTAAATACACACTGTCATAAATTACATGACTGCCAGATACCAATGTCTACTGCAATGTTAGTAACATTATGCTTAAACATTTGCTTGTTCTCAGAAGCATTTCCTCTTCATACCTGACACATTCATCAACTTACTATCTTTCTCACCTCCCTCCCCCTCAGGTATGCAGAAATACTGGAGAACTATCAACACTTTTGATGGTTCTTACTGCGTCTTATTGAAATCACAGTATTTTTGAACTGCTCAAATGCTACTTTACTTTGTTTGAATGTATGCTATTATTGACTCTCTTCCACCTCTGCTATAGTGATCAGTGTTCATCTATTTTACGGGTCTCCAACAGCACTTTCCTGTATAATTACAAATACATCCAAAATAACATCTCTTTGCTTGCTTACACTATATAAATGAAACTCTGTCATACACATAATGAAGTGCACACAGTTGTCACTGGCTGAGATACTTCCATTATAAACTCAACAAAGCAGCAGGAACACTTACTCTTCCAATTACAAATTAGGCAATGTGAAAGACTACTTATAAAGACTTTTCCACAAAATTTGAAAAAATTGTTTTGATGAGGAAATGATTGTTTAAGCACAGCTCAGTCTACTGTACCAGCTATGGAATATCAGCCACCTAAGACTCATAATCTGGAAGAGGAGGAGAGAGAAGGTCATACTCTGCTTGCAACATAAGAAAGACAGAAAATAAAATGGCAAGGCCTTAGGCTCAGTGGAAAAAGGAGGAGTTGAAACAGTCTAGCAGTAACCTGTAAAATCAAGTCTTAGTGCTCTGTGGTTTCACATTTATATTCACAACCTGAAGTAAACTAAATCATCACTGATAACAGTTACAGCTTCAATGGAGATGGGAGAAATGGAAAAACCCTGAACTGCCTGCGTCGAACAACCCAAACTTCTTGATAAGATCAATACAAGCAAAGAGCAGCTTTGGAATATCAAGAAACACAAGCTCTCATATGCAAGACACAAAAGTGCAGACAGTACATTCAGAATAACAACAAAATTTGATTTGGGAAGGAAGACTCAATAATGTGCCACAAAACACCAGGTGAACATGGGCACCTCACACAACAGTAGTCAAAACCTAAAAAGCTTACTGTAGAACAAGAATGGTCCAGGAACTGGAATTATTTTGCTTTCACATAGGAAGTTATGGAGGAATATAAAGCAAGGAAAGTTAATGAAAAACACAATGTAGCAACAGCAGAATCAGCGTTTAATTACACTTAAACCCCATCCCAAACCAATCCAGACTTCAATTTACCCAACGTACAACTGAGATAAATAGTCAAGGACTATGCTTGTCCCCTTCATTAATGTGTTTCAATCAAAAGTCAGTCTTTTCAAGTAGGCATGCCTTAGTTCAAATGAGAATGAACTTGGAAAATCTTAATGTCATGCGATAGGCAGAAGGTCACACTTGATGATCACAGTTGTCCCTTCTGACCTATTGATCTATGAATGAATGTTACATTAACATCTTTGAAGGCTGCATTTTATTTATTAATAGTGAGAGTATTCTGCATGAAATAAAACTAAAGCAATGTGTCATAATGTGGCATTTGACTTGAAAAGGACAAAGCAGAAAACCCAACTATCATTACTTTGTCACATACAGAAATGCTTAAAACTGTAGCCACGAAATATTTTCATTATTTTTTTCGGCTTAAGTTATTGAGTCAATAAATGATTTATTGGCCTTTTGAATCCTGAAATAAATATCTACATTTAAGTTACACTCCCATTAACTACCAAAAGAGAATCTGAAGATCATCAGTATTTGGCACTGGTGAAAACAGAAAATTTGGTAAAGCACAATCCAAAAGAGATCTGATATCGTGTGAGCAATGTGTAAGCTTCACTTCTCTTTGCATTAGTACTGGAAATAATGATAATTTTTATGGTACATTTTTTAGTTTCAAGATTAATACAGCTTATAAAAGAAGTTCAATATTACTCCCTGATGTATTACTATTCTGCCAGTGTACAGCTGCCAACAGTAGTTAAATCTGATTAAAGCCCCCTGCTGAGTTAATCAATCTGATAATGTCAGACATTATTAAGGAAGCATACATGATACGGTCACACTGTCTATTATCAGTGGCATGTACACCAGTGCCTTTGTCTTCACAGAGCACTGAAGCTATTTAAAACAGATAAGCATAAAAAGGATAAAAGGCATTATAAACTTTCAGTCCCAAGCATTTGTATGCTAATTCCTGGTAAAATACAGCTATTTAATACAAGATACCTTTATTTATTGTATGGGTTTGGGGAATAACCAAAAACCTGAAAATTTTAGAGCAACGAAGTGCAGCTTAAGAACACTTTCCATCATTCTGAACAATGCAAACACATTTCTGTGTAAGTCAGTCTTTTTGTATTAGAATAAATTCATTTTACAGAAGCTGTTGTCTCAGCTTGAGCTATATTTATTCACAAAAAACACAGGTCTTCCAAACACTACATGCTACTTGACCTACTCAGAAGTCAGCAGACATTACTTCAATGCTGTCATTACACTAATACACCCTAATGCTGAAATCATTTGCGTTTCAAAGGGAGCTGCTTCTCTTCTGTTTACATTGCATTGAAACGCAAAGCCGCATCTATTTACATTGAACGGCATTAAGTCTCTGGATTTCAGCGCTATCAGCAGAAGTATCTATCATTAGCTCCAATGCTAATCAGCTCCTCAACAGATGAAGGTGTAACACCTGACCCAGCAAAGTCCCTGCGCAAAGCAGGTGAAACACCGCAGAGGACAGAAGGACGCCCCGTGTTGTTTCAGAATAACACGCAGCACACGTGCAGGGGACTTCAGGGAAAATAAGAGCAAAAAGAAATGTGACCAATGAAACACAGGTTGCAACTCTAAGGGATCAGTAACTATAGTCAGCATAAAAGACGGGCTGAGACAAACTCCTCTCCTAGGACTGGGGGAAAAGCAATTTCTACAGTGCCTTAGGATCCAAGAAAATTTGGAGGGTGATCCAAATTCTACCTACAGATGATTTCCTAGGAGCCCAGTGTTAGAGTCCCAGATAAATACATGTAACAAAATCCATTTGACTGTTCCTGTCTTGGTGCAGCACTGTATCATCAGTTATCCACTCCATGCTGCTATCTCTTTTATTGACATCCCCTATCAAGCTGATGTTCATTCCAGAATGAAATAATCAGTAGCCTACACCTGAGAATCGTAAATGTAAGCCAGACCTACATCTTCTAGCCAAGAAACAGACTGCCTAAATTGTTATTTGTTGTGGTGGGTGGTTTTTTCGGACACAAACTACTACACCACAAACCTGAAGACCTGAATATGTAGTTTGGTAAAAATTCTACATAGTATCTTTCTACCCCTCTAGAAGTAGAAATTCTTTAAACTCTTATGTAATGTACACGCAGTATCATGTGTATTTGGTGGATGCAAGTTCCCTGCAATTTAAATCCATAACTTGTCTAGGAAGAAGAGAACAGTTTTGATCCAGGGTGACACAGTCTCTACAGACCACGCTGGAATATACCCATATGTTTATGAATATGAGGCACTTCTCGTAACTGCAAATCACAAAAATAGAATTGAACAGCATAATATTTCTTTTTCCACTACTTTTTCTTTTACAAGGTTTTTGTGTCCCAATACTTGTTTCCTAATATTTAGCAGGACTTTAATTGAAGTATTTTTCCCCATTTAAGACTTGAAGAGAAATAAACCAAAATGCTGCTTAATTGATGGATTAACTCTAGTTCAAGAACTGAGATGAAACAGATATTTCCAGTTACAGCTGTCAGAGAAAGGCTAAAGCCTAAGACTATTGAAAGACTGCAACTTATCTTCAGTCAAGGATATCTAACCCTTTGCACACTGTCTTTTAAAAGAAAAGGCAGATTTAGCTGAAGTTACTTCTTTGAAGAACAGTAACAAAATTTTCAAAACTTGCTACAATTTAAAAAGAAACAGAAGTGAAGCAGTTTTTTAGTTTTATAGAGAATCCTATTTTTCTCTTTCTCCCCTGCCCTCACAACCTGCAAAAGCTCCAAACTGGAGATCAACTGGTAAAAACAGGAAACAGACAGTGCCAGTAAGCAACAGCTTATTATGAGTTTGTGCTTCAGGGCTGAGTTCCCATGCGGATTCTCTAATGTCTAATATGGGTTGTATTTGCATATTAATATTCCCACAGGGCAAAAGAATCTTCTTTATTAGTCATCTGATTTTCAGGAACTTCATATGAATTCAGTGTCTCTGAAACTTCTTTCCTTCTCTCAGCATTGGCTGAAATTCGGTCACTGAGGGTAGGGGACAGTACTGAGAAGGAAGAAGTAGCAGAAAGGATTGATACACATACACAGGTAAACTGCATGTCACAAGAACACTTACCTAAAAGCACATCATCTGAGCAAGACAATAAAAATTCACACCTTTACACAGACTAAAAGTAGGTACAGAAACCTGGAATTGAGAAAATTCCTAAGTTTAACACTAGTAAAACTATCCCACTCACAATAGAGAGACTTAAATAGCAAGCATAAACTGAAATTCCAATTTCCTTAATAATAATAAACACCTTGCTCTCTCATTTTCCTTCTCCAGAATGTACCAACCCCTACAATATAACACAGTTTTGTTTTGATTCTTGTTCTACCTTTAAATGTGGTCTATGTTAACATCATATCACTGTATGACTTGGAAGGTGAATATTAATTCAATATACCTGACAGCTGAACTATCAACAACTGTAGGTTTGCACATATGCTCAGACACAGGGGAAGTATGCTCTTAATCCCAGACAAGCTTTTATGAAAGTATGAGAATTGTGACAGAGGGCACTTTTATCTCCTTGGCTACAGCATACTAAAAGGTATGTCATTTTCCTGTTGATCCAGACAGATACTGCACTGTCTTCTTGTCAAAAAGATAGCTGAAGAACTTAGGGAGTGATCACAGTTCTGCAGGGATTAATATCCTCCCATCCTTTGACCAAAGAAATCTTGAATCTTGCCTGAATCTTGTCAGGCACTTACTTCATTGACAGTCAACAGCTTTACCAGGAACCAGCCCTGAGACTACAGTCCCTCACACCTTTTCTTAAAATTACTGCCTGCAAAACAACAGCTCTATCAGATGTCTGAAGGCTCAAGTTCAAAGACAAACTCCATATCACTTAAAGGACGCCAGTCAGCTCACTGTCCTCCCACAGCACCTGGTATTTGGCAGCCTGAGGCACAGAGCAGGAGAGAAAGTACCATGAAAATTGTCTGCTCTAGCTCTTTCCAAAACAGCAGATCCCTTAATATTGGGATATAATACTTCCAAAACTCAGCTCCTTCTTAATATTAAACATATTCCTAAACAGGGACTTCTGCCTATCCAAAGGAAGTCAAGAAGTGTGTTTTGACCCTTTGTGCTGCTTGTGAGCTTATTCACTGGAGAAACTGTTGGAAGAAATTGGCTCTCCTGTTTTCCAGACGATCTGTTGAATATGTGATGAAAGGGAACATGTTGCCCCCTGGCCACTGGCACACGAAAGGAATAGCTACAAGGATTACAAGTGGGCTTTGGGCCATATGGTGTGTAGGCTTATTGTAGGAATTTAGCATTTTTTAGACTCCTACTTTCCTGTCAAACTGGTTGAAATTAGCCACTGAGCTTCCTCTCTGAAGACTTCAGAAACAACACAGTGATTGTATAATTTTTTGCCATTGAAAAACCAGATTAAAAAATACATAAAAATAATATGAAAACTAAATATCTGCTCATCATAAAGGAAAGAAGAAGTAGTAGCTATAGGAGGTGCTTTCACAAACTAGGACATTTATTGGAAGCTGTAGCTTTGATAAATGTGAGCTTAGCATAACAGAAATGAGTATCTATTACAGCATACAAGCTCACTGCTATGAAGGTTTAAAAGAGTTCAGAAGCTAAGCCAGTTTAAATACATAGTAGTTCTCCATTATCCTTCCAGAGAATGGTACAGAGTACATATGACTGTCATAAAAAACCATAATCTTATTTGCTATTTAGCTTTTTCTAGAAACCCAGTATTATGTAAGGATGTCTGCAAATATTACAAATGGTGTTTTGTGAATGAAACAATATATCAAGTAAAATAATATAGTATTGAGGTCTATACCTGATAAAAGGCTTCTAGCCTCCAGACAGTCATACCAGAAATGAATTTATTTTAAATGTATAATGACTATATCTACTCAATATGTTCATGTTTTATTGATACTCAGTCTGGAGAGGATATAAATTGTAAATTGGGATTGTAGACCAAGCTGAATGAGCATAGTCTGGTGGGGGGGGGGCATTAAACATGGCACAGTTCCTCATCCACTAATGCCAACAGCACAGGCTTGGCAGTTCATTTAAATTGAAAAAGTTTCATGTAGCACTCAGCTTAATATTATCTATTCATCTGTACTAGTGCTCTGAATTATTTTAATGGACCTTCAGTTGTCTACCAAAATACCTTCCCACCCCATCAAAAAGTGAAGTTCAACTCCACAGACCTTAGAATCAAGCTTGTTTTGGCTTTAACAGGGGTCTTGCAATATTCCCTAGTGCTCTGCATCCCCCCTGGTGAAGGGAGATAGTCAAGCCATCAATTCATTCAGACTACAAAAGGTGTGTACTGGCTGTGCACCGACCTTCTGGCCTCTACTGGAACACACACAGGCACAACTTTATAGCTATGAACATGAATAATTTCTGGAGCATGCTATGGCCTTATACAATTGTTAAAGACCAACTTGGCAACTGAAGATTCCTTGATTAATGTAGGATGTCCAGCATGTATGTACTTGTTGTAGGCAGCTTACAGATGCCAGACATAAAGAATACTCTCCTTTGAACAGAGTTTGGCCAAAAAAAAAAAAACAAACAAAAAAACCCCAACCACAACACTAACCACAAAACAAAGGAAAAAAACCCCACAAACCTAACAAAGGAAAAAAAAAAAAAAAAAACCAAAGAAAATTAAACCATCCCAAAAATAAACACACATAAATAGAGGCATACATCAACATGAGGGACAGCACAGATCAATTGACATTCATTATATCATTCCCTATTATTGATTGTTGGGAGATGCTCAGGAGAAAAAAATGTCATACAGTGGGAAGGAAAGTGGACAGTGATTTAATATCAAACACACAAGTAGTTTAATTATACCAGGGAAGACCATATCATGTCCAGACTTGTAAGCACCAAAGCAGCAGACCTGACTTGCCATCTGTGTGGTATCCCAGAGAGGCTTTGAGGGAAACAGGTGCCCACGGTTCCTAGGAGTGCTGACAGTGGAGGAAGGGGTTGGGTGAAATCAGGAAGCAAGTTTTATGAGTTAGGCTGAAGCTTTGGGCTCAATTTGTATGCTCTGGAGTGTATTGATGAGAGCATAGTGAAGAAACCCATGTACAGAAGAGCTCAAATTTATTTTGAGAGGGATAATTTCTGAATTGAATAGAGTTGATACTGGTACAGAAGTCATGGGGCAAGGGACCAAGGGGGAATAGTCAATCCACATGCAACCTTTTGGGATATGGAAGAAGCCAAGCTTGCCATGTGTACATGCAGTGTTTCTCTTTAAGTTTATGTGAAAATAACACTAAAAGAGTGTTAGGACTCTTCTGTAGAATGTGATCGAATCAGTTCCTGAAAGCAGTAATAATATATTCTCTCTCAAAGAAAAGGAAGTTTATTTGACTTACAACTACATTATATTATTACTGACAATTCTGGTTTAGGTTAGGGGAAAGGCTGGTATGGCAGAGATAATATTTACCACATTCCAACCATATTCAAGGGCTTGGTGAACCCTGAAACAAAAGTGACAAAGAAAACCAGAAATCTGTGAGGAAAAACAAGTAAGAAACACGGTGGATAGAACTGGTCTATTGCTCTCCCTAGACACATTTAAATAAAGAAACATCCAACAACATCTTGATTATTGGACATCATGATACAGAAAGGTATGTTAGGAATCAAGTATAATCAATCAGAATTCCACTTAGGACTGAAGATGACTGAAGAGTGGAAAAGACTCCAAGATGATGAATCATGAACTACAACTGAGGCAAAAAAGAGACAACTAAAAAAAAAAAAAAAGGGACATGCCTATAACTGAGGCAATTAAAAAAAAAAAAAATCAAAACAGGCAGTTAGGCAGAATCAGCCAAAGACACTTGTCCTTATGTCAAGCACAGATACCGAGAAGAACAAATGTTATTAGAATACCTTAATTTATTGACCATGGCTTTTAACTACAGAGCATTCATCATAATTATCAGAGTCAAATAAGCCCTTTCTCACCACATGAAATGATTAAATAGTTTGATTTTGCAATGGTAAATACAAGTGTAAATTTCTTTCAAAGCTCAACTATGAGAAAATTAGGCTCACCGAAATTAAGAAATTAACAAGAGATTCACACACTCTCCATGGAGTAAATAATTAAAGAAATAAAATCAGGAACACTGACACTGGGGCTATGTAACTAGCACTGGTTATTTCAGGCACACAAAGTTTAATAATTGCCTGAGTGAGTTTTTGGTCCACACACAGTGAGAGGACAAACATGCTGAGTGATGGTCAACAGCTCAAATTCAATTTTAACCTGTGGTAAAAAAGTGACAAGATTGATAGTAATGTGCCATCCATTCTCATCAGTCACACTTAGTCCTCAGACTTCTATTATCCACAAATCCTGCTATACAATCAAAGAGAGAGAACTACTGAATTATTTATTAAAACTGACACCATCAATTATGATCCCATATAGAAAGTCACCAAGCAGCCATTTAAAGAATTAGAGTGTACATTTTGGTAACTTTTGACCAGGTTAACAACCACTCTGGTTTGGGACTGGGTTGGAAGCTCTTATGTGTTTTATGCCTGGGAAGTTAAACTTGGAAAAGCATCACTTTCTGCCAGTACAAAGTGAAGTCTTGTATTTCTGGCCAACAAAATCCTCCAATAATTCCTTTTCCTTTTTTTCCTCCCCTCTCCCATATCACTTTCTGAGATAATCTGACAAGCTTACAGAGGCATACCTAAAGCAACAGCCTTGGAATAGTGTTTCCACATCAGAAGGCCAGCAACAGTGACCATCATCAATGCCAAAAACCCCAGAAAAATAAATGGGGTACAGGTGCTATACTTTGGCAACCAGCTGGACTCATACACCAAACTTCTGATGCTTTGGTACAAGCAAGGCATGCAGTTGCCTTTTTCCATTTCAGCACATGAAACACCTTTCAATTTACACATGATTTTAATGACATCTCTATCACCTTTTAACATCAGTGTTATTAAGTTCATGTTTTAAGGGATGTGAATAGCTATACTACTGCTGTGCAGAAATTCCAAAATACTAACACAACACTGCATTCAGAAGAGTGGGTTACATTCCCAAAACATCCTGTCTAGACAATTATGCAAAACCATGCCCCACTGAAGTATTTCCCAGCATAACTTGGTGGCCCTTGCTCTGAGTAAATACAGCCCAAACACAGCTATGAAAGTCACCCTTTCAATAGCACCCAGCAGCAATGGGGAAACCTGGAAGCAATCTAATAGAAAAATGATATATAACCCCTCATATATATGCCCTGCATGGAAAGGGGCCTAGATTCATGCAGTTTCTGTTTGGGATGGTTTACAAGACAAAGACTGCATCTATAACAGTAAATTAAACATGCCAGCACTGTCTGCTGGCACTAAGGCCAGCTGGCTCAGAACAGCCTGTCCATACTCCCTCATCCTTCAAAGTATACAACTGTTGGACAGGAATCTCCTTCAGTCTCCCTTCTCCCAAGGCATGCTCAGAATTTGTTCAGGAGAATACTGGTGGATGAAGTGCAAGGCCTTGCCAGATGGCTCCAATAAGTTAGTAGTATTAATAACAACAGTCCAAAAATGCATTTAGGAGTTGATCATTTTATGCATATAAACCTGAGGGACACATCCAGAGGGCCCATCTTCCCCTTGTAACAAGAAAGGGAAGAATATGAACAAATAAACAAAGAGAGGTAACTAAAGTGTCTAGAACAAACCACGAAGCACCACAAGGGATGGACACCTTGTTACCAAAAATATGAAATAGTTAGTTTTCCTAGTACTTAGGAATAAAGAACAGAAGCTATCACAGCAAGAAAGATGCTTTCAGCTTCAAGTACTCAAAATATTTTTGTTTGTCTTAATGCTATTGCTATTTTAGGTAATTACCATTACAAGGAGTACTTTTCCCAAATTCTTGCCACTTATAACCCAGTTAAGTCCCCATGAATACACTCAGTTTTCTCCCTAATTTTCAACATTTATTGTCAACAAGATTACATGGTTAACATAGTCTCTTTTAGTTTCTGTGGTATGGAAAGGCCACTGCTGTGTTGCATGCTCTATTACTGGCATTTTTAATGATGAACAGGTTCACTAACCACAAGGTGTAAATAAAGTTTTTGCTTAAACATATGACTATTTACAACATGAATGTTTATACAAGAACAAACTGGCTGCAGAGGTGCTCTTGTTAAATTTATCCGCTGGATTGGTTACTTAAAATTGGATAGCAATTTAAAAGCTATTTTCAAAAGGGTTTTCAGCAATATTTATTTCTTACATGAGGAATCATGTGGCTGTTTAGGAAGGAAAGCATCTCTTTTAAACACTACTTGGATCATCATCAGCAGGACATCCGTCTCCTACTGTTACCCTTACCTAAAACAATGTTAAAGTTTCTCTGCCTGCTCTTTAATTACTAAACTGTAATTAAATTATAAAATTCCAACTGTAATAATAAAATTACTGGAGCAAACCACTCAAAGTAAGAAGCATTAACTCTTAAGGCTTCAATTTAAGAGAAGCAAAGCTTCACAGAATGGAATGGACCAAATTATCCACAAATGAAATTAAAATGCTTTATAAAGTTAATGGACTGCAAGGAACAACTAGGGTGTTTTTTTACATATATGTATTTGATCAAATTAAAGCAAGAAAAACAAAACCCACCAAAATGCAAAAACCATATTCCAGTTTGATCAATATACTTAGGCTTAAGGCAAAAATCTTCAAAGAGTCTCTTTGAGATCTGAGGTTAGGTTTTGGTTCCGGGTTTTTTTAAAACAAAAAGTTCTGAAGCAGAAGAAACATTGTTTAAAAAAAACCCACATGCTCATAAATTTTTAAATTTTATTCCTAAACTTCATAAACTTGAAATTTCAACACCAAATTACATGATTATGATATTAACCCATACGCTCTTATTTGACAGACTTCCAGATTATTTGTCAAGCAAAAACTCATCATATAAATTTTTTTTAAATGCGGTCTATATGCTGAATTAATGTCTCCCAACCTTTTTGCTATACATCCCTCAGATAAATTCTTCTTTGGTGAAAGATGCTTCTATTTTCCATCCCAGGAAAGCCACTTTGCCTCTCAAGAGTCATCTTCTGAAACTTAGTAAATTTGAAACTTAGTGCGTGTGACATGAGTGCAACGAGCCAATACAGGTCCAGACTTTTTATTAGTGTATTCAATGCTTGTTGTTTATGTAACCTACTCAATGCTCAATGTGTCATCAGCAAGGCCTTTTTTTGAGGATTGAATACCACTGTAAGGCAATTAAAGCTTAAGCATATAATTTACTCCTTTTTTGGTTGATCTATTTAGTTACTGCTTTTAGAAGAAAATGAAAGAACCAAAATGTTTACTGCTCTGATATAAAAGAATATTTTTGAGTAATAAGTGTGGGGGTTATTTAAACTATTTACTACCATCCTGGCATGCCAGGGAGAGAGTGCTAGTGCAGACAGGGATCCTCCTTCATGCAGAGCAGAAGCCACACCACTGCTAATAACAGAGGCTTGGTAACTCTGCAGGATGGCTCTGAGGTTAAGTGCTGATCGATCTCTTCCTGTATTTGGGGTTGGATGTGTCTGAGTATGTGAAATGGGTTATAAGTTTAGGAGGGATTTCAGCTGCATCTATTTAGAAAGCCTTAAGGTGCTGGCTGGCTCTTGGTTTTCATTCAAAAGGACATGGAATAAATCCAAAGGAGTCCAGTAACTTTCAAATGTGTAAAAAAACCCCCAACTAAATTGTTCAGTGTAAAGAAGAGTTCTTCAAGACTGTATATACACTTCAGTAAAACAAGCAAGTGGAAGCACTTAACATTATTAAACTTTGCTGTTATTAAGAGACAACAGTCAGCTGATTTAATTTATAAGAAGTCTAAATATAAAACAGTGCAATCCAGGTGATAAAAGTAGTTGCATGCTGCTCAAATGAAGTGGTTCTGTAAAATTTTTAATCAAAGATTTAATTAGTGAATTTAAATGTCAGGCCAAAAAATTAACTCATTTCAAAAAGGGCAAAAGTTGTTCACATCCCTTCCATGCCTTCTCTTAAGTTCAACCTTTAGTTTCAGTTATCTGCAAACACAAGCCATATTCTAATCCAAAAAGAAACACTGCACCTGGTTTATTAAGCTATAACAAAAGGAAAGTTCGCAATGAACACGTTTATACGTTATATAGAGGTAAACTCACAGAATGTGAACCAACCATCACACATTGTCTGTTTTTAAACTGCATCTCACCTTCATTGCTTCAGCCCACAAAAAGGATAGAAACTGAAACTTAGGTTCTATTAATGACCAGCTCAAAAAAACGCTGGACTATTTACACTTTTCAACAAGAAAAAGGAAACAAGCAACCCAACACCAAAAACAACAAACAAGTTACAATTTAATTATCACAGAATTCCAGAAACAGTAGAGGTTGACAAGGTCCTACAGCCCAAATTCCCACCTTAAGTAGGGCCTTAACCTCCAGCCAGTTGCCCAGGACTGTGTCCAGACCTCTTCTGGATATCTCTGGGGATGCAGACCACCCACCTCCCTGTGTGAGCTATGGCAATGCTTGGTCAACCTCACAGTAAAAAAAAGTGTTTTCTGATATTCAGACAGAGCCTCCTGTGTTTAACTTTGTGCTTGTTGCTTCTTGCCCTGTCACTGGGCACATCTGAAAAGAGCCTGTCTTCACCTTCTTTACACCTTCTTGCTATTTATACTTCACTTGCCTAAGATCTCCCTGAATTTTCTCTTCTCTAGAGAATTTCATTTTACAGAAGCTGTACAGCAGATGCCATCAAAAATGATGTTGTACAACATACGTTTATCTTGCCTCCAAAAATATCTTTTGGGTTAAAGTAGATTTCCTGTCCAACAAAATCATTGAAACCAATAAAATTTGAAGAGGTGAAGAAGTTAGCTAGAATTATTTGATATTTCCCCAACACACTACTTAGTTTTTGGACTTTCTGGGGTTTTTTTCTTCAGGAAGAACTAAGGAATAAAGAAGCAAAATGGACACCTAGCCGAAGGCTTGCCTTATGTGTTTTTCTTGCCGGTCAAGAAAAACACATAATTTAAGACTATTTTTAGCTGAAATGTCAAAAAGTTGAAAGAACATTTAGAAACAAGGTTTCCATTGATTCAGTTTAAACATCAACAGACTTAATATAACCCTAAGACAGAAACTAGAGAATTAAAATCTGGACACAATTAAAATCAGTTTAAAACTAATTCAACCAATTTATCAACTTTCGCAGCCTGTATATTTAGAAAAAGTTGATGATTCAAGTCACTGTGTCAGGGGTATGAAAGAATACACAGCAGAAGCTGGAAGAGTGTAAGGCTTGCAAGCCAACTGTTTTGCTAAAAGGTGAGTGAAATGGTGGGCAAAATTAATCTGCAAACTCAGTGGAAATTTTAGGACTGAATGATATTTACTCTTGAAAAACAGATATTAAAACACTGTCTCTCCACATATAAGGAGCAAATGCATCTTTTTCTATTTAATGAACAAGCATTTTTTGTTTCTTTTTTGGTTTTGTTATAAAATTTGCTTCCAACAAATTCAGCAAAGTAAGATTGAACAGCAGTAACAGCAACTCTTATGCAATTGAGTCTTCACCCCATTACTTATCACACTGCACTGCTATTTCCAATTCCATTTTGTGTCAATCGATACACAGCCAGAAAGAATGCCTATTTTGTAGCCTTTGTAATTGCTACAATATAAACGCTGAAGTTACTTACCTATATCTTTGATAATCATCTGATTAAACATTTTATTGTTCAAAAACAATTGTCTTTCTGCCAGATATTTTTTCCTCTTTTCATATCTGCATTAAGCAAGCTCTAATCAGTTTGGTAGTTTGTACAACATGTAGCATTCATCACACTTCTTCAACACACCCATTCATCCCAGGAAAAAAACCCTTTCATGTATTTTTTTCTTAATAACTCAGTGTAAATGGCTACTAAAATCTGACATTATCAGTGCCCCTTATGATAAGAAAAATGAAAGCATATCCTGAAGTAAATTAATAACCCAGCTAGACAGCTTCTGTAGTTGGACAGTCTCACATCACTGTGCTGCTTACTAATCATGCCCGCGTGTTTTCTCTTTGAAACATTCTTCTGTTGCTGAGCTATAATAAACAAACCATGTATGGGTGATTATGCCACTGCACTAACAATTATGAGTTGGCCCTTTCCCATTTTGCTTGTTAAAATCTGCATTAGTCATGTGGAAAGCTACTGAGCCATACCGACTCTAAAAATGCTACAGGAATGTATGGAAGTGTTTAGGACTGAAAACAAGCCATTTAAGCACTTATGTTTCTTAGCCACAGGACTATAATGCATATGAAATAACAGAATTAACAAACAAGTGGTCTCTCTTGCCAGTTAAGTAATAAACTGTCTGCCTACAAAGTAATAATATGCAAACATCTTAGCCATGAATTTATGAATTGTCATTAAAAAAATAATCCCCTTGTCATAAATCACTAAGGCAAGTTTATTTTTACTTCTTAAAGTCTTGAAAGTAACAATTCTATAATTTTACTGTGCTTTGTGCAAATTCTTGGCATATTTATAATATAGTCTGTCTAGTAGAGTTACATCAGTTATTAATTTAGTCCAGAAATTGCATCAAATTAACATCCTAAATAACTAAGAAAACCGCAAACAAACAGAACCCACCTACTTCACTGGAATATTAGCAACAAAAAAATTGCTAAACATAGATCGGAAGTTTTCATGTGAATTAGGAAAAAGTCAGTTTGACGGTGCAGAAAAGAACAGTGAGATATATGCAGCTGTATCAAAATTAACTAAAAGTTCTCAAGGCTAAGAAACTCCTGCAGCCAATAATTTTCAAACAGCACAGGATGAAAAAACAATCCTCTCAAGGGGTAGCAGGTGGAATGAAGTGCATGCATTCTGCTCAATAGAAATCTCTTGAAATTCACAGTAAAACCTTAATCTTGAAGACCCTAGGACGAAAGGGGTTATGTAAATTGAATAAAGTCAGTCCCAGTTTTTGGGACAGCCCCATTGCTTTCTGGGATATAGAACTGCATTGTTGCATACAGCTGATCATCTCCCTTAAAAAGCCATGAAGCTACCAGGAATACCCAAAAATCCAACCTTCTAATTTATAGCAATATTTGCATATTTCTGCACTGTTCCTTTGGGCGCTGAGCTGCTTGCAATTCCCCAAGCCCAGAGGGAAAAAAAATCTAAGTTACCTTTAAAACCACCATGAGATACATGGAGCATGGAATAACCCTTAGAAGTCACAAGTCCTGGTACAGATTGTAAACGCCACAGGTGCTCCAGTCAGGTCAGGTCACAGTGCACAAGCAGTCATATATATGCTAACAGTACAACTGCTACAAGCAACCAGCCACACAGAAGAATTAGGATGTGTTGACAAGAGCAACTCAAGTTTAAAGTATTTCCCTTCAGCCCACACGTAGGGGGAGGAGGAACCCACTCCTTGTGAGTTCTGTAAATACTCAGCATGTCTTTACTACAGCGTCCATTAGTGGCATTTCTACATAGCGATGACCTCATTCTTTAGCACAGTGAATAAACATGAGAGGAAAAAAAACAAAGTATTTTGGTTGTGTATTTATCAGCATTTGGGCTCATTTAAATACTGCTTGAATAACAATTATCTTTCTCAGCTGAGCACAGCATCAGGTTGGCAGACTGTGCTTCACTTCTTCTCAAAGTGACAATTAACCTTGATATCAGTCTGCAAAGTGCTCTGTACTGGCAGCAGAATAAAATTATCATTATCATATAAATCATAAAGATTCTACTGAAACTGAGATAGCTGTCATCCCTCAGCTATTTGCATTCAGTAAGGAGCAAGCAGGTTGTTGTAGAACATCTTCAGAATGCCTCATCCTACAGCCACCACATTGTGGGCTTTTGAGGCCACATTTATAGCTACCTGAAAATGCCAGCCCCAGATGTATGCCAAAGGAGTCATGGTTAATATACATTATTAATTAAATATCACTTAGGAAGGTTTGTGATGCAGAAGGCCATTACACTTGAATCATGAATTTAAATTTGATTTACACCACAGTAATTCCAGACACAAATGAGATTTTTGAGTTGATTATGTGATGCCTATCAGCTAGACAGTATTACACAGCAATGATATTTGTTATCACCTGACCTTATTCTTCTAAGTCTGCAGCTTACAAACAACAAAAAAAAGTAACAACAAAAAACCCCCAAAATTAACTTTGCTAATGCTGGATCAAAATTCAAAATAGACCTCTTGCATTGATACTTAATCACTGTGTTGATAGATTGTTGAGGAATGTACTCAGAGAGCTAGAATTGTAGAAGTCATGTCCACAACAGCCCATTGAAATCCCATACTAAGTAAATACATCTTCCCTTCTAGGCAGCCTGGACATGCAGGGAAGGAAGAAGATTGAGTTGTCTTCTCTAAAAATTTCCCACCTTCAAATATGTAATGACAAGCGACTGTGAAAATGTTTACAGCCATTTTTGATATGACACTTCATTTTTGTAATGTGCACACTGTGTGTCAAAGTGTTTTACTGTTCTTGCTGCTACCAACAGGACATTGCTGTGAATAAGACATGGCAGTGAAGCAGCCCTCTTTTAGAAATAGTTTTATAGACTGACAGGTCTTATTTCATGTGTAACAGAACACAAATAAACAAACAGCCAACTATGAGGAAGGGCACCTTGGGTGTTGGGCTTTCACCCCCACTACAGCCAAGTATTTTCTCTGAGCCAAACTACAGCAAATCTCATACAAGTACCTCAGGAAAGGGAGACAAAGAACCTGCTCTTTGTACCCGAGGCACAAAGTGACTCCAGGGATTGTTTTTGGCAGGCAATGTGGCAGATTGTATGCAGGAGATACAAGAAGCCACGGCTCTGTTTCTAACCCAGCCAGCAGTATGAGTTCTCTGAGAGGCGCAGTGCCAAGTGCACTCCCATGAAGTATTTTGAATGAGCAAACCCAAGCGTGTCCCATGATCCCTGCTGCAGAAAAAGGAACATGCTCCAGTGTAACATGGAGCAAAGCTAACTTTTCTCCTGTAATCAAAAGCCAGACATTCTTCCAGGAAAGGTTCAGTCATGAATGCCCTGCCTTTCAAACTATCCACCAAAACCTGAAATAATGGCAAGGTCCATTTTCACACTAGAGTCTTTCTCAAAATTCCTGTGGAACACTCAAGCCCAGTTAACTCCAGCCAACAGTTTAACCTAGAACACTTAATGAATCCCACCCATGGTTACTTCATGCTGCAGCAAAACCTGGCACTGAGTTTACTGTAGTGACTCTGAAACCAATATTCCTGCAAATCCACCCTGGCTGCAAGCCCCAAATTTAGAAGGTTTTTTTAAATCCCTGGTTTGCAACCCTACACGCCACAGCTATGAGCTTAGTAATCAATTATTTATATCAACAAATCTGAAACTGCATACTAGGCAGACATCTAATTTTTCAGTCTTAAACTTCTCTGAAAATTAAATGCATTACATTCCATCTATCTTCTCTGGAAGGGTTATAACATGCCTGATTTTGTAGGCAATACATATATTTATCCCATTTAGGCCATCTAAGATAGCAAATAATGAGACTGTACAGAATTTTAAAATTCTCTGGATTCCGTCTATGGTAAAATGACCATACAGTTGACACCATGTAGTTATCCCAAGCATACTTTATTTATCTTTACAAAATATGTATCTATTTAGCTCAGAAGTATAAAATTCTAAATACTGGTTTCTTATGTGTAAACAGACTAATCATAAAGTTGGGTAATAACACACTTAAAAATAAATGCCACTTTAGAATTAAAACAACTTAAAGAGTAAAACCTGGCTTGTTACCATAGGTTTTGTACATTACCCATAGAATTATGATATATGCAGAAGATACTGCACTGCTGTCATAGAAAGAATAGAATTTACTTTGACAATTTTAAAATTATAATAAAAAGGATAAAAATCTCTATTAGATTTATGATGTGAGTATTCAGTGGTGCTTACTGTCAGTACCTCCTAAATGAAAGTTAAATCAAACATGAGCTAATCTAGCAGAAATAAAAAGCCCTCCTACCCCAAAAACCAATGTGTAGTAAAAATGAGGCAATCATTTTGCAAGAATGGAATTATTCACTGTTTCTCCCCTGCATAATAACATTGTTTTCTGATAAAGAAATTTTACTATGAAGTCACTGCTGAATTTCATACAAAAAGACTGCCTACAGCAAGGTAATCCAGAATAAATACCTTTAAAAGCTTTAAAATTCTTAGAGGCTATGCTAAACTCCAAATTCTATAAAAGTTACAGTAAGACATAAAAAATTTAAAAACCCAATACAACAATAACACCCAAACCAGAAAAAACCTTTAGAAATTTAAGATTTAAGTTGCCAGCTGTGTCGTTACTCTAAGAGTAATTGCTGTAACCATGTACAGCTTATTCTTCAAATGTAACTCAATCTACTAAACTGAACACAAACCCTTGTATTTCAGTCTTACTTACAGAATCACCATCTTGGCCTCCACAATATTTACAACATTAAAAGGCTACAAGTGTCATGAAAGCATATTATCACTCGCTTATAGCCTTCTCTAGGCACAGTATGCATCTCCAGTTAACAAAGGCCACATAAATATGGCTTTTGTGCCAAGCAGACAGTAAATTATGTATTTGACTACACATTTCTCCCTAAAAAACCCCAGAATGTTAACATTAATCAGAGGAAACTTCAGATTCTGGCATAAATTTGACTATCGCATAAAAGGTAATATTTAAAATACATAATGCCTTACCACACAAACACGAGCTGCCATATGTGAGGCACTGCTAAGCATGGTTTCTATTAAGGCAATACACAGTAACTGGCTTCTTTCCAAGCAACATGGAAGTATTTAAAAACCCTGTTTAATCCAATTCCACAGCCTTGAAACAAAAATAAATTAAAGTGTTGCAAGAACTGTTAAAATGAAAAATTAAAGGCATGTAAATAAGTGAAAAAAAATTGTCAGAGAAAATGAAAACAAAGATTATTTCAAGTAGATGTCTTAATTGTAATTAGTAACATTTGGCATGTTTATATGATTCAAAGCTGCAGCCAATTAGATACCCCAAAAAGCTTGTAACAAAGCTGCAAATGTGTAAGTACAGCATAAATAAGTTTTATTGCTCACCAAGAAAACAGCATCCAGATCAATTTCATAGTTTGTTTCCAAAGTATTGCAAAGCATGCTCTGTTACTAGTTCATGACTTCTCAGTCCTAAACTGCAGTTTTTCTGCCAGGAGATTATGGAAAACAATTTCATTAAATTCAGTCTATTAACTGTTAATCTCCACACTTTCCATATATACCAAGAGCAAAAGAGAAATTACAGCATTGCCTTAGACTGTCACAACTATGGAAAAAAATCCAAAACAAAACCAGCAACAACAAAAAGCCAAAACAAACAAACAAACAATACCCCCCCCCAAAATAAAGTGCACTAAAAGTTAATAGCTGTTAAAAAGCTGTACAATTATGATATTGGAACTGAGAAAGACTTTTTTTTTTTAATAGATTTCCAAGGGGAGGGGATTTAAGTATTACAGGGAAAGGAAGAATTCAAATTCTGCTCAAATGTGGTTTACTGAAGACAACAGTGTTAGGCAGTTACGAGATTGTGCCATTTACTGAAGGAAACAAATACTTCATTATGCTGTCAGTCCCAACCAACAGACAAAATATCTTCCATTTCCCTCATTTATTCAATAATGAGTAAATTACTAAAGGGTAATGAGCTGCTAATAAAAGCATGTTTTTTACATGATTATCATGAAATGGCAGTGCCTGCTTGTTCAGTGCAGTAGTACCTAGTACAGTCAGATTTTCAAATAATTCTCCTCTATCAAATTTCTGTAAAGAAATTGACCCTTACATAGTTTTCATACTAGAAATTAGTTTACATTTAGGGAAAAAAATAAAAACCCCCAAAAATAGTTAACTATATATAAAATGTACCCATTCAGGTATTTCTTTGCAAAAGTCTACTAGCAATGATGTAAAGCCTCAGTCAAGGTGGTTTTGCTTCCCTTGCTGGCAAGCAATGATTGTTTATTTAATGCACTTATTTTAGGGGTTGGGGGGAAGGGTTTTTTTGTGTGTGCATTTTATGAGGGCTTTATTGAGGAGATTACAAAAACATGCATATAAAACACCAGTTTTATAATAAAATCAAATTCTGGCTCATAGGAAAAACAAAAAAAACAAACAAAAAAATCTCCTACCCTAAACCAACATCTTTGCTTAGCTATTTAGGAGAAGGCAAAAGAAATGTCTATGAAAGGTGTTCTGAAAAATTCTGGAGCTGAAAGCATTGGGGACTGCTCTTGTACACTGTAGGAGACTGACTTACAAAGACCAGCTGTAACTCAATATGAAACTGCTGGAAAAGAATTTCTCTGTTCAGAATTCCCCCCACTAAAAGCATCAAAGTGTTTCATTTTACCCTTGTTACAGTTATTCACACCACCTTCCCCAAGTTACATTTTAAACCAGAGCTTTAGTTATCTTCTATACCAAGCACATTGCAAATATCAAGGAACCCTCCCATATCCATCACTGGCTACTTTTTAAGCATTTTTCTGTCCTTTCCTGCTTCAAGGAACAAGTGATCTTTGATCTTCCTGACCCCTCCTTATGCCCCAGTCTCATTTTCCTGCTTCAGCTGTGCCATAGGATGTGCTCTGGCATCTCCCTGACCTTCCAGATTTGCACTCACACAGTGCTTGCTGAAGTACTCTTATTCTTCTCTAACACTAGTTTCTCTTTTCTTCTCCTCCTGGGAGAGAAGTTGTCATCATTCAAAAACTGGGAGAACTGGCAGAAATCATGTGGAGGTATTGTTAAGCTGGGAGGTATTAATGGGTGTTGTCAGACAGCTCCTTACATCGTCATTGCTGAGTGAAGTTGCCAGACCTGGCAGGCAGCCAGTGGCAGGTTCCCTTTACTGCCTTTCTTTCTTTTATTTCCTCTCCTGCCTTCATGAAAGTTGCTAACATTTCCAGCCACCAATGTCCACAACACATTCTGAAGCTTTTGAGCATTGCATGTAACCAATCCTAAAAATCACCCCACAACCACAAGCAATAATGCAACCAAGCAGATATTGAAAACTTACTTTATTCAACAACAACAATAAAAAGTTCAGTGCTCTCTAATAATTTTTCATATAATAGATTTTCAAAGATATCAGATCACTAAAAAAACCAGCTATATTTTTGATGGCCTTACAAGTACATTGGATCTTGACACATGGAAAACCTATGAAAAGAAACATCTGTGTTATTTTTAAAAAACAGATGCTTTGTAAACAATATGACATTGAAAGGTCACTTTTACAGTGAAAATAAACAGATATTTTTAAAGAAATATTTTAATATAGTTACATACTTCAGAGCTAAAAGCATGAACTATGGTTCTGCACTGTTTAAAAGAAAATAACTAAAGGAATGAAAAGTTTACATATTAAAAAGTAACCTCACACTTTTCATCCAAGGTACTTCAAGGCACCAAGGTAATACAATCTAAAAACCTCACCAGTTAAAAAACTCAGCAATATAATTCAAGTGATAAAATACAGTATGATTGCTATTATAAAATATAATCCCAGCGTGATTGTTAACTTGCATATCTTTGGGACATGTTTCTTGCTGATTTTGAACCAGAAAGGGACTTAAAAGTAATACATAAAGCAGTTGCAGTGAGTACTGAAATTTTTCACCCATCCTTAGCCTCAGTTGTTGATACATCATGAATTCAAAACCAACAGGATACTGCACTCTAGTATAAACCACTTCCATGCTTATATTTTTGACTAAGTTTTGCTATTTGCTGTAACTTCTAAAGAGACCAGGCTAAGGTATATACAAAGTTCTGTGTCACGTGTTCTCACAAAGGTGACCAGCAGCAGATCAAAATAAGTCTATACAGGCAGACACTAAACTCCATGAGTAACACAATGGGAAGGGAGCCTGAATTCAGGCTGGAAATGTTTGCAAAGAAAAATGTTCAGAGAAAGTATTTCTTACTCCACTTTTTCATCCTGCTCACACCTCAGCATCACATGAGTCACAGCCGTGTGCCTGTGGCAACAGACTGACGCCTCCCCAAGTCAAACAATCAAAATCACTGAGCACAATTGCAGGGTAGATACTTGCTGTACCTGCTGCTCCAGGTCCCTCCGCTTCTCTCCCTCTGCATTTTAGAGCAAGGCTGACCATCTCTCTCCCAGTCCTTTCCCTGATATTGTGCTCCCTTTTGTTTTCTGCTCCTGACACTTGTGTCACCTCCTTAGATTTAAAGTAGCACCAGGTAGGAGTTTAAACACGGCTCCAAGAACAATAACTCAAATTGTTGGAATTCACATAATCCCATGGAGTTGTGAAGATGCCAGCCTCAACATTTCAGTAAAAACAGAGTCAAAGCAGAAATGGTGGACTCCATACAGTCACTAATAATACAAGAGACATCCACAAGGCACACTGACCTCCCTCCCTAAGTCAAACTGAAAATTTCGCCATTCCACTTCGCTCTTCTCAACATCATCCCAAAGAGAACTGTTTTAAGTATTATCAGTGTGATTAGTTTTCAAAAGCAAAATACTAGAATCACATATGCTGGTTGCTTATCAATTTTGCAGACAGTATAAAAAGAAGGGAATTAACGTAATGATTCCAAACAAATGGAAGAGATGAGACTACATACAGGATTTTAAACTGATTGTTTTGGAATGAGAGTCATTCTGCCCACTAAACTGCACAGTCCTTAACAGTATATTTCTGAGCCCTAAGCATCACCTATATTGCTAGATGGTAAAAGAATTGAAATGTAAAGAACATAATAGGAATTGCAGTAAATACACAGAAAAGAGAAGAATGATGAAAAGTACACCAGAGAACACCAAAAGAAAACATGAAGGGGAAGATAGGTAAGATCAGTGACTTAACAGGAAAATTTTGAGCAGTTGTTCCAAGTGGTGTCCACAGAGAGCTGCTATTCACTTCGTGCTGGCTCTCCTTGTTTCCAGCTGCTAAGTTCACATTGAAAGAAGCTAAAAATACATGAAATACTTTCCAAATATTATTTTCCCATGTAAGCAATTGGTATAAGTTGTCAAAGAGATGTTGTCCTCTTGCCAGTGAGAAGGGAAATACTATACAAGAAGTTGCATTCTATGAAATCATTTGTCTCATGCACAATGCAGCCGAAAATATGGGGAAGCTTGAAAAGGCATTATTTTAGCTACAAGTATTTCCAACTGTTCCCCTCTTTCAGTAAGGCAATATAGGAAAATGACACTTAAATATGAGGATCTTATCACCTGTGAGAAAAGCTATACTCTGCACTACTCAGGAGCATAATATGTGTGCCATTTCTAGCAATCAAGCTTTGATATTTCAATGAGAGGAAAAAAAAGACAGGAGTGGCAAATGTCTACAATTTAGGTATACCATCTCCTGACAAACTGAAATTTCACAATGCTGCAGATTTAAAACATAAATGGTACTGCTTTGAATTCAGGACTGTCGTTGCCAGTAAATTCAGCTCAATACAAAATTAAAATAGGGGAAGGGATGGGACAACACATATTGAAAACCATCCAGTTCTTTCTGTTAAATGTGAAGTATAACAGGCTTTTTTATGACAGGCCTTCCTCCAAAAATAGCAATGATTACACTGCTCACCTCCCACACCCCCCACCACCCTCCTCAGCTTGGCTTTTTTACACATAGAACATTACACATTCTCAGTCCTGAGGAAAGAGCCAAAGTTTGTGGAGCCAAGAGGACTCACTCCATTGCCCAGTACCCAAACTACAGCAAAGGAAGTAGGGAGGCAGGCAGCTCTAATTTCTTATAGTATTAAATCTTTTAAAGCTGAAGTGACAGATTTTTTAGGAACTCTGAAACCCACAGCTTTCCACAGTTTTGGAAAGACCCTGCAAGTCCCAGCAGTGATAATCTGCCAATTCCAAGGCACATTTGTGAGCAAGACTTTTTTGTCTTCCAAACAAACACAAAGATTATACAGTCTATTCTCTTCACAGGGATGAGGCAGGGGAAATGTTAAGCTCACAGCTGCTGCAGCAGTGGAAGCTGCAGCTGCCTTGGAGCTTGTAGTGACTGTGTAGCCTGCCATGCGATTGAGGGATGCTACTGTGCTACAGATACTGTTCCATTTGGGGCTTTTTTCATGAATGGAAGAAACCTGAAGCTTTGGCCTGCTGCAGTTAATGACAAGTCTTGCAAATTGTTTTGCAATACTCCATCTAAATTCCAATTCAGTTCAACAGCTTTTCTATCAGAACTTCCTAAGCAGCTATTAAGATAGCTGTATTCTTGAATAATACTTTCTTCACATCTCCTATGACAATTTGTTTTCAGAATTATCACATTCCTATTGCCCAGTCATTATTTATTTTATATATGAAGGAATACACACAGTGAAAATAAGATGGAATCACAACCATTTCAAGCAACCCACATCTGGAATGAACTTACCTTTATGAAACATGGTTAGGCTTTTTAATAGAAAAAGCTAACATGTCTTTTAACAATGACCTATATTTCACTAAAACTAAGAAAGGATCTATCAATACTTTAAGATATACTGTACAATAGCTCAGCTTTCCTCATTATTCTAAAGAATCATGCCTGGCTGATGTATTTATTTTGTAACGTTTAACTATAACAGAAAATAGATGAAGTTCAAATGAAAACACTGTTTAGACTATGTCAACAAAGCATAAACTAAATGAAGTGATTCTGCATTGAATATAAAAACATATTTGCTAATATTAAGGTTACTAATGGTTATCTATCAATCTATCAGAACACGAAGTAATTCTGCATCTTAAGAACTGCGTTAAAGCAGCAGACATGCAGTTAAATGTGAGTTTGCAAAACAGCATCATGGAGTGCACTTTATTGCTGTTTTATCATTAGTGTAAATAATTTAACAAACCCATGAAACCTCCAGATTACTTGGGGTTTTTTGTAAATTGCAAGTCACTAAAGGGCTTTCCACTCAGACAGCCAATGCTTACTTTACACTTGCTAGCAAAAAAAATCAAATATAATAGTATCTTGTATACTGAAACAACTGCTTTGTTATAAAGAGAAGGCTTCAGAAAACCAGAAAAAATGACACTGCTGTAAAAACCTGTAAGCCTTTTACTCTCAGTTCAAAGACTTAACCATTCTTCTACAACAGACTGAAGTTTCATATTCATCTCAGCAAATCAATCCGCTAATAGGCATCAGTCATCAACACCGAAGTAAAATCTGCCACATGAAACAGCTTTGATGTGATTGAAGACTCACACACAGTCGTAAGCATGACAGAACAGCTTAGCTATTAAAATGTTTTATCCAGCAAAAAACTGTTCATCCTAATTGACTGAAATACTCTTTGAATGCTATTATTGCAAGGCTACTTCACTAAGCAGCGCCTTGGTACATAGCCACTTGACTTATATCTTGAGATCCAGCACAACCACATCAAATCTTGTTAGTGTATTTTCTTACATACACTTTTGTCAAGAGACCAAAACAATAAAGCTGACTGTCATTTTTACTACCAGTTGCTTAGTTAATTCGATACTGAAACATACTGGGATTCATTATAAACGCTGCATGCAATCAGCCATTTCTATCAATCTTTCTTTTTAGTGCAGTAACAGAATGAAACCTACTAACCACATCAGTTGAAATGGGTTGGCAGGACTGGGTGGAAGCTATTCTTCTGCACTGAGCCCAACCCCTCACCACGAGACGTGCAGTAGCAGGGACTCCTTCAAACAGCAATGTGCAGCCCTGGCCCAGCTCCAACACTGACCATATGTCACAAGCTGACAGATAAGAAGCCCGAGACAGCCATCTGAAAACAACTGTACACGGCCCCAGCCACCAGACAGTGAGGGTTTCAAGGTCTACCTCATCATTCATTTCAAAGCCAATTTTAAACATACCAGAAGAAAATATACTTGACCAAAAAAAACCACAAGCTGCCCCCCCACCCCTCAAACCAAACCAAACCAAATCAAACCACAACAAAATGAAACATCCAAACCAAACAAGCACACAGTCATTATCAGAAAGTCTATATGATGCTATACTCTAATTCAGAAAGTGTCCATTGAATATCACAACTGATTGCCACAAACACAGAAAATTACTAACAGTTTGTGCCTATAACATTCTCCTTTCTCCATTATATTCACAGTGTATTAACAAGTTGCAAAGAAAGGAACCAAATATACCCAGCAACTGCCACCAAGATTACATTTTACAGAATCAAAAAAAATACTATTGATTTAATATCTGAAATGAAGGATGATTTGATATTTGTCCTGTATCTATTAATGCATCACAGAGTTCATCCATTTCTGCCACTACTTTGGTTACCAGCAAGTATGTCATACCAATTCTTTTCAATATGTAGGCAACATATTATCTCTCAGCTCTTATTCCAAAATTACTAAACAATCAGCACAAAGGAATAACTAAAATTTACTTCAGTCCCCTATGCAATTTCCACAGATCCATACATTTCATTTCCATATTCCAAATGAATAAAATCCAGGTGAACTTACCTACAGTTCGGAGGAGGGTCTAATGTAATTTCTGCAAGTTCTTTCTGAATTCTTAAAAGAAAAAAAAAAGATACTATCAGGACTTCTTTTTCAATCTGTTTCTTTCAACTTTATGAACATTTCTACATCAACCAATAGTAACAAAATATAATTCTTAGAATTTCTGATTGAAAGCTGATCTATAATATTTCACGAAACTGCAAGAACATGTAGAATAAAAACCAAATATTTTCTGAAAAATGAACACCCAATATGGAACAAATGCCATGAGCAGCCACCTAGAAAATCACACTTTTTCCATAGGTCAGGAATCTCAGCTCCTCAGCTCACTTACACAATTACTAAATATCTCATATACCCTCTTCCTCTATTTCCCCTCCGGCTGTATGTCTTGCTGTTCTTGCCCTCCAGAATATTTAGTTTCTTAATAATGTATATTGTATTGGCAGGGCAAAACCCCCCAGCTCAAAGGAAAATTGCCCAGAATAAGCCCACCCAGGACTTCACAACCTCCTACATATACTGGGGGGCTGATATCAGCTTCCCCCAAAGGGAAGTGCTCCAGCTCCCTGGTCAGCCTGGGGACCTGCTGCTGGACTTGCTCTGATACCTGCCTTCTTTTTACTGAGGGGATAAAATTGGGTAAATGCTACCCCAGATACAGTCTAATGAGAGCTGAGTAAAGGCAGATAAATCTCTTTAATTTGTCTGTGGACTATGCTTCTGTTAGTATCTCCCAGGAGGCAGCCCAGCCTTTGTCGCTGCCTCACACTGAGCCTGCTGTCTGCCAAGGCCCCCACATCCTTCTGAGCAGAGATGATCCCCAGTGTGTATCTGAGCAAGGGGCAAGTCCTCCCCACATCCATGGTGTTCATTTGTCCTTGTTGAATTTCATGAGTTCTCAGTCAAGCCTCTCCTGCAGCCTGGCCTGATCCCTCTGAGCCGAAACCTTGCCCCGGTGTGTACAAACTGCTTGCCATCTGAAAACTTCTCAGCGCACTCTGCCATGTCCTCCAGGTCACCAATAAAGACATTACAGGCATCCTGCCAGAGCTCTTCCTCCAGGGAGAGCAGCTCAGTTGTTAAGGATTTCTGGATATTCCCAGGCTGACGCTTCCCAGCCAAGTCCTTGAATAGCTGATCTCTGCCACAGCTGGCAATGGGGGCTCTTTTCCCTTACACCAGCATCTGCATCAGAGCCAGCATCTTGACCTCTGAAGAAATTTAAGTAGGCAGAATACGATACAGAGCTCCCAAAGGAACTCGTAGGACTTTACAGTTCCCAAAGACTTGCCAGATTATGATGCCATAAGCAAGACTGTGAATGCCACCTTCCCTATAAACTATATCCAAGACTTTTTTCATAGGCTACTTCAGTGCAAAAACATGTAGAAGGAGGAAGGAAAAGAAAAACAATTCAATACATCTTTAGTAGTTTCTTCTTGCCTTCTCCTTCACAAGATTTCATGCACAGAGCAGATTGCTATTTCTTTTATTCCTTACACTAAAAAGGAAATAATAACACAATAATACCACTCAAATTCCTGAGATAGGTGCTCAAGCCACAAGCCAAAGGTTCAGGCCTGACCTACACATATCTTGTTAAAAATGACTGCTATCCATTTTGCATATAAATACAGGTAAAGAAAATGGCTTATCAAAATAAGCATTCAGGTGTATCGGCATATATAAAGTAAAAAAGAGCAGTTTAATTCTGTATATAATGCTACAATCCAAACACAATCTTGCATGTTAAGGAGTCCCACAGACACTATCAAAATTCCCCTTATGCCACTATGAATTGATTTTATGGCTCTAATGAATAAATGGACCAACAGCAGTAGAAGAACTGGCCTGAACCAGGAATTCAAGCCTTTATCATTCACATTCTGAAATAATTAGGACGTACGTGGGTAAGATTTGTAGGCAGAGGTAATAATCATTTATTAAGACTTGATGACAGCATTGAAAAGATAAAAATACTCTTCCAGATGCTTAGATTTTCTTTAACTTCTACACATATAAATACAGGCAAAGTAAATGGGTTATCAAAATAAGCATTCAGGTATATTGGTATATATAATATAAAATGCCCCTGCATGTACCAAATGCTGGCACCCAACTTGCTGCCATCTGAAAACTTTAGAGTGCATTCTGCCATATCCTCCAGGTCACTCATAAAGACATGACAGACATCCTGCCAGAGTTTTAACTGCAGGGAGGGCAACTTTGTTGTTAAGGATTTCTGGATGTTCCCAAGCTGATGCTTCCAAGTCAAGTCCTTGAATAGCTGGGTGTATATACCCTACATACACACAAACAGACAAGGTTATTTCTGTAGAGGGGAAGCAATTTGATCTTTACTTGCTTTTTCTACTCATTGAGATGTTTGCACCTCCAGCATATAGAATTCCTCCAATAAATATAACTTTTTTTATAAAAACACAGGCACAGTCTGCTTAATCGAACACAAAATCATTGCAGTAACACTGAAAGTCATCGCATTTTTTAATTAGTGAATTTTAAGCACAACAAAAATGTTGTTTTAAAAGTTAGCTCATTTGAAACAATCCTAACAAATCACAACTTTTAGAAGGGAGATCTTATAACTATGGGAATGCTTAAAATATTTCCTCTGTATTACAAAATTCTGCCATGATTTTGAAATTTATACTACCACAAATTCAAACTACAGAAAACCTAGGCTGCATGGAAACTTCGATTTTGTGGTTTATGAGTTGTTTTGCTTTCTCAGCCTTTTCTGAAGTTACAGAATGATGGCATTGCACTTGTTTTTGGAGTCAGAGATCATTCCTTTGTTTTACATATAGTAGTAAAAATAGTTAATATTTCATGGCATTAGAGTGAGTATGAGGCAAGTCAAGAATGGATTGACAACTTCAACAACTTCAGTCCTAGATCAAAATCTTTACATTCTTCCTCCTAAATCCTAACCCACGTTCCTTACTTTCTGAAAACAAAACAGTCTCTCATTTTCTCCATCTGTTCTAGTTCAACCCAAAATTTCTAACGCCAAGAGCAGTAAAATGGCCCTTTATCAAGCTATTCTATGATTGAGCAGACACGGACAAACCACCTTTCTGCCTCAAGGTGTAAAAATTGATCAGATGGTACTGTCTATTAATGTTCAAAAGACATCATTGCTCTTGCAAACATCTAAGACAAAGATGTTTAATTCATGATCATTTTTATACAAACAAGATAAACATATTAGTACAATACTGTCCATCAATTGCTCCTCAGCAAGCTGTCCATGTTTATTCTCCTGCTCTGTGGTGTCCCAAACTAAAATTAATTTATACACCTTACATTTCTTTGTTGCAACCTTAATTTACCTTGCATTCATGCTGAGAGCTCATTCATAAACAGTTTCTGTAGAACAGCTGACACGTAGCTTGTTCACATGTCACAGCATTCAAAGTTACAATTAAATCATCGGACAGCATCCCAGAGAGCCTTGCACTGATAGAGACCTCCAGTGTGCAAGCTGCCCTTTGTCTGCACGTGCTCTGGCACTCGCCTCTATCCCCACTAAGCTGCCCTCAGAATCTGCCACAGGAGAGGACGTGCCTCATTTCCTCCGCTGACCACAGAGGATTCGCTATGAGAAAATGCAGCCACTGGCAGCAAAACATTGTTTTTCAGGGTCCTTTCTGGCATCTCTTTATTTGGATATTCTGCCTCAATAACAGTTATGTTTAAAAATGTCAGAAAGGAAAAACCTGCTATATTGAAATAATTACATATATCCAGTTTATATTTAAACTAATGACCCTATGGTTTATTACATATTGGACAATGGGGACGTGAGGCAGGGCGTGAGGTCCTTGGTGGTAATCAAAGCCTTGGGCTGCACACATAAGACATTTAATTTGCAATGTCAGATCTGATACTTTGTTTGGTCTTAGAGAAGTCATCTGACTCTTCTCTCTCATATATATACACACATAGAAAAAAATAAATCCCTCCATTTAACTTACAGAAAAGAACAAACACAGTTGCCTTCCAGTATGGTGCAAAGGTTAATCTATTTGTAAATTCAGAAGCATGAAAGTACATTGTGGATTTCAAATATTATTAATTCTCACAGACACATATTTACTACTGTACCAAGCCAAAAGGGACTGAGTTGTTTCCTTCATGAAACAATTCCCTAAAGCAAAGAAAGATATGAACGTGTTAGAGAATTTCCCAACATTATTAATAGGAAAAGAAATAAAATAAAGGACTAGATGACAACAAACTCTTTTTACCACATTCGCTTTTCTAAACTACATGTCTCCCTACCTATAAAAGCCAGATGAATCAACACCTCATAGCAAAGAATATACTACTTAGAACATACTTAAAAATGCAGTCACTGGTATGCATTTCGATACTAAATAAATTGTGACTGAGCAGGAAATTGATCTAAAGATGGTTAGGTTCATACTGGAGGAAAAGAAATATTCTCACCTACTTATTAAAAGATGGATAAATGATAAGGATATTTATAGTAAGAAAAAGCACTCCACATTTTGCCATCATATTCAACATGCTAAATATAATTTCCAGATTCAGTGATAAACCTCTCAGGAAAAAAAAAAGCTGGTGGGGAAGGGGGGTGGGAAATACTCAGTTTTGTTGAATTTTGAACCAATTTAATCTATCACTTATTTGCTCCTCCTCAAGGCTGCAACTCCTTTGAATAATTAAAAGATTACAACTAAAGTTGTACAGTTCACAATTTGTTGTAGGCACAGATATTTATTAAAAAATGTCAGGACTGGACATAAAGGTTTACAGATTTTCAACCAGCAACTTCAGGAGCCAAGCAAAACAATACATTTATTTGTTGAGGTACTATGTCAGCCAAGAATGGTTACACTTCTCTCAATCCAAAGGTCATGCTAAGATTTGCTACTTAAGAGGTAACAAGATGCCTGCTGTTTTCAAGGACAGCAATTCAATTCCATGTCTGAACTGTAATTGTGATATGCAGCGAGTTTCTCAATCTTGACATGTTGGGTAAGAAAGGTTGCTATTTAAGGTGATGCCCTCTGGGTGAGGAAAATTGAAGGACCGGTACACTGCACGACATATGCTGTAAGCTATTACACCTGTATAGCAGCTAGTCCTGAAGTATTAACAGAGAAGGACAGCATGTGATGGCATTCTGCCTTCTTGATGCCATCCACAGCAATGCTAACAGAAGAAACTCCATATCTCAATACCAAGAATCTTACTCAAACAGAAATATGAGTGGTTTCACACAGCCTCTGTAATCAGATCACTTTGGAAAGCAGTTAAGCTGCATGAACAGTATATTCATCTATAAGACAGGGCGCAGTTTACAATTACACAAGCAAAGTCAGCACACTGCTAAATCTTGATTATTATAAAACCTCATGCTACTTAAAGTTCTTTTACTGACTCCATAAAACACAAATGAAAAGCAAAACAGGAGTCTTCCAAATAGAGATGCACAAACCTTCCTCCATATACAGTAGGTATCATGATGCAATCCAAAAAAACTGGCTAGAATTCCATGCGCACAAAAAAGCTTTCCAAGTGAGAAAATCTGATTTCCAAACTCAGGTTAGAATCAAGCCTGTGATCTGTGACTCTAGCTCCAGTGAACTTGCTGGTGCTTTTTTTTGAACCTGCTTCGAAGCTTTTAAAGAAATCAAGGAATCGTGACAAAAGCCACAACTGTGCTACACTCTATTGTTTGAGTGTTTGTACTGACTGTTTAGCAGAGTTGACTCCTTTCACCATAATAAAGGTACCAGAGTAAGGCCTTATTAAACCTGCACTATTTCTCATTCATAATGAACTAAAATAACAATATTACTATGAAGATCATTCATACAGACTGTTTTTGGAATACTTATTACATATTGAGGACTTTAAGACATTTTTCCTTCCTTTATGCTACTCCCCTCCTTTTTAGCCTCTACTTTAATTTCTGATTTAGCTTTCTTGAGACATAACTGATTTTAATTAAAAAGCACAGAAACAAAACCTGTAATATGAAAACCTGTCCAGATTAGAGAAGGTGCAATCCCAATTCTAACAGTGACAAACTACTGAATATTCAAAAACAAACAAACAAACAAACAAAAAAAAAAGGGAAAAAAATTACAATTATGCAAATAAAACCCCACATTACTACAACTGTTGCTGTAATCCTTCCAGAAAGTGCTGCAACAACCAGCACTCCTAAATTACATTTCTCTTCAAAAATACTGTACACATATCTACACAACTATTGTAAGTCATGTCAGCTTTTAAAATGTATAATCAAATGTATATTTCTAAAATGTATAATCAATATTACTACACATGTGAAACTAGCTTTAGAGTCTAACTGGCAAATGTACTGAAGTCAGCAACTGATGGCATAATTAGTTTCAGCAGAACCATAAGCAGATATGATTAAACTTTAAAAGGTTTAAGTCATTTTATCGCTGTAAAATGCTTGTTGATAAAAGCTCTAAGCTTTGAAGATACAAAGCTAAGATTAATAGACCAATTTCTGACATATCATTATTAATTTTTTAATAGGATAGTGTCCACAGGCCCTTGTCAGAATTGTAGCATCATTACACCAGGCATTGTACAAAGTTCAGAATACACAGACTGCTTTCTAAAGATGCTGGAAACTGGTTTTATGACCTTAAGAGTCATGACTAATCCAATATTCCTAATATTTAAAAAATAATAATAGCAGGAAGCAGATGAAAGAGAAGAAGACCAGAAACCATAACGGCTGTGAGGATTAACTACATTAATAACATTGTGATTTGTAGCGAAAGCTGGGTGGGTTTTTTCCCCTTCTTTTCATAAAAGGAAACACAGGCAAGCTTTGCTGGTCATTCTGTAAGTGATATGACCAGGTAATCTCCTAATAGTGTCACAGTAGAAATATGTGTCCAGAACATATTTCTCTAGGGAATTAAAAATGAAGAAAAACTAGCTGTAAGAAAGCAATCTACAGCAGAAGAAAAGCATGACATGACAGTACCTCAGTGGAAAGACAAAAGATACTTTAGTATCTTCACTAAAGTATCTAAAGATATTTTAGAAGTGGATTTAATTGGTAAGGGACAGATTAAGGCAAAACAAAGACTCGAATCCTGACTAGATGTACACACATATTTATATAGTATTATTTACAGACTCTGACTACATGCATATGTAATAAATTATGGTAGCAGGGGCTCGATGCTCCTCCTTTACCACAACATCACAGTGGTACAACTCCAGCATTTTCCCTTGTAGTTTACACTGCCTTGGACTAGCAAAGAAACAAGATCTGGGAATTCTGCATCAGGACAGTCTGCAGAATTGGTCTCTTGTCAGATTATTTTATGAGTGCTTTTTAACTTCAATCACTATAATCCCACTTGCCCAGACTAACAACCCTACATGTACTAGCAAAGCAACACTAAGCTGTAAATTCCTTCTGTCTGATCCCAGAAAGACAGTTGTTATCTGGAGATGGACATGACAGCATAGAATAATTTAAATAGCTATTCTACAAACTAACCTTTCATCTCAATCAGAAAAGGGAGGGAAAATAAATGCGTATTAAAACAGATCACAGTTTAAAGTAATGAAACCAACATACATTTGTTGTTCACTCAAGTATTTCTGACCTGACCATCTGGGAAAAGAAAAGGCAGTACTTCATGGCAATAGGTATTATGGTAGTCCTAACATATTGAGTTACTGAACTGTCTGAAATGTTTATGGCTAATTAACTGTAAGTTACACTGACAAGTTTCAACATCAGTCATACATACATATACAGAGATATATTTTATAAGGCTACAAAACTGTCTGAGTTTTATTAGCAATAAAAAAATGTCAGCTTTTATCATGCAAGCAACTATTAAAACCATGTGAAAGAGGCAAACTGACAAAGAAAGGGAAAAGTATACAGGTCTCATTATTGCGACCAGTCTCAAAAGGTTATTACACTGATACAGTAATGTTATAATAAAACAATCAGAAAATTAATATACTGAGTCAATACATGGATCTGTTGGCCAGCTGAAAGAAGAGTAAGGAAGAAACAACCAGGAAGAACACTGTACCTTTTAGCACTAGTTGACAATTTAGCAGCTGTTTTGCTTGATATTTTTCCCTCTTTTT
>NW_005054351.1:919965-924008 GCF_000277835.1 Geospiza fortis | reverse complement strand
TGATCTCCAGCAGAGCTGCCTCCACTGGTGCTTGGACTATCATCCACTCTCTGCCCCTCTGTAGACATGGCAGATGCTGCACTGAACAAAGACAAACAACTGAAGTCAGTTTTTTGAGAAGAAACTGCCTAATTGTATGTCTTACATGCTTACGGAAAGAACACATGGGATATATGTCTTTGTCCTAATAAAATGCTTGTGTCACAGTAGTTCAGTAATCCTCATACTGAAGAGTTTTGCCACAAGCATCTTAACAATATTTCAGGAGCTGGCAATTTTAAACCCTATACCACTGCCACCCCCAAAAAACCCCAACCAACCCACAAACAAAAAATACAAAACAAACACACAAACCAATCCCCCTGCCAAACTCTTCACACACACACATATCTATATGTATGAAAACCAGAAGTTACTGAAGTGGGAAACATAATCCTGCAAGTGTAAAACCATTCACTGTGAATTATGCTTTTCAACCACTCAGCAATACCATCAGTTAGCTGTCCCATCAACTATGCCACCAGTTCAAATCTACCACAGCTAGTTAAAAACTGAGAGTTATTACTATCTTAGGGCTCTCTGTTATCCCATATGAAATAAATCTGTGGGCTCATTCCAAGTGTACAATGTGGGTTTCCACATTACAAAATCCACATCTTGGCATGCTTGATGGAAACACAGAACTAAAAAGCTCTAACACAGGACTGTTTGTATTTACTAAAGTGGTGAGCACTTTGGTAGAGGATATAACAAAGTATTTTCCTGACATTTCGTTCAGGCAACACGAGGCAACAAACTTGTCAGAAAACATGAGCAACAAGAAATCTCAGCATATTCCAGAAGTCAAGTTAATGCTTTATTCAGACACTTCTGATACTAGTTAGCTATTTTAATGCCTTCCTTAATTTTAAATAGTATAACAATATGCCGACAGATGAGGAATTACAAGCCCACTGTTACAGCTGTCATGACTTCTCAAACTCTCAAACTGCTCTAATGAAGGGCAGATGTCCATGAAAAACCCTTACTGAATTTGCATATCTGGTGGCACTGACTGATTTAAAAAAAAAACAAACAAACCCAAAACCAAACAAAAAACCCAAACCAACAAAACCAAAACCAAATTAAAACCGAAGCGAAACCCAGGTATTTCCTTTAACTCCAAATCTGTACTTTATATACCTGTGTTACATATCCTTCCCTAGAGATTTTTAATAAAAAGCACACAGGCCCAGATGTTACTTGCTCACACCCACACAATCCCCATATATCTGGGTGGTTTTCTGATCAAATCTGTCTGAATGAAGAATTTGCCTTTCGTACACAAAGAGTTTCAAATTGCTGTGAACTTCGACTCTCTTTTCCTCTTACCTATGTACAGACATCATCACAATTAAGAACAAAACTATTCACCTTGACTATTACATGTTTTAAGACTCACTCAAGGGAGAATAATGAGATTTCAGGCTCAGATTCAACCATGCTTGTTCTATGGATTAACAAAGTTCATCTCCCTGTACATATTTATGGAAACAGACAGCAAAGGAAAAGTAAATTAATATCAATGCCAACAGGGTTATGTTGAAAATGATGCTTTTTAAAAAGGCCTAAGTGTTCTTGTTACAGAATAGAAATAAATGTACTCCTATACTGAAAAACCTTTGCCAAGATCTAATTCTATCAAATAATACACACTATGGAGTAGAAGAAATAATCTCTTTAGGCATTATTGACACATCCAACTAACTTCAGAAGGAATTAGGTCTCTTTTGTCTATCTTGTGAAGCTATACTGAAAAAGAATTCTGGAAGTATGGCATCCCTTCAAAATGTTTAGGCATTAAAAGAAACAGCAATCAATACCAAGTGATAGATATGTGATTAAAGTTTCCCTTCATCAGCTTAAGCTGCATTTTTGATTTTATAAGAGAAAATAGTATTTTCGAATCTAAATATATATAAATACACAACACCTAACCTGCTCATTAAGGTAACTGAAATAATGCAGAGTTTCTGTCCTAAAATTAAAATACAAAAAGTGTCCACTCCTAGAGAACAATTTCTCCTATAGTACAGCTACAACAATACATTTAACATAGTTAATAAATTTACACAGGCTGATGTTCAGATATTTAAATGCTGGTTGTGAGATTTCAAGGTAAAGCAGCAGAACACTTAGAGGTAATAAACAACTAAAGTATCACATTCTGAAAAGTCAAAATATGGAACTATAATGCAATTTTGGTAGTAAGTACCCATTTTCCTTGCTTCCATATAAAGCTAAAATACAACCTCATCTCTTTTTATAACACTTAATGTTGGCCTTTGTTTGCCCTAGATTTTACTTCTGACCTTTGCTTAATACATCTAATTTTAAAGAGAAAAATTCTCTCTTCACAATGTACACAGGCTTTAACACTGCAGGCCAGAAAGTTAAAAGCATATTTAATAATGCTTATATGCATAGGATATCTGCTATGAATAATCTTGGCTATAAATATTACTATTATCCAAAAAACAACTGTATTCACTTCGTAAATTCAGATTACTATCCAGCAGACAAACACTGTAACAGTAACCCAGAGCATATAATTACTGTAACATGTAATGCCAGCATTTACAAGAGGAAAATGTTTAAATCTGTCATTTGATGTCTGGCTAGTTTCTGGGGGGGTGGGGGGGGGGGGGGTTGGCTCTTGGGTGTTTTTTTTCTTTTCTCTTTCTGTCCCTGTTCCTCTTTCTAACATCCAGGCGATTCTTTCTATTCCCTCTCCTCACAATACCAGCAATTTTAGGAAGTTTAAAGGGATTCTCAATAATGTGGTAAAAGAGTGTTTTAAGGGGCCTGAAATTAGACACTTCTAATGGGTCAAACTTAGAAGACACACAAACTATGAACAAGTAAGAGAATGGGGGAAAAAGTCAACTGGGAGGATGACACTGCAAAGAAAACATTTTGCTGCCTCTAATACAGACAGAAATACAAGATACTCCTTGAATCTGAAGAGCTGTAAGTGTGTTTGCAAGTGTCAGACAGGGCAAGAGAGAAGACACACGATGTCCAGGTTCCCGGCTGCCAGGCTATTCTACATTCAGACGGGGGTTGCTAACCTCCCTGCTGTTGTGCAGAGAAAAATGAGCAGAGGGGGCAGAGGAAGGAATGAAGGGGGACTTAAAAGTCTCTGCCTTAACGTGAGATGAATCAGCACCGAGAGAGATTACAAGTGTAACTACAACTATCAATTTCAAGTGAAGGGTGTCCAAAATATTTTGCTTTTGTCAAACATATCCACCGGCATCTTCCCTTTCCTCCTCAAACTAAAAACAAAACCAAAACAACAACAATAAAAACAAACAAACCAACAACAAAAACAAACCAATAACAAAAACTAATAATACAAAAATACCCCAAACCACCAGTCATTATCAGATATCACACACCACCAAAAAAGAAAAAAAGGAATTTTAAAAAAATCCACCAGTCGGGGACAGCAAGATTCTGGCAATGTGCAGATGGGTCCCAAGGGCAGCAGAGCTAGTGATGATGTCTTTCTAAAGCGCTCGTAATTTCCTATAAGCCAAGACAAATTGAGTATTTCTGCAGGGTCCACCACGAGCAGCAATGGCAGCAGCCGCCTTACTTCATCTTCATTAGGAACCATAAAGGGCAAAGAGACCACAGCATCGCGGGACGGGAGGCAGAAAGAGCCCGGTCTGTGCAAGAGGAGGGTTCGCCACTGAGAGGGACACCCGGAAGGATGGGACCAGCAATGGCAGCAGCCGCCTTACTTCATCTTCATTAGGAACCATAAAGGGCAAAGAGACCACAGCATCGCGGGACGGGAGGCAGAAAGAGCCCGGTCTGTGCAAGAGGAGGGTTCGCCACTGAGAGGGACACCCGGAAGGATGGGACAGGACAGGACAGGACGGCAGCCCCGGGCTCCCACGGCCCCGCGTGGGCACACGCGCGACTCTCCCGTCGGGAAGCCCCCGCCGCACGGGAGCGGGTGGGGGCCACGAGCATCCCCAGAACCACACACACCC
>NW_005054351.1:902232-918536 GCF_000277835.1 Geospiza fortis | reverse complement strand
GGGCATCGGCGGGGGGGGGTGGCACAAAGCGCCCCCGGCCGCTGGCGGCCCCGGTGACGTGCAGCATCCCGGCTGGAGATAGGCGCAGTCGCCTGATTGTGGCCAGGTAAATGAACCTCACCTCCCACGCAGGCAGGCATTGCCTCTGTGGAAAGCATCGCAGTCAGGAATGGGAGAGGCCAAGGCAGAGCCATCCCGGCTGGAGATAGGCGCAGTCGCCTGATTGTGGCCAGGTAAATGAACCTCACCTCCCACGCAGGCAGGCATTGCCTCTGTGGAAAGCATCGCAGTCAGGAATGGGAGAGGCCAAGGCAGAGCCGCACTTAAAATGTTAGTTGTTTAGTGGGAATATTAACCTGGAACAAAACAAACCTCCAGCAGAACTGGCTGTCAGGTAACCCCGGCTGCGCTGGGCGATGAGACGCGTCTGTCCCTGTGCCGACCCTGCTGCTTTAATCTTTACATAATATGCTTAGCTATGTTATGTAAACTATCACCTCAAATCTTCCTCTAACAGGGAAATATACCAGCTAAGGGCTAAAGGGGTAATGCCAAGTCAAAATGTTTTCCCTCTTTTAACAACTAAAGGGAGTTAAAAAAATAAAATGTGTTCTTACCATTCCACATGTAGGAGGAAAAGTTTCTCCCTGCTTGAGCTGTGAAGTATTGTATTTTTTCTGACTTATGAGGTTGAGGTGTAGGTGGAGCTTATGCCACCAAACATACAGAAGTTGAGAACTCGAAGCATTACTGAGATATATATGGATTAGAAACATCATTGAAACCTGCTCTTGTATAGATCCAGGTAGCTTAAGTGTTTTTTGCAGTTTACCTGTATGTAAAATTAATAATTTTCTTTGCTGAGAATTTTTTTTTAACTTAGTTTGTTTCCTCTTCCTATTTCTTTGCTAAATAATCCCAGTGATATTTTCACCTAAACCTAAAAATACTACAGCCAGCTAGTTCTTCCTATTCTGTGTGCATTTACAAGATATTTTCTTGCTTGTGATGGGGAAAAGCTCCTAATGTCAGCTAGGTGAGCTTCTATCTGCTAAGCATACATTTACTTCTCAGAAGAACTAATAATGAAGTAATTAATAGAATATGAGGTGTGAAAGTCCTTCAAAAAATGCAAACCTCCTGCAAGTAATGCTACTCATTGTGCTCAAAGGTGCACTGCACACACTTGACATCATGGTTGCCTTTTCTAAAATCACTAAAACCGTGCTTTTTCCTTTCAGTCATTTGAAAACAGACCTCCTGAAAACCATCCAGGAAGTGATAAAATTAAATTCTAAATGATTCTTCTAACCATATTTCCTTAGTGTTGCTCTGACAGCATAAAGGTGCCTTAAAAAGGAGGCACGCATTGATCTGTGTTAACTCCTCGGCCCATCTCAGGACGTTTCTTTGGTGGCAGTTCATGATGCTTCATTACACATCTTTCCTGCTAGGATTTGCAGGAAGCACAGAGAGAGAAGCTGAGTGAATAGTCTAATTGAGACAGGGGCAGGATGGGGCCATACAGTGCCCCAGAATCTGGGTCATAATTTCCCAGTGCCAAAATAATCAAGGGATCGCTGAAGTGTTTCAGCACCGAGTGAGAGGTTTGAGTCATCACGAGTCAGGCCCTGGTTTTTTCTTTTGGTGTGTAACCTCTGGCCCAGAGCCCTAAATGGTAGGGCTTAAATTAAGGACAACTAAACTAGGCAGAAGGTTTGTACTGCCTTATGAATAGAACATACACACTGAGGTGTGCCCTGTTTTAAAAGCAGAGGTTTTGAATGAGCCCTACCTATGCAGTGTAAAGAGAGTAGGGCAGGGTAGTCAGCTGCTCCCATTTTTATCCTTTTGACCTTTCAAAATAATGTGTTTAGCCCTCAGATGTTAAAGGTGGCATAATACTGCTCAAAATCCTTTAGAAGACTTTTCTAAATTTGGATTATATAGGTTGAATCCTGGCCCTTTTGAAGTTAGATTTCACCCATGCTGTAGTGCTAAGGCACACAGTTACACTTTTTTTCCACCCCACGCTTAGTTTAGTGTGGTTTCTAAAACTGACTCTATTTACACCACCAGACACATCCAAAGCAAGCAACGTGAATTCTTTACTCTCACAGAGACTTGGAGCTTCCTTGCAGAGACACGCCAGAGTTCATCTCACCTGGCACAGGCAGTCATGCTTTAAAACTATTATGGTTAAGGACACTTTTGTTAAGGGCTCTTGATTTGAGTGTCTGTTAAAAGGGCAGATATGTCAGTCAAAATCTATGAAGTTGGAGAGCCAAAAATCTATGAGCAAAGTTTCCATTTAGAAGTGTTTAATTTAAAGAAGTAATAGATCTATTACTTTTTCAGGTTTTTTTACATTTTTAGCTATACTGAGAGCTGTACTCAATTATAGTGAGTTTTATACATCTCTGTTTAGTTAAAAAAAACAGGGAAATATTGTTCCATGTCAAAAAATAAATAGGAAAATGCAATTTTGATTTTTTTTCCTGCATTTCTATTTATGCACTACTGTTCATTCCCATTTAAAAGGACATGTCATTTATGTATCACTGTTAAAGTCATTGAATGAACATCATTGTCAACTTGTAACTGGTAAAAGGGATTTGGTTTTTTGAGGTAGAGAGAAGATGAGAAATCATCTCAACTGTGGTACAGGTGAAGACATAACTATCTCTCTTGTGATAGCATATCTCTCTTTCAAAACTTTATTATTTTATATTAAAAAGTGAGATGATAATATTCATTTGTCCATGATGTGCCTGATTGTTACATCAATCTTTTCCAGCCAAGTCCTAATGAGCTAGTTTGTTTCATCCATCTGAACTATTATCAGCAGAAGTTTGGAGGAATGGGGACAAAGGTGCCTTTATTCATTTTTTACCTGATTCCACTTTCCAGCTCCACAGGAGCTGTCAAAGCCTGTGTTGTTCCCCCCATCTCTCCCCTGCTGGGAGTTGGGCCCCGTGGGGCTGTTTGGATAGTGGACAGCAGGCTGCTCTCAGCAGCAGGCCCTGGTCTGGTCCTCCATCCTGAGCTGTGCTGGGGGCACAGAATGAGGAGTTTCTGCAGTAGCTTTATGCTGTTCCAGGATTCTTCTCCCATAGTTGGTTTTCCTTATGCTACTATGATGGCACAAAGCTGTAAGGACCATCCAGAGGATCTAGCCTGTTTCATAGTTGGTTTTCCTTATGCTACTATGGACCATCCAGAGGATCTAGCCTGTTGTCTATTTTTTCCCTCTCTGGTAGTTCTCTTTCTCCTGTTTGTAGATAGTTTATTCTCACGCTACATCTAATTATTTTTTTTTCCTACAATCTTGCTTTGCTTTTGTTGCCACGTGGATGAATCCCACTCTGTACGTTGGCAAATGCAAACTGAAATTCACAGGTACCCTGATCTCTGAAGTGCCAGCTTGTTTGAAAATGCAGTATCTGGGTGATTCAGAGATCAGGATTCTTTTTGTTTCTCTTCTATCAGCATGTAGAATAAAGTGGCATGGCATAGCAAAGCAGATATCTGCAGCAGAAATTTAATTAGAGTTTTCAGTTAATTGTGTATGTCCTCATCACTTAAAAAATGACATCCTATATCAAGAAAAACATTGATTGAATCCTGAACACTAGGTAAGCCTATTATTCAAGCAATGCCTTGACAGAAGTCTGTTTAAGGTATTTTTGTGGCATTCTGAAGTAAAATGTTTGTGTGAACACAGAGGCAAATTACTGCTAGCCTGACTTCTTTATTTGCTCCACAATGCTGAAGACCCCCAAATCATTAGCATTTATTCACTCTAATATTTTCAGGCCATTAAATACAAAAGGAGTTGTAAGTTGTGTGGCAAACAGCTTTTAAGGTCTCTTTAATTCTAGCCTAAAAATGAAGAATTTGCAGCTCCTCCTCCCCTTTGCTCAGAAGCAGAACTTCTCCCCTGTCACTCAGCTGGAACCAGAACAAACAACTGGGACAATAACCATGTGGCATCAGAAATCCTGGTGGCTCTCAGCTGCTTTGCTATCCAGGATTGTAAAGAATAAAGATAAAACGTATTAGGAGTGGGTAGGAGGAAGGTAATAACTTGCTTCCATGTCCTTAATGAAAGCCTGTATTTTTGTTTAAAATAGGGAATAAATTAACTGCATAGTGTCCGGAACAGAGGTTTGTTTCTGTGCGTTGGTTTAGAGCCTCACTTAGAGCCTAACTGCAAGATAATTGCACAGGATAATTCCGTGATAGTTTCTACACAGAAATTGTTGACAACTGAATCCTAGACTAAGCTGCTGCTCTAAAAATCTCATATTGCATGTACTGAAGGGAAAAAAATCTTTATCTCCAGAGCTATTGTAATGCATTGACCTGTAACTGGAAGAATTCTCTGCATTGCCTGTCTTAATTCATCACCATATGTGGGAGAGAATGTTGGAAAGTGAAGATAGGTTAGAAAAGAAAATTGGGGTGTTTTAGGTGTTACTTCCACACTCTTCAGCACCTCCGCATTCCTATTATTTTCTATTGGTTTCATAACATCTTAATTCACAGGATCAGAGCTTGGTTTTCTGATTAAAGATGGGTAAAATTCTGAGGATCTCTGTGGTTCTGTTGGGAAAGTTACATCTTTACAGTGAAAAAGAAGCCGTGGGCACTCATTCCCTTTTAATAAAGTTAAGGTTCCAGAAGAATGTGGGCTAATGTTCTCTATGTTTAATGCATGATTAATGCATGCCTAGGGAGTAGGCTCTGCATCCTCCACAGCAAACCAAACCCCCTAAGCAGGCTCGTTCAGTCCCTTCAATAGGAGTGACCAAATGCATTTCAGGAACCCAGTGGACCACAATCAGCCTAAAGCAGCCTGTCTGCCTCATGCAGGGTGGAAAATACCCGCATGTTCTCTACCGGGGATTCCCCCAGGGAAGTGGAAGTTCCCTGCAGTAATAAGTCAGACTAGTCACATTTTGCACTTGTTTCCTGACAGTCCCAGCCGAAGAGCCTGATTTGGGCTGTAGTTGGAAGGGATGAAGGGGAATGTCTGCAGTTTTATAAACCTAAGTTGCTTCTTCTGCTTTATGGAATCTTATACACAACTGGTGCCAATACAGCAGCTGCCAGTGGCTAGGTCCAACAACAAACAAAGGGAGAAAAAATCAAACATCTTTTGTCCCATCCTTGGTGGTAGCTATGACAGGGAGTAAATGGAATCTCTTGCCTATAGGTCTAGGCAGAACCTGGCAAACTTCTCTCTGCTCTTCCGTAAGCTACACCTGTAGAACTTCAGGGAGCAGGAATCAAAACAGCAAGTGCTCATTTTCCTCAACTGCACCAAATGAAGCAAGCAGTGGGTGCAGCAACTTCAGGGTATTCTCTTAATCACCTTAGAACTGTTCCCATGTCTGCAAAGTCATGGAGAGGCAGTGGGGAAGACACAGGTGAAGCAAACATTTATTTGAGGAAGCTGGAAAGCACAAGACAGGAACACATATTTATTTCCCAAGGAAGCAGACTTTTTTCCTGTATCCTAACCACAGTTCAGGGCCCTAAGCTGCACAAATGTGGACTCTTGGACATCTTTATCATAATGGGTATTTGAAGGAATTTTGCTTAGCCTCATAACTCATTTGAGAGCCTCCATAGCTGTATTTATTCCTGCATTTTAATCCAAGTGAACCCTTATTTAGACCAGCTTTGCATCTTACATAGGCATTTCTACCTCTGCAAAGTGCATGCTTCTTGCATTTTACAGTTAATTTGGAAAAGTGGAAAGTAATTAGAGAATCCAGCACACAGTTTCTCTTTGTTTCCTGTGTTTGACAAATTTTTGGAAATGGAACCCATAGCATAGCTGAGGACTAGGCCCACAAAGGCAATTTGATATCTGTTGCAATTTCAAGCTATTGATGCTGTAAAAACTAGTGAAGTACACAGTTCTCAGGGAAGGCCACACATTTCAAGGGCAATAGATGAGCAGAGCTAGATATTTAGACAGTGGAGGTCCACAAATATTTGGCTGAATAGTTATCCACTTAACCTAGTCATCAGGAAGTGGCAGGGAGAGATAACAGTGGCGCAGTGTTCCACAACTGTGGGTACACACCTCTCACTGGGGCTTTAACTACAGGTGCTGTGTAGCTGAGTTGGTTGGATCATGGTGCCAGTGTCACCAATGAGTTCATGATCTCCTGTTTCGAGCCTGTCCAGTCTGCTGACAGAGGCAACCCTGATAATGTGGGAAGTAGAAATTTAATTCTGTCTGCTGCCTGAAAGGACAAAACCCCCACAGTTTATAACTCTCAGAATTGTGTCCTAAACACTACAGCATTTTGGTGCTTGGCTTATTTGTTCTCTCTCATTGTGTCTCTTCTTTCTAAAATGTACCTACATCTTCACTGGGTTGGAACTGAAAACGTGAGATGCCTAGCAAACAGGCTAAAAGTCATTCTCTATCTTTTGATCTTTCACTCTTTTAATATTTAATGATCCCGTTCAAAATGGAACAGCATTAGCAAGAGAGAATAGGAAGTCCCCTGTCCCCTTCCCACATCACTGCATGTTTTCGAGGTAGCAATGTGAGATTAACAGTCCCTCCAGGAAAACAGGTGGCTTTTGCCTGTGTCTCTGATATCCTCAGTCAAAGCTCTAACTGCTTCACATTTTGAAGAGATGCTTCTGTCCATGCTTTGGTGCAAGTGGGAATGCTTGCTGTGCTAAGACAACATCTGCAGGCAGGATTATAGGATCTTTAGCTTGTGAGTCATGGTTGTCAGGGTCACAAATAGGTGTTAAATTGCTTGATGTCATCAAGGCTGGGTTCGTACTCTTGAGATCAAAGGTATGACTTATTTAAACCAAGAAAACACCACAATCCACCACTAACTGGAAAAATACATGAAAATAACTAATTGTGTGTTACTGATTCAAACATGCTCTGCAACTGTGTACTGATGCACTAGTGAGGTTTTCAAACATCCAGTTCAGACAAAGTGGGACAAACAGATGGGTGAATGGTCAGTCTCAATGAGGACATTTTTGTTTGAAATTCCTTCCAATACAGTGCATTATGCTCTGCCCTGGACCTTGGGAACCTCCCTTGAGATGAAGCTGACAGTCCTGGGGATCTCATATGGAGAGAGATTCCTCACCCTGGGCAGGGTGGGGAATCCCCAGGGGAGGCTGGGCAAGGAGAACTGGGCCCTGGCACTATGTCAGTAAAACCACTTTCAACAGCCATGTATTTTTGCTAAGAGCATTTTATTTTTTTATGGACACACAAGGAGTATGATTCTGAGTATAACATTTCTAAATTTCTTAAATTTAGTTTCCATATAGTTATGTATACATAAATCCTGTTTTCCAGAGAAGAATTATTATCTTTAAAAAAAAAAATTTCAGCTAAATTATTATTATATTCCACAATCAGCCAGCCAGGGTTTATTATTCCTTTGAGACAATGAGAGATATAATTTGGTTTTGGAAGAGATTCAGCAATAGCTTTTCTCTCCTGCATGCCAGCAGCTTGGATTGCGCTGTGTTACCGGACCAAAGTTCCCGGTGGCGAGGGATGCCAGCTAAATGGCTTGCTGTGCTACATCTCTCTTGAGGTGAAATGCCATGGAAGCTGGGAGCTGCACAGCTGCCTCAGCACCTGCTCACAGAGCCCACAGATCTGAAACAATGGGCCAGAAATTGGATGGTTATTTAAATATAATGGTCTGCCCATTATTGGTAATTAAAAATCCATTGGTAGCAGCCCAGAAGGTAAGGGAGGCACAGGTTTCCTCTCACCTGGGTGGACTAGGATAGACTTAGAGACCAGTGTACTTCTTTTTTTCATGTGGACCTACTGCAAACTCCTTGGAAATAAGTGGAAATGTTTCCATTGGCATTAATGGACTTTGGATAAAATCCTAATTGCCTCTATAAAACCCTTTTTAGTGTTGCCATACATTATTTGTCTTGTATGTATTTTAATAAAACAGTCCAGAATGTACCATAGGGAATGTGCTCCTTTAAATCTGTCTCTGTTTCAAACTCTAATGAGGGCAAGCTCTCTGACAGGAGACTTCAGCTTTACTAATTTCTGAACGAAGGCTTAAAGTACTCTTTAATTTTATAGGGAAAATAGAAAACTGTGCAAAAATTTGTGGGTTTTTTTTTAGGGAGCAGCTCACATACGCATTTTCTTTATTCTGGTTTATTTCTTGATTCATAACAGTTTTTCCCTCAACTGTGGCTTTGGTCTGGAACTCAAAATGCAAACCAAAACTGACTTAGAAGCATCAAAGCTTGGGTGATGTGGTTTCTTTTACTTCACATAGTTTGATCACCAAAACATATCTATAGGCATGTTTGCTCAAAACAGTATCTAGATTAATTGAAAAGTTAATGAATGTCATAGTAAGGCTTTTTCTAAAAATTACCTGAGTTTTAAACTTACAATGAAACTCTAAACTTGTGTCATCAGATTTTGTTATAAGTGTCATGGAGTAAGAACAGTCTTTTCTGTTAAAATGTAGAATATAAAGTAAGAAGAGCTAAGCAAACTTGTGTAACTACACAAATGAGTAACTTTTCTCAGTTCCTCTCACAAAATGTGCATAATAGTCACGTGGATGATAAAAATGCAGCCACCCCTCCCCCTGATATTTGTATAGATTTATGAATCCTTCAGGTCAAGATGCCAGATATTGATAAAACTCTTGGAAGCATCAGTGAATGCTACAAGAGCTTTTATATTCCACAGCATATCTTTAAAGGTGATTTGAATACCATTTTTCACTCCAGGAACAGAAAAAATATACTTTTGACATCTCAGGTTGCAACTGTATTCTTGGAAGCAACAATAATGTACAGTTTTACCAATTATATGGGAAGACAGAGATCCTAAGCAAATTACAAGTGATTATTATCAGAGTTTCAGACTAAGCTGGAAGATTCTTTTAGGTTGTTTGTTTTGTGGTCTTCTCTACAGTGAACTTCCCATAAAGGTATTGGTGCATAGGTAGTGGCAGGTGAAAGTGCAGTGGCTGAAGCAAGAAAAAGGCGCCCCCATCTCTGCTGGCTTCCATAGGCATCTACCTTGCAGCAGGGGAGACTGAATGGCTCTCAAATTGGCTTCTAAACCTTGCAGTTCAGCATAAACCAAAATCAATGTTGGTTTACCTTAACAGGCCAATAGGCTGTGGTGGTTTAGAGCTGATTTGTGAGAGCTGTTCAGCTCCCCACTGTTAGCAGCAACCTGAGGGAGAAGTCTGGTAACCTCTGTAAGGATTCCTGAGAGAAGAGCAGCCAACACTTCAACACCTTCTGTTTAGTTTGTCACTATTTACTGCAAGCTGTAGACCTCTACCTATCATTCTTTTAGGTGGGATCAAGATTGGGACCCACTTAACTCACTACTTGTAGCAAAGATTTAAGGCTGTATGCCTCAGTGTGCTATCCCAAGGAATCTCAGTTTAGATCCTCATCTAGCCTTGTATCTCAGGGACATATAAGAAATTGACCAACTTTACTGCAAAGAAAAATATTACTCAAAGTATTTACTTCAAAACATTAAAAACAAATCAGTCAACAACACGTTTCATTTGCCAGGTATTTCCCTTCTGCACAAATACTTGTCATCTTTGTCCATAGTGGATACCTAAGTTTTTCAGATGAAGCCTGTTTCTGTTTTCTATTTATTAACAGTTTTTCATATAAATACAGTAGATTTTGAAACTTTTTTCTCCAAACCACATTTGTGTCACAGTTTATGTTCTAAAGCCACATACTCTTGAAAAGAGGTATGGAACCAAAAGCACCCTGGCAGGGTTTGTGCCTCAGCAAAACCTTCCTCTTCTTTTGCTTACAGGCTTTTTCAGATTTTCTATGTAGACCAAGTACTGGGTAGCCTTCTGTCTGCTTCAGAGGATTCTTCACACAGATACCCTATGTGAAAGTGAAAAACCACAGCCCATCTCAGTCCCCTATGCTTTCTTGTGATGCTTCATCCTTCATTGTCTGAGGCCAGGGATTACTTTCATAGCTTGCCTTCAGCAGCCACTGTGACTGTTAGGACAACTCTGTATAATGCCACCTTTCCACAGGATGTTGCCCTAAAAGGTTGTGATCCAAGGCAAAATCTGTCTTTCCATGAATAAGCTGTTTTATCCCTCCTATCCCTTCAGGGAACAGATGATAATGCGTTATAAATTTGACTTGTCTGTCAGCTTATGGCCTTATTCATTAGTTTATTTAGTAGGAAACAGGTTTTTGGCATCTGGAATGAAGTCCGCTTTCATTAACTACCTTGAGATAGTGAAGATGGAGCTGAGTATTTTAAGCTTTAAAAATACACAGAAACAAAGTAAGAATAAGGCTTCTACAGCAAGTGGAGAAGAGGTGAACTAGGGAGAAAAAACTGTGGTGAGCATCTCACATTTAATTCTGTTTGAGTAAGCTTCCCACTGTCCTTTCTCTGCCTTTGTATTTGCTTTTTGCCATTTTTTGTTACTTACCTTCTACTTTTCCCCTTTTTTCTTAAAATAAACCTTTCATACCTGAACAGCTTGCTATTTTCTGTCTTCCTTCTTCCCTTTCCTTTTTCAACAGCTCTATTTTTTCCTGTTGTCTCTTTACACACATTCTTTTTCTTGACTTTGTCCCTGGATAATCTTCTCTCCCCCAATCCAATCTGTTGTGAATTTTTTTCCTTTCAGATGTGTCAACTTATGCCTTAGTCCCTCACTTCACAAACTATAACCCACAGACAGTTAGTTGATGACAAATTGGGAGGCTGTTAATCAAGAGAGCGGTTGTCTTCCAGATATTGACTATCTGAGCCCCCTTCAAAGACAAAGCCAGTCAGATACCTATCTAGTATTATTTCCTGCATAACTGTAGATGTTGTTATAACATCATGAGGGTACAGGTCTGTGCAGTTGTAAGTAAAAGCAGCTATTTATACTCCCTGCATGAAATCCGCAAAGATGCTATCTACACTAAAAGTCAGAGTTGCTAAAAATCTGAGGCAATCATTGAAATTGCAGCCTTCGCTATACTGGGACATACATTAATCTGGTAATGCCCCCTAACCTCCTATAAGATAGCATTTATTACTTGATGATCTTCCTTTTTAGTTTGAACACATTATGGCGGCCTTGTTTCATACTTTTAGCATACCTGGAGAACTCTAGATGGAATTCAAATGCACAGTAGTAGCTGTCTCATTAATGACTTATTTCAGAAGTGGAAAATATTTCCAGATTAGCAGCAACTCCCAAAGATATTAGAAGAACTGTAAGGGGGAGATTATGATTAAAATAGGAATACTGCTGTCAAAAGAGAATCTTTAACTAGCTATGATATCGTGGAGTTATATGGGTAATGGGCCAGACATAAACTGTACATTAGATCTGAGCTATGTGGATCTGAAGGGCCAAAACTAAAGTAGCTGCCTTAGCTTTTTAATACTTTTTGCCTGAGAAAAGAAGGGCCTGAGCTCCTAGGAGACTCTACTGCCTTCATTGTACTGATCAGCAAACTGGTCAGGTTGGCAGTATTAGAGCAATGACATTAACAAAGACACTTGTCTCTTTGGGGCCTTTCTTCTACTGCTCTCTGAACAATATCTGCATGTTCTGCCCTGACCAGGCTGTCATTTTTACAGTTTAGCACAAATGCTCTGGTCCAAGGTGCTGTTTAAGTGACAAAAAGGAATGCTTTGACAAGTCAGTCTTAGTATGGAGGGACTCACTTAAATAGTGAGAAAGAGTTTCCCTTAACTTTCAGCCACAAAAAAAAAGATTTCTTGGAGTCATTTTACATGCAGAACAAAACCAATCTGACTAAACACAAAATGCCAACCATATTTCCAGAATCAATGTCTTGGAATATTCTTTAATTAAATTTCAGTGAGATTCACAGAGTAAGCATAGATCAAGAGGAGAATTGTTTGGAAAAGCTAGCCCCAAGTATCTTACTGCTATTGATTTATCAGTACTCCTCCAACACACTTTCAAGGGGGGATTGTCTCTGTTCTGTAAAAGAAATATTTTTAGGTTTAAAAATTATATATACAAACAAAGAGCATAACTTATTTCAAGCTGAAATAGACCAGCTTTGGAAATGTGACATTATAGCAGGACTTAACCATGCTTGATTCAGCTGGGTAGTGTGCCATTCCTTAGGGAATACTTCAAAGAATGACGCAGAGCAGCAGCAACTGGGAGGATACAGACAATTCACACAGACTGCATGCTTTCACACCCTTGCCTCAGATCAGCATTCCCAGATGGCGATCACCCAGAAGAGTCTCAATCTCTCTATATGCAATACTCTGCAGTCACAAAGTGGTTTAACACATAAACTCAGTAAATTCAGATGGGATTGACATTACCTTCAGTAGGCTGAGTACTCTTCTACCTCCACTTACTGAAGGGAATAAGTGCGATCACTTCAGGGACAGTTCATACCTCTGTAATTAACAGTAGTACAAAGCACCTGCAAGGACACATTCCTAAACATTGTTGAGGGAGGGATCTGAGCCTAGGAAAATAGCATGCATCTCAACATCTGGAAGGCTAGCAAATATAATAATCCATTACACCAGTGTAAGTCTTTGAGGTAAATGTTATCATAGGTATGGTACTCTCAGTAAAGAAAATAGCAGAGTGATTTTTGCATCTCCTCTGCCAGAGCGAAGCACTCAGCTTTGCTCTCAGTGGGCATCAGTTACCAATATTTATTCCTTCATGCAGGTTAAGCCTTAGTCTTTTTATCCCTATCTTACCTCAAACCTCTTGAGAATGTATTGTGACAGCAGAAATAGATGCACACGAGTGTCTAGTCTGACTGTTTTGTAAGGTGAGTTGTAGAAGCAATAAGAGTAGAAAGGATATGAAAAAGAAGGTAATATTTCTAATTTTCTAATATATTTCTAATAATATAATATCCCTTATATGCAAACAAAAATTAAACAATGTTTTACTCTACCTGTTCAACTTGGCCATTATAGATTTGGTCATCTATATTACTGTGCAATGTGATTCCACAGGATTTTCTACCCCGGTGAAAAATGTATTTGTCCATTTCTTATGGAGGTAGTGTTTGCCTGGCATGGGTGATCCCATTGGTGTGGAGACTGAGTCTCCAAGCTAAAGCACTCCTTGGCAGAAGTCACCATGCACAGAACCATGATAGTATGAATCTATTCCTCACAGCTGTGGAGCCAGTGTGACTTCCTCTACATCAAACATCTTTACATCATCCTCCACTGTGTCTTTACTTCCACTGAGAGGCCTCTGAAGCACAATAATTCCTGATAATGGAATGCACATGTTAAACAGACTATTAATTAAATCTCATTTTCAAAAAAGATTATTACTAAAGCACCACGTTTTTCACATGAAAACACTGGAATTCCTCCACTATTCTCTGGCCCTTCTAGAATGCCTCGCCATCCCATATCCTGTGTTTAAAAATAAATTTACAGTGAAAATTCATTTTCTCTGATAACTTGTAACCTTTTATAAAATGATTCTATTTAAAATTCTATTTTAATCATTTTTTCACAGCAAAGAAGAGATACTAAACCATGTAATTTGTATTCACGACAGCAGGCATCATTGCATCCAGACAATGCTGGGAAAATTTTGTGAGACAGAGATAGGCAAATCAATTATAATGAAACTTTTGTTTACTGGATTTTTCTTGTTGGATTTTAATGTCTGGACATATAACATGCATGTATAAGCTATTTTGGAATTATTTAAAATCTTTTGTGGGACTCATCAAAAAATAAATTAGTCTGACATTTGCACTTTTGGGATTAGATTAAGCTGTCTGCTCTGCCCCCCTTGTGAAGTACAGAAGAGAAGACTGTGGCTAGAAATTAGCAATTTAGGAAAAGTCAACATGTATGAATTGTAGACAGATCCACTTTAAAATTTTAGCAAATGTCACAAGTATTCTTTTATTCAGACTCTGAGAGGCTTTGGAGAAAAAAAATAACAAGCATTAGAAAAAGCAGCAAGGAAAACAGAAGTAATTTCCAACTTTGTGTAAGGCAGTTATTATTGTGGCTCCTAGATATTACATTATTTAGACATTCCTTCTCCTGTGTGCATTGGATTTATTTTATTCCACCCATGCAAATAGAGTTGGGATCATATTTGATCTCACATTTGTATAATATAAACATTAATTGCACTGTTTTAAAACAAAGAACTTCAATCAAGCCAGATCAGGTATAGTTACAGCTGGAAATCCTGAACTGCTTATTTAAGCAGATAATTTTTTTCTATTCTAAAGGCTGTATTCACTTGTGGGTTCTGGGAGGAAGAGAATTAAAGGCAGAGATATAAAAGATACTGGGTCAAATCAGATATCTTTACTAACTCAACATTTGGACAAACACACTTTGCCAGTAGTAAAGATTTGAAAATCTGGCCCCAACAATTCTTACAATAGTAGACTGTATTTTGTTCTTGGCAAAGCACCAAATCTAATTTACTCTGAGTTTACAGCAGGAAAAAATACAGAAGTGTCCTGCCTCCCGTTTGTTACAGCAGCAAAATCAGCAGTGAACTGTCACTCTGAACAGCAGCAAAAGAACCAAAAGAGGAATGCTCAGCTCTGCCCGTGCTGGTGGGTGATGTCAGGAAATCGCTGCTGGGTGACGTCAGGACATCAGTCTCTTGAGGACAAACAGCCAGCAAGCAACCAGCCTTTGTTCTACTCCTTTCCCCCCTCCCTCCTCTTCTGGCACAATAGCTTTAGCAGAAAAAATGTTAACAAAACACTGATGTGTTTTTACATGTGTGACAGTGGTTCCTCGTACCTAGGGCTCGCAGGTAGGGAATAAGGGCTCTATGGACAGTGCAGAAATGCAAGGAGCCAAAGCCAACAGCAGTATAATGCCAGTGAAAATCTCCCCAACTCTCCATGGGGAGGCTCAGGGGGCCACTGCTTTTCCAAGCAGTAATAATTTGCATGTAGTAGCCCATGCACCTAGATATCTCTCAGGAGCAGAGGATCAGTGGCTGAACACTGGCATAAAACTCATGGGACTAGTGTGAGAGTTTGAGCACCATCAATATGCAGATGCCTGGTGCTTGAAGAGAGTGGTATGCCTTGCCTCCATTCCTTTTTTTTTAATAACACTGAGTGCCATTTTTGAAGGCAGATGTCTGGTTTCTAAAAGACTGCCTGCAGGAGCTCAGCCTGAGGCAGGATGCAGCTGATCAGCTGCTTTCAGCAGGGCAATAGCTTACGTTCCTGCTAAATTTCTGTAGGCAGTGTAGAGCAGCCTGCTTTGACAGACACCATGGAGGTCCCGCACCATTGTCCTTTTTGAAACACCTCCACTTCACTTTGCTTTCTCTAAAAGTAAAATAAAAACCTCATAGAATTCAGCCATGTTTCTCCAGTTTTATGTCAGCATCACCAATTCCAAAGTCTGGCACACTGCCCTTTCACTGTTATGTTTTTTATGATGATTAAGCACATGTATTTTTAAGGTGAGGCTCTCTATTGTCTCCCCTACGATTTCCAATCTTGGCTAGCTTAAGTCTTCTAGTATGTCCAGCTACTCATCTCAAAGGATAAATTACCAAGGAAGAAAGAATTGTTGAAGGAATGTGTATCCCAAATCAGCTTGAGGAGAAAGAGTTTAAAAAGGCTGTAATGGAGAAGAAACTTCACAAACAAAACCAATGAGGTGATGAAGGGTCTCATCATCTGGGGCTGCTCCCGCAGGAGATTTCTTTAATTTTCCTCCAGATACATCAGTATCTTAAAAAAGAGAAAACACTTCTATCCTGGCTCACTGTGTTCAAATCAGGTTAGGTCAGCTGTGGTTTGGAGATTTGTGAATTTCTTTGCTATTTGTATGGGATACAGTTAGCCCAGGATAAAGACATCAAATACAGAAGAGATGACCATCTGCTAAACCATAACAGATTTGCAATTCCCTGTTGTAGAGTTCTGTTTTCCTTTTTGGCCTTGTACTATATAATTTTGACTGTGCAGATTTTTAAATCTTTATTGGTAATAAAAAGGTAGGAATTTCCACTGAAACCACTCTGACTGTGTGTTCAGAATCTTTTGTCTGGTGGACTTTGAAGCACCACTATCACCTGTGAAAGTTCACACTGCTTTGGGGTTCTTGGACTTGAGGTTTTCCACGCTGTTGTTGGCTTGGGTTATTTGTTTGTTTTTTATTTTTTTCTTTGCTAAAGGTTGTAGGAGATTGATTAAGGCTAGCACTGTTTAATATCTTTATCAATGATTCGAATGATGGGATTGAGGGCACCTTCAGTAAAACA
>NW_005054351.1:892244-902176 GCF_000277835.1 Geospiza fortis | reverse complement strand
AGGAATGTTGGTCTGCCAGAGGGCAAGAAGGCTTTGCAGAGGGATCTGGACAGTCTGGGTCGATGGGCTGAGGCCTTTTGTGAGAGGTTCTGGGTCGATGGGCTGAGGCCTTTTGTGAGAGGTTCAACAAGGCCAAGTGCTCGGTCCTGCACTTGGGTCGCAACAACACCCTGCGGTGCTATAGGCTTGGGGCAGAGTGGCTGGAAACTTGCCTGGTGGGAAAGGACCTGGGGTTGCTGGTGGACAGCAGCTGAACATGATCCAATATGTGTCTGGTGGACAAGCAGGCCCATGGCATCCTGGCCTGTATCAGAAATAGTGTGGCCAGCAGGAGCAGGGCAGTGATTGTCCCTCTGTGCTCAGCACTGGTGAGAGCACACCTCAAATCCTGTGTTCAGTTCTGGGCTTTTCACTTCAAGAAAGACCCTGAGGGGCTGGAGGGTGTCCAGAGGAGGGCAGTGAGACTGGTGAAGGGTCTGGAGCACAAGTTTTCTGGGGAACAGCTGAGGAAGCTGGAGGTGTTTAGCCTGGAGTAAAAGAGGCTCAGGATGACCTTATTGCTCTCTCCAGCTGCCTGAAAGGAGGGTGTAGTGAGATGGAGATTGATCTCTTCTTCCAGGCAGCCAGGGACAGAACAAGAGGAAATGACCTTAAGCTGTGCCAGGGGAGGTTCCATTTGGATATCAGAAAGAATTTTTTCATTGAAGGGGTGGTTAAGCATTGGAATGAGCTGTCCAGGGAATTGGTGGAAAGTGTCCAGGGAATGACTGGATGTGGCTTTTAGTGATAAGGTTTAGGTGGCAGGGTGGAGTTTAGTCAAAAGTTGGACTTGATGATCTTGCAGGTCTTCTCCAACCTTAATGATTCTATGATTCTAAATGCAGTTTCTTCTTAGGTCTCAGTGGGAACAAAAATTCTGTCTTATAAACTATCTTGATAAAGAATTCTGAACACCTAAATTGTCAAATTTTGTTCCTTAGTACTTCTCATTGTCAGATGTGGACTGAGTAGTTCCCACATTACATTTTACTCACATCAGATTCTCATTTGACACTAGTCATATATTTATATTAATGCAATCTTGCTGTGTGACTTTGTGTATCTTTGCGTTTTGAAGTCTTCAAATGAAATAGAAAAAAAATTGCATTCACACACTTTATTAGCACAGTAATCAGATTTTCAGAGTTTCACAATAACAGGAGAAGCTTGAAAAGTAATTAAGAGATTCTCAACACAGCAGGAGTTTTTGTTAAAGGAGAAAACTAATTCAGACTGTAGTTTGCAGATACAAGAGAAGCTGGGGCTGGAGTCCAAGAGACTCCTAATCTTCAAGAAAAGTAGCTGCTCTGAAAGCCGTGGGGAGGGAGAGGTCATTCACATACTTTTGCTTTCCTTTAAAAGAAAGCAGACCATTAGGAGCTTATCTAACAATTAAAACATCTGCTTCAGAAAGGAGAAGCATGTCAGCTTGCATTGCCTTGATTGAAAGGATGCATTTTATTATATAAGAACTTGGAAATATAAAAAGTACTACATGAATTTGTGTTTGTAAGGAACAAAGTTGATTTCCAAAGATTAATAACAGACTGTACATACGCCTTTGAGGAAGCACCCAACCACATGAATGACTGTTTCCAAATGCACATTTATTTAGATGTAACCAGATCTTGTAAGTAATGTGTGTGCAAATCAAACTGGAGATTTTGGTGATCAGCTTTGATGTTATCATAACGTTCCGACATTTTCAAAACTGTGATTCTTCTAAACTTTATTTTGCCCTGATGTAGATATAGATGGAATGAATGGCAACAAGTAACTAATTTGTAAATCTTTGCTATCTCCTACTATTTCATGTCTCCCTTGTTACTGCTTTCCCTATCTCATCTGCCCTTTTCTGTGGCTAGCTGACACCTCTCCCACTGCTTTGGTTCTGCAGTGCAGACACAGGCTTCTTTAATGCTTTTCAGCAGCTGTGCTTGACTTTAAGCTTTTATTTTCTAAGAAAGCAGGAATTATGAAAAACTGCTCTAATAGAAAAAAAATAAATTGGTGCCGCCTCTTGTGCTAAATAATGTACTGATACAATTCATAATGTGGTTTCATTTCTTTAAATGTAATAATTACCTTTTAAAATGTGCATGTGGCTTAATCTTTTTATGGTGTACGATAATAGAGGAGTTTTATATGACTCACAAGTGATGATAAGGATGCACACTGTAGATTATTGCTCTATCACCATGCATTTGAAGAGAGCTCCCTCATGGCAGTAAAATAATAATAGGACTGATTGCCTTGTCCTAAACCCCCTGTAAAGCAGCACTCTGGGTTATTTTAGGACATAATACAGAGATTTGTTCTCCTGTTGGCTTCTCTTAGGTGGTGAGGACATTCACCTGACCTGTGGAAGGCACAGTGCTCAGCAGTTTGTCTAGGTCTCCTAATCCATACCAGAATCCTCTCACCCAAAAACTGTGCCTTGGCTCTTACTTTCCCATGCTGTCTAGGGCTGGAAGGAGGGAGAAACATGTGGAAAAAAGCAGAAAATTGAAATACATCCTAAGAGGGCAGTGGGAAACTAGTGTGCACCCTCTTCTTGCTTCTGTCCCCTCCCATCTCTCTCTACTTTCAGAGAAAAGTGCCCTTCAGGCACATGGCACTTCCTACAGGAATGAGTGTGTCTGAGCCAACTCTATTGGAGTTTTATGGACTGAAATATCTAGATTTGAGGGATTTTCTTACACTGACCAAGTGCCATGACATTTTTAACCTGCAATAGCCAAGAAATCTGTATTGAGAAAGTAAATTTTAAAATGCTAATAGAAACTGAAGAACAGACAATGATTTTGTCAGAAGCTTTTATTTTAAAAATGGTACAAATGAGACAGTGGCTGTTGCCAAACCTCTTTCAGGAGACTCTCATTGCAGATGCTGACCCACAGTAGGAATCAGTCATGAGCACTGGGACAGAAAATATGACCAAATGTGATTCAGCACATCAACATGGCATTTGCATGTGTAATCCTCTTAATATCCATTTCAATTACCACTATAAACCTGTACCCAGCCCATCTTTATCTCAGAGATAAAGGCTGTCTCAACCTTCTAGTTCCCTTAGTCTAGTGGTATCTGTTTGAGTTGCAAATCAGAAAATAAATATTTTTACCACCTAAATTTTACTTAATCCAGATTTGACACATTGAAGCTTTTCAAGCCAGAACCACAAACTGGTGGAAAATGCACAAAGTGAGGACATACAGTAGCATAACCATCCTTTGTCCCATAGGCAATGATAAAAAGATGTGTATCCTTTTCTAGGAGGTGCTGAGAGGAACTTCAGCTCTCATCACTTCTTCTTTTCCTCTCCTGCCTACAGGAATTCCTGCCATGCTGCTCTGTTGCTGAACTGAGTTCCCTGCAGCCTCAAAAGAATATTTCTGCTGGTAATATTGCAGAGGCAAGCTGGCAGTTGGAATATTAATATTTTTAGTGATGTGGAATGCTCTCCTGAAATCATCGTATTCAGATGATCTGAGACCATGGGGAGAGTCTCAGGTTTGTATAAACCATGTAAAAATTTTTGAAAAAGCGAATCCCGTGGTTTCAAAATTCTTAGCAAAAGCACTCACCCCTCAATGTTGGGCTTTTCAAGCCAAAGTAGTGATTTTTGCCTCACTATTTTTGAATGCTTGTGGGTAGCAAGTTGCGTCACTACTGCTGCTGCTTTAGGCCTGTTTAGGAGGATCTGGGTTTAAGGTTAAATCAAAGTTTGAGGTTAAATCAAAGTTTGTAGGTAAAAATCTGTTTCTTCTTTTGTGGTGTCTTTCACTTAGCTCTGGTTCTCATCTGTTTAAGGAAACCCCTTATTGCTGAGGTGATTTAGGGTGAATCCTCACTAAAGGCTGTTTTACATGACAGAGAGGAGTGCTGGAAAGAGGTCAAGGTTTCATTGACATAATCCTATCTCAGGCTTTGGAAGCATTTACCTTTACTGGAGTTCAGTTAATATCCATGACTTTGATTTGAGGGGGCTGCTATTCCAACATGATGGTCCACAAAAAAAAAAAAAAAAAAAAAAAAATCTATGAAAATTTGGAACTCATTCCAGTCAGGAGTTCAGAGTATCTTTTGAGTTCTCAGGAATCACTGTAGGTTTTCAACTGGCTGGTTCAGAGGTTTTCACCTTCCCTACCTTCAGATGTCTACTAGTTCTTCCAGAAAGACCCAGAAGCTTTGCAATAATGCTTCTTCCATGCTGTTAAAAACTACATACCTGAGGAACTGTGATATCTTTATTCCAATTATTTAAAAAATGCACATATTTCTTACATGAAAAAGGTAGAGTCACACAAAGGACTGCTTTCAGTTGAGTGGTTTTTATTTCCTGCCCATAAATTTATGACATAGCTCAGAGATGACATAAGTCAATAGCTGGTAACATAGTTACAGACTATGGAAAGAGACCTGGCAAAGAACAGTCCTATGTTACTATTACACTGGGAATGAAACTAACTTGTACAGAAATGACTCACATGTGTAGGGGAGATGAGTCTTGGAGGAAAGGTACCAGCATCCTACAAGTGATGTTTTGTAGAAACAGTGCAGCAGTCTTTAAAATATCCTGTTAATTTATTGTGCTCTCTGGCACTAGCAGGAAGACTTGGTGCATAATGAAGTTATATTGGAATTGAGAGTAGCAAATCTTCCTATTCTCTGCTGTTTCTTTTTTTTTTTTTTTTTTTACCCTATAACTGGTTTATACATGCTTGCCTTCTTCTACTGTCCTACCCCTCAGCCTCCAGAGCCACATTTTTGGTTGGTGTATGAGGAGCAGGGAATGAGGAATTGCACTGTCGTCTTCCCGGAGATGATAAGGGAAACAAGCACTTCACACAAACAGATTTTGATGACATCTGGATGGTCCTCACTTAGGGAAAATGCATATAAGGTAGATTTAGATTGGATATTAGGAAGAAATTCTGTACTGTGAGGGTGGTGAGGCACGGGAGCAGGTTGCCCAGTTGTGGGCGCACCATCTCTGGAAGTGTTCAAGGCCAGGTTGGATGGGGCTTTGAGCAACCTGGTCTAGGGAAAGGTGTCCTTAATTACTTTTCTTTTTAAAAAGTGTAATAAATGGCAGTATTCAAATTCATTAAGAATAAGATTTTCCCCTATTGCTTCAATATCTTAATATTAAACATTATCATATGCATAACAGCATGGTACATATTAAACAAAGAAGTTCATACTGAGTCAAATAATTTACATAATTATTAGCAGGTCTCTTTGCTAGTTGTACAACCTTTAAAAAAAAAAACAAACCAAAAAAGCTAAAGAATGTAATCTGCTTTTTAAATGCTGCAGAGGCCATTTTATGTTTCTGAGACTTGGGAAATCCTGCTGTCTCTTTATGAGATATATCTAGGGATAATCTAAAACTGGAGTTAATTAGTGCAATGTTTATTCGGATGTTAATATTATTTTTCCACTCATAGCTCCTGTTTGGGTATATCTATTAAAGTGTTATGTGTTACTACACATCAGTTTAGACCTAATTCACCACGTTCCTATTTATCCTTTTGATTTCTGTGTGGGTGTAGTTTCCTTGGTTAGAATAGAAGTAGGCTTAATCAAGTGTTTAAGTGTTTACAGGGTACAATAAAGGTATAATACATTAATACTGTTTTTGCTAAAATGTGCCTCTAACATTGTTCCTTTTCCCCAGCTGTCAACCACATCCTTGATTTTCGTATCACTTTATCTCAAATTATTTCAGCATAGCTGCCTCAAATATTTTATAGATCATATGTAAATAAAAACATACTTTAAGTAACTTTCTTAAATTGTGGAGCTGACACATCACTAAATGGAGAACAATAAATAAATAAAAAGACAACCCAGTCAAACATACTTTTACAAAACCCAGCCAAAGAACTATATCTCCAGCATAGATACAAGGTTCCAAAGTGAGTTGAGGAGGTGGATAATGAGGTACTGAAGGGCCTCTGTTCCTGTCTTTGTGCTTTTGAGGATAGCTTTGCCAAGTATGTTTCATTGGGCACTGAGGAAGTTTGTAGGCACTGAATTCTTGCTTACTCCAGAAGCCAGGCATTGGGCTATTGGTAACTGAAAGCTGATTTTCCCCATTCCTCCCATCTTGGTTAAAAATAACTTTTATTTACAAGGTTGTATTTGCTCCTGGTCAGTCCATGATCTGATTTGCCATACAGCCAGAGAGACCTTTGCATACCCAACTGAGACATTGCTAAAGGAACAAGAAGCAGGAATTACCTAAGCTGCCAAAAGAAATGAACTTCAGGAACAAAACAGCATCCTTACTATGGACAGCCATACCATAGCCTTGCTCCAAACTGGCATGACAGGGGCAAGGGAGACACTCTTCACTTTTGTAGAGCAGGAGTAGCAAGAGGCTACTTGCACAGCTCTCTGCTGTAGCAGTAGGCTTTTCCCTGGAGAAACGCACCTGAAAGGAGGGGAGGTTGTAGATAAGCCTTCCAGTCCTTTCACTCTCTGGAGTGACTGTCTGGGACCTGCTGCTGTGCTTGTCACACCCAGCTCGTCCCAAGGGGCTGCTGACAGGATCCCAGAGCACTTTGTTCACACACTATTGGCATTCATGGTGCACTTCACGTTTCCCGAAGTTAATGATCCGGACTGTCTGCAGATGCAGGCAGACATCACTGCTCAGATCTGTGGTGTTGATGAGCTAGTCACAAAAATCATGTTTTACCTAGAGTGACTAAATACATGTAAGGTTTGTGAAAATTGACCTTTCTTGTTCAATGAATTTCAGGAAACAATTTTTCACTTAATGACTGGCTTGAATCTGAGCCAAATTGGTAAGTCTGTAAGTCTGGGCTAAGCAAGTAATTTTGAACAAATTATTTATTCAGTGAAGATAGCTGCTTTTCCTCACTAGTACATAGTTCATGGACAGACTGTGAAACTCTTTAACTTACTTGTAATTCAAAGTTATTCATACATTTCATCACATAATAATTCTTGGTCTAAAACTATTTATGAAAAGATTATCAGTGCCTGCCATGAAGAGACATGAAGGAATGGAAATTATGTCTGGTTCAGAGTCAGCTTGAAAATGTAGATGGGTATGCTCTAATGTGAAGAAACTCTTCACTGTTCAGTGAATGTGGCTGGTTTTCCTCAAATTATTTATTTGACAGACCAGTTTTTCTGGCATTTGACCAACTCCATAATTCATAGAGAATTTCCCTCCCCTCTGCCTGTCATTTTCCCAGCTCTGCTGAAAGCCTTGCAGCCAGACAGCTGTTCTGAGTGAAGTGTATATATGGCCTCATATTGGTTCCTAGTAAATAGGTACACTGGTGTGAAACCACACGTGCTACCTTGGGGCCATGTTTGCAGAGGACAAAAGGACATGAACACTTGCCTGCCCACTTTGTAATAGAATTGGCCCCTCTGGTATGAGCTGCAGTTAATAAACATTAGTATAGCAGCATGAACTTTCTGGTGTGAAGGGCAACACCTGTACCTGCTGTGCTGTCAGAACAAAGCTAGCATGCTGTACCTTTTAGCATCCCTTAACTGCTCACAAAGAGAAAGGTGAGGAGGAAGAGCTGCTCTTTCCAATCCTAATTCTCTCCTGCATCTGGGCAAAGCTCATTTGGGCATTGCTCACTGAATCCTTCAGCTCTCCTGCAGAAAAGCTGGCACTGCCTGGGGTTTCTGCTTGGAGTCCTAGACCAGGACATTTGTTTAAACCTTCAACTCTCTTTCCTCCAGTGGTAACATAATTTCTTTGGTTAACCCTTTGGTTAACCTCAAACCAAAGAGAGTGATTCCTTTCAACTCCATCACCTCTTCTCCCTTCACTCTCCACTATTTCTCTCTTGCAGCCCTTACCTTGTTCTTTTATCTGCTTCACTTACTTTTTTCATTTTGTGATTCACGGCTTTTCTCTTTATTCCTTGCTATTTTGAGGAGGAGAATGTCTTTCCTGGCCCCAGTTAGTGCTCTTTCAAGGTTTGGCTTATTCTTTGTAATAGATCCCATTTTTTCTTTATTTTATATTACAATGGAGCCTCCAGCTGGTATTAATAATCACTGAGAGTTCCCACCCAAAGAATTTAGAATGCAGATGAATTAATTCCACAGGTTAAAGAGACCCATCCTTTTATAAACATACAGTGTTCAAAAACAGTAATTAAAATTATTAAAAACCTGATTTGGTTGTATCAGGATTATAGGTATTAATATAAATACTAATTTAGGGAATAGATCAGTTTAAAGATTCTTGCTTGCCTGTAGGTTGTTTTTATTCTGGCCTTGCAAGATTTTTAACCTATCTTCAGTGTTGCAGAGAGGTAATAAAGTCAGCTATCCTGGATCTTATCTTTGATTTAAAATACTTTATTCTTTCTCACTTAGCTCTGCTCTTTTGGTTCTGGTAGCCCTCTGCAAAATAGAATAAGTATTTTCATTCAGTTCTGCAGGTGGTGAAAGACATAAAACATTAGAATGGGTCCTTTAAAACAGCTGTAATCTAAAATGGTGCTTGTAAACTGAAATACTGCAGTTTTGTTTGCCCTGAATTTTAAAATAGTTTCATGAGGTAATTGAGCCTTAAAGGATCTGGTTTTTTTAACTCTATAATGTTATTATGCTGTTGCCACAGGGGGAGCATATGCTTGCTGCCAAAATCTAAAACTGGAATCTTGGATGTTAAACAGATAAGATTAAGTCATAGACTTCAGCTGTACTAGAAGCAAGCACAACATTCATCTGAAGCGTGTGACAGCTATGTCCTGGAAAACTGTTTCTAGACAGACATTCTTGCCTGCTTACATAGACTGAAATAGGCCATTCTCATTCATTCAGTCTACTGAGTTTTAACCACCTCTGTAGAACTATTTGTTTTAATGTTTTCCCCATTTTCCTGAAGTGTGGCACTGCTTCTTTAAGGAGCCTTGTAAATGAAACCTTTCACCTAAGACGGTTATTCTAGTAAGGATTTCTGCTGTTTTTATTGGTCATTGAAAACACACCGTGACATTTGGGTTTTAAGACTTACTTTTTCTTAATTGTATCAATGGGTTTGAATCTATGTTGGATTTCAGGTACCAGATTGTGCACTTTGTGTGTTACATTTTATTGTGCCCTAAAACATGACAGACATTGCACTGAACAAAAGAATTATATAATTACTTCCCTGAAGAATTTACTATCTGACTTTAGATTAAAAAAGGAGTAATAAACAGCAGGAGGAGATGTAGTGAGAAACTACCTCACACATTACAGCAGTAAGATCAAGCTGTTAAGCTGTTGGTGCTTGTAAACACCTCAATTGCTTAACTAAATGGTTTATTTAAAATAATTATGATCAGTGAGCCACTAATTGTAGGCACTACTAAAATGAACTCAAAAGGAGGCATTTGAATGAAAAGTTCAAATTCAGTGAACCAGAATCAGCATTGCATCTCACAAACCAGGCAGCATGAGACAGAAAAGCTTGCTGGAGAGGTAGGTAAGTGGGACATCAAGACTGATGTCACTGTTAAGTGGTGAGAGCAAACCTCTATATACAGAAAGCGTGCAGTTATGCGGGGCACTAAAGGTGAGAGCAGACAGTTTAAATCTAATGTGGTGGATAAAGGAGAGCCAGTGGACTGATTTAGAATGGATTTAAACATCTAAAGTGTTCCAGCTGACTTAGCAAGGTCGGCCCAGTGTGTTAGGGAAAGTGTGGACCTGTTGCCAGGTGGAGTAGACTGACAGGAGAGGAGGCACGTAACGTTCAGGGGATAGACCCTGGCATGAGTGCTTATCCACTGGAGCAGAATAAAAGTCTGGAAGATTAGTCCATAAGCACTGCAGAAGGTTTTTACCTAGACCTCAGTCACCTATCCATCATCACTAGAGTAGCCCACCTCTCTTCC
>NW_005054351.1:867210-892222 GCF_000277835.1 Geospiza fortis | reverse complement strand
CTTCCGATCATGGCTGCACATTAATAGCCCTCCTAAGTCTCCTTCCAACAGTGTCTGTACTAAAATATGTACTGGAATGATGTCCAAGTGCTGTCTTCTAGGTTATATGTGGTTTGGTGGCACTAGTGCACTTCATACCAGACAAATGTATATTGCAGCAAGTGCTATGTTTGCTCAACAGTGAGGTCAAAGACTGCCCAAAAAGTGGCTTAAACTGATCTTCACATAAAGATAAGGCCCACTGACAGAACTGCACTTGGACATCTTTGTCTTTGCTGTCCATAATCTACATAACAATAATATAAAAACTCAAGCAGCACTAAAATGCAAACATGCAGTTGCCCCATCTAAATAAAACCCACTTCATACCACTTGTTAAAAAAAGAAACTTGGATGTCCCAGATGACTTGGTTTTTGTGCTGTTGCAAATCCCCAGTCGTCTATACCTCTCTCTTTGATGGTCTCAAATGGTTAACATCTAGACTTTATTATGTTACTGAATCTTGTATGTTATCAGGCAGCACCACATCGATTAAATCACACTCAGGAGAGAGCTAACCACAAAGCCATAAGCATTCTTGACAGGTCATTCTTGCTTGAGCCTGGTTTCTTCTGTATAAAGATTAAAAATCTTGTCACTGATGGTGAAGAATGAAGTACATGCAAAACAATGGAGCATCAATAACTCATAAAAACCACTTAACAGAAGTGGCAGAATTTGAATGAGATGCTGTATACATTAAACAAAATCACACTAGTAGTAAGGTTGAAGATTGAAAGTACTGTAAAATAATTTCACTAAATATTGAATGCAAGTACTAATTGACAGTGATTGTTCATTTCAGTTATGCATTAGTAAGAATTTTATTTTTATTCTGCGCTGTACCAAAACCAGACAAATAAATCCTTTGTATTTTTGTATCACTTTTTTTCTTGAATATTCCCTATTAACAGTATTTGAAATTAATGGGTTCTCATTCTGTATTCTGCTGGGTCTGATTTTGCTCTGCTCTTTTAGAATAAAGCAACACCTAGTAGATTCTTGACTTCCATTGTGGCATCTACTTTATTCCTTTACCTTGGTTACTGGTGTAGGAATTTTGGCTTTGGAAGAAAGACTATGACCAATATACATTTTCATCACAGTTTATTTCTACCTTCCGACCTGCTATAAGAAGCTGAGAGTTAGGACTTGTTCAGAGGCCCATCTTAGTAGCCAGGTAACCCTGGGGAAGAGAGTAGAAGCAGCCCAATACTTTTCACCTACTTTCTGTCTCTGCAGGTTTCCATCAGGTGAACAGAAACCTTGAACGGGGAGCCTTTTGGTACCTGCATTTTTCCTCCTTCTAGTGCTTTTGATTCTGAGCTCTCAGAAATGGTAGACAGTGCTGATGGTTGAAAGGCAGCGTATGCTGGGGTCTGCTTTGGGAAATAAATGGCAGTGGTTTAGTTGGACTTAACAATATTATCCTATCTCATAACACATGTGATGAGGGAAAAGAACCCAGGATTTTATTGACAGCTCCTGAAGATTATATTTTTAAGGGGTAGTGTTCAGCAGCTGGATTTGAATCAGGTGCCAAGACTGAAAAGAAGGCTGACAAGTGGCTTGAAATAGTGATTTCTTTGGGGGAACTTTCAGTCCAGAAATACCTTTGTTTTTATGGAATGCTAGCATAACTATGAAGGTGACCTTGCAAGCCTTTTGTCTTTAGCTTTCTATTCATTACAGATAGCTATATACTTCCACAGGGAAAAAAAAAGTGGAGCCACAAAATTGAAAACATGAAGGCCTACAGCTTCTTGATAATCTTTGTCTGAGAAGCAGGGCTGTTTCTCAAGGTACGTGGAAGAATTCTTACAAATACAATGAGAAAAGTGTTCTTTCTGTAATTGAATAATCTAAATGACTACTATGGCCTCCCTGTGGATTTCCTATCCAAATGCCAACTCAACCTGTTCATGATTACCGTGTGAGAGCCAGAGTTCACAACCTGCAGTGGGAAGACTGCAGAACATGGTGAAAATGAACCCAGAAAACCTGAGACTGCTTCACCATATAATATTATTTAATACATCATTAAATTGCAGCAATCTGAGTGAAGATGCTCATAAGGTTATGCTTTGTGTATCCTTTTTAAATTGTCAAAGGATTCAAGTCACTTTAAAAAAAAAGGGTAGAACAAAGTGTGCTACAGAAGATTTACCACTAACTCTTAGACAGTCTTGCTGTACTTCAGACAGGCCGCCCCTCAGGCGAATTTGTGCAATCTACACAACATGCAATTTCCATAGGCATGAACACTTGCAGGGCAGGATTAAGGTGAAGATTTACACTGCTGGAGAGCAGACAGGCTGCTTCTTCTAGGGATGGTTTCTGGAGCTGTTTGGTGTATTCAGTATTTTTGGAGGCTAGAGAAGCAGTTTTAAACTGTTTAGCCTAAAGTTTAGAGTCACAGGGGCTGTAAGTAGTCCCAGATGGTCTCAGCACTTTGTTGCTGCAGGCAGGATGGTGATTTCAGGGAATGCTCATGGGCTGATGCGGAAATACAGGATGCGAAGGCATGAAGCGTTCCAGTCCCTCTAAGTTTGCAAGCCAGAGAAGAAAGGGGAAGTGCTGCAAGGCCTTCGGAGGGATTTGCAATACCTCCCTTGCAGGATGTCTGATTTTTGTCTCATCCTTGGTAGAAGAGCACACCGACCCTTACTATCATCAGATATGATATGCTGTGGGGTTGCTGTTCCACTGCTGCTAATTCTCCTTGCTCTGCACTTCTGGGGTTTACAGCTGCAGCTACCATCCTCTGAGGAACACAGACAGTAAGGCTCTAGCCCAAAGCTGCAGCTGCTGCTGCAGATGAGGCTGAGCAGTGAAGAGCATGAGTAGGCAAGAAGCTGCCCTTGCCTTCTCTTTCTCAGACTGAAGCAGATCCCTGATCCCTGCTTCCAGCCCAGCAGGCACAGCAATACTGCCTATCCCAGTGCAATGGGAACGACCTGTCTGCTAAATGTGGCCCAGCTGGACCAGATCCAGCTTGCTCAGCATAAATAGTGCTGGTTTGAAGCTCTAATTAAAACAAAGTGAGGATAATAACCTTCTGAAACTATGGAGGGGAAGCAAAACTTCAAACAAGCCATTTCAGTAAGAAGTAAAATTTGGTTTTTGTTTTTGTCCAAGCTCTTAGAAGGTGCTTGTTAGATCGAGATAGCTATTGTGATCTAATATTATGCCTTAAAATGCCCAACCAAATAAATCCCTGGTGAATTTTAAGGTCAGGAAAGACTTTTGTGACTATGAAGGAATAGATCAGCTCCAGCTCCTATTTCAAAGAAATGCCTTGGAGGCAGCAAAGCAGTTTTCTGCCCCTTAAAGAAAAAAGAGTTATGTTTGATATATTATCTAGGGAAGACTATTTGGGACAGACACATCTGACCCAGAGGTGGGTGGGAAGAGAGGATTTGCAAACACAGCTGAGTCGTGTGTTGGGTGTTTGCATTGGGCTAGAACCCAAATACCTGTAGCTCTGTCAGCTCCCCTCTGACTGGTGTGCTTGTGCATTTGGTGTTCTAGCAAGTGACAGGATGCAGAAGGGTTGGCTGCAGAGGTTTGGGCAGCTGCTAGAAAGAAGTGGGCTGACATTGTAGTCTGATTCATGGCTGTGTTGATAAGCAAATAAAGCACAGCAAGTAATGAAATGTATGTGTTGTTTCACACTGAGCCAGGTAAATCCAGTTTAAAAAAAGAGTCTGGTGGCATATTAGATGGCTTATAGGAATAAAGTACCTACTTTGTAGTCTCACTTTCACACTGGTAATTAGCATTAAATTCCTGTTTTGGAAAACGGTTGGGTTCTGCTGAGGTTTTTTTTGGGAAATAAAATGAAAAGTTTCTGTGCTCCTGAGTGCTAACTTATTTATTCTATTCTTTGCATAGGATAACTGGAAACAGCTTTCTGCTTCATGCTGAATTTGGCTCAGGTTTTAATGTGCTTTTGCATATTTTCTTATCCTGTAACTGTAATTGCTTTCAGTGAGCCTTGATTACTGTCATCTACTGTCATGCCCTAGTGCATCTGACCAGTTACAGCTGCACAGTAAATAGCACTTTGTGTGAATAAAATAAAATAACACTCCATGTCTACAATTTTTATGCTGCAGTTGTGTAATGCCCTGATTGTACCTCTGATATTTCAGTGCTTACTCCCTTAAAATGGATCTTTAAAAGATCCACTGAAGTCCTGTTCCTTAGTATGTTACCTGGAATGGATAAGCAAGTAGAGCACATTACAGGCCTTCTTTTTTTTTCCTGCTTATGCCAATTCCACTTATTTTTTCTTGGCCAGCCGTTTGAGACATAATTATCCAGAATTCAAAGTATCAGACTTAGGTGAAGCTTTTATGTGGAGATCAAATGCCTTCTATTTCATAGGAAAGCTTTACTTTACACAGCAGAAGAGCTCACTGGGAAGCTTTGACTTGTGTCTCTGCTCCCTTGCACATGGGGTGATGCTCTCCCAGTTGCAGGGGGCTCTCCTACGGCTCCACCTTTACTATTTTTCAGAACTGGTTTTTTTCATCCAGCTTCTTACTCATACCACAGCCCCCACCTCAATCACAGCTTTTGACGGTCTTGTTTCCTCCTGTGCCTGTTTCTGGACCTGTTTTGATTTTCTCTTTGATGGTTCAGTATATTTCCTCTCCCTCCACTAGGACAACTTTGGATCCTGCACATGATCCACCACCATGATTTTCTCCTCCTGCTCCTCCCCTCTACAGAGCTGTGTCCCTGTCACTGCCATTATTCCTAACCCAGCACTCACCATCTATTCTGCCTCTTCCTCTCATGGGCTCTTTAATGCCTAAAGTTTTAATAATATTTGCACCTTTCCAGCCTCTCCCCACACCTTCCACACTTGAGCCCTTTGGTCTCCTTTTGTATGACAACAATGGTGGCTGGCCCTTGAGGGTTCCTCGCTACCTCTGCCCTATTTAGCTTTATTCCCAAGAGGGATAAAGTGAACCAAGACATATAATAGGGTAGGTCATGTAGCTAGATCAATCCTGGAGCTGCAGATACAAATATGGGAAGATGTAGCTAGGAGGCCTGTTAATTAACAATTTGTGTGTGGAGGTTCAAAGGAGCAGAATGGCTCTGTGAACTTTTATACTCAAATTAATTCTTCTCTACTGCCACATAAAGGATCTAATGTTTTAAGGCTGGAGCATGAAGGCCAGTCCTGTTAGCAGAAGCTCAACCAGAGAATAGCAAAAAATCTGCACTCACTGTTGCTTGGCTTCACTTGGAACATTTGTGTCTCTCTAAGTCATGTCTCTCCCTTGATGCTTCTTCTTGTTTTTCACTTTCATTTGGTTTTGCCCTCAAATTTAAAAGAGCTCTTTATGGTAAAACAGTAGCAATCTTTCCTTACATGTGTCTATTGCTAAATGAACTACATTATTTAATTAGCAATTGTCTTGGAAATAATTGAATTGAGTCATACATAGATTTCAGTCTAAGGTACTATTCAACTCAGTGTTAATTAAGGTGACTAATAAAAGAGATAAGAAAACATGAATAATGAAGTCAGTCTCTCTACCACATCACCCACAACACTTACATGGCCTTGGTTACCTGGAGATGTAGGATGAAAAGCTCTTTTTCTCAGCTAAGGGAATCTCTGGTTGTGTTTTCCCTGGATCTGTATTTTAAGCTATCCAGGTCATACTGGCCCACAGTTACATTGTGCTACTGAGGGCAATTAGATTTACTTAACTTTCCTTTTATTTGAGACAAACTAGAACATAGTTGTGCAGGTTTTAAAATGAACTTTTAAGCACTATTTCAATCAAGCTTGTATAAGCAAGAGGTTTATTTTTTAAATTGGGTTTTTCTTTTTTTTAACGTGAGAAAGAACTGCTAGTTTTTGAAAGGTTTTCATGGGTTTCACATCAACTTCTAAAATTCTGCTTGTTTCAAAGGAACTGCCAAATGCTGGAAAGCTTGCTTGTTCTTGCTTCTAGTTATCCTGGCATAATACCAGAAGTAAATCTCAAATGCTGATTAAATCTCAAAGTGAACGGAGATCCAGAATTAGTTGCTTTCAGGATGTCATACCTTATAAACACCAGAGGAGAAATAAATTAACACATCTCAAGATGGATTATGGTAAAGGTCTAGAATACATAAATAATTGTTTAACGATGTGACATTACACTTCCTGTATTAAACTATATTAGCTGAATCATTAATGGAATAATTAGCTGAACCAATACAGATAGTAAGTTGTTGCCCTGGTGAGGCAGGAACAAGATATAGAGCAATAGATCAGGGAACAGGACAAAATTTAAGGGTCACTTTTCTTCCCCATGGTAAAACTTGGAAGCTCTGCAAAAGAGGCACTGAGCCTGCTTTCAGGGATGGTCTCCATAGCAGCACTCTAGACTTTGGAAAAAGCTTTGTCAAGAGCTTATCTTGTCAGTTTTTACTACGCTGTCACAACCTGGCTCTACCCACACATGAAAAATTGTATCTGAAACCAGGCCTCACTCTCTGCTTGAATGGGCAACTTGGCATGTTTCTACTGGACCCTTGGGTGAGAAAATACTGCTGTGGCCATGGCATCTCTGCCTTGTAGGGTAGGGCCATGACACAGGTCGACGGATCTGAAATCTTCTGAGCTGCAGGTCGTGCTAAGGACAGTGTGTCAGGAGACAGAACAAATTTGTCAGTTTTCCATGTGTTTTGTTCCTGAGAAGTCTAATGCTTTCATGGCTGAAAAAGAACAAAATCCAGACCCCAAATCAAGCCAAGCATTTCCTCTTACCAAACCACTTCTCACTGATAGAGATCATGGTGTGTGGGTGGGAAGGCTTTGTCACTGTTGATATTCCTTATGGAGTTACTCAAAGCTCCTGACTGAAGTCTGATCTTCTAGCTGTATTTGGGGCAATCAAGAGCTAGAGTTTCACTGCCTGGGCAATAAAACAGTAAAGTCCATGAACACAAGGAAGGTCATTAGAAACCCCTCTATTGAGGGTTCTCAGTGTTACCCATATCTCTTCCCCAACTATATTTCATTTAAAATAGCTCTTAATCCTGCCCAAGGGAGCAATAGGTCATTGTATCTTGATAGATTAGCCTTCAGACTGGTTAAAGGCTTGTGTGCTGAGCCACTTTAGCTGGGATGACACCAGCTCACTCACCTCTTCAGACAAAACCACAAAAGCAAAGCTAGATACCAAAGCACCTACACTGTTTATAGCTGCCATCCTTGCTCAGCAGGTTTCCAGTGCTTCAGGTCTGGTATGAGTCCACATCTCACTTTAGAAGCGGTCCTGGGCAGGCCTGGGAGGACTTTTCCAGACATATTTCCTGAATATCTGCAACTAATGGTTTTATTGGTCATCCCCAAAGCCTCTGAACTCTTTTGACCCTGGCTGAAGAAATGCAGCCACCAGTATTCTCTGAATACTTCTTAGAGCTCCTTCTTGTCCTCAAGGGCCTCCATTCTTCCTGGCCACAAAGTCCTGGTAATTGCTTCACAGTCTAACATGTCCAGAGAGGCTATGGTGTTGAAGAGGTTTGGGTTGGCATTATGGGCAGTGCTTAAGGAGATAGCCTGGTTACTCTTCAAGGTGTGGAAGAGAAGAATTGTGAGTTAAAATCATAGCACACTGGCCACTTGCAGAGGCTTTAGTCAGGTTGAGAGCTCTCTGCTTGCTTTTCTCTGTGGTACCAACCAGCTGCAGCAGCAGGGTAAGAGGGGTAAGAGAAGCTGTCACAAAGCACTGGCTCCTACAGCAGGCTGTGCTGGCCTGGCATCACTCCTGGATCTGAGTCAGCTGATAGCTGAGTAAAATGAGGTCACCTGCCACCGTGTTCTTGGCTTTTAACACAATATTTGAGGTTAGGTTAATGGATTAGTGAGAGAAAGCTGGCTCTGAGAATGGAGTGCTCAATGGAAGAATGTGTGGGTGGCTTAATTTGGTTTTATACATGTCCTAATAGTCCTGAGGAAGTCCTGGCTATGGTCACAGCAGCAGATTTAGTCCTTTTGCTGCGGGAGAGGCCCCCATGGGACAGCTGTAGAGTGGAAGCTGGTACCTTGGGAGATGAGGGCATAGATGGGCTCCCTCCAGGCGAGAGGCTGGTGGGGCTGGGTGTTTGGTGAGCTCTCAGCCTGGCCACATGATGGGATGCTCTGTGAGGAGTGAATCTCCTGCTCCCATGGCTCCCTAAGCCCTCCCTAACAGCCAGAGAGAAAGGGTGCTTGGGGAAGCACGTGGGTTGGTTCCTCCCATTCCCCCAATCCTGAGCTGGTGGTACAGCTGTTCTGCCAGAAGTGAATGTTTTTTCAAATAGGCACTAGCTGCTCCGTGAGGAGCACAGATGAGAGGTTTCAGGAAAGAAGCAGGATTTTAATTCAGAACAAATGTAGAAGACTGCAATATGTGTGGTATGTTCAGCACAGCTTTGAGGCTTTGCTGTCTTGTTTTTAATTATATCCTAATATGATAGTATGCCACATTATTCATGTTCTTAATAATGGCTTGTATTGTTTAAAGAGATGCAAACAGAGAGACCCTGGGGATATACAAAGCTCAGACATTTTAAAACGAGTAAGATTCAACTACTTCATATGCTTGTTTATTTTAAAGGGGTATATCTTTATCTACAGAAAACCCAGCATCTCTCAGTCCAGGCCAAGAGAGACTTCAGTGGGACTGCATGATTCTTAGCTCAAAATTAGGGATCCATTACTGATTTCTTTGATGTAGGCTGCCACAAGATGTTTTACAAAGTGTTTCTGCATCATATTTAAGCAGAAAACTTGCTGTAGTATTAATCTCTACAAATAAAACTTACTTACCTTGGCAGGTTTGATATAATTACTTTACATATCAACCAAGGGACTGACAGTCATGTTTATGTGAGAAAAATATCTGATGCTAGAAAGCAATGCTCTTAATGGCATTTGGTGAGGAAAGTTTTATCTGCAAACTGACTTTTTTTCCTTTTTCAAAATTAATTAATTATTTTTTAAACACCCTTATTTAATTTAACTGTTTACATGAATGAATTCCTGGAGTTCTATTGTGTTCTACTGCCAAGCAGCGTGAACAGGGCCTGTTCAGTGATGCTGGAGGATGGGGATAGCCTCGCATAACAGCATGGAAATTAATCTGAAAAAAAAGATTATATTGTGCCAGGATTTAGAAAAGAATAGCAGATCAGAAAGAATTGGATTAGAAGGAAAGTCATGAAACAATTAGCTGAGCTATGTGATACGGAGGGAAATGTTCAAAAGGCAGTGGAGATAACTAGGTGAAAAAATCTAAACTTAGTGGGAGAGGACATCCAGTAAACTGGAAAAAAGGAGGTCAAGGGAGACTGCTGTTAGTGTGTACATCCAGTGATAGCAAAATGACACATTTTCATACCTCACTGCTCTGAGCTCTTTTTAGTGACTGCATACAAAAGCCTTACTCTGTTCAGATAGGCACAATCCAGGATCAATATTGTACTCACACCTAGGACCACATTTAGGATGCTTTCCTAAATAGTGACATTATTTAAGTAGAATTTATTTGCTATATGTTAGTAAATTTTATGTATCAGTAATTCCTCTTGAACAAGGAGAATAAATGCCAAGGAAAGAGGAGTGGGACAATCTCAGCGGGAATTAGAAAATAGTATGGTATATCTCAGTATCCAGATCCATCTTATATCATAACTCCATGCCTGCATGTAGAGATTATCAGTGATATCTATTTTTTCATCCAATTTGGACTAAAGTGTCATGTTCTGCTTAATAATGGCAGATACAGACTGAGATAATAGTGTGTATCATCTAAATCTGTCTTTAAAAGGAAATTAATTTTGTTATGATTGTCATCTTAGCATAATTTCAGGATCTAGTTTCCTGAAAATCACAAGAAATTGCCTTAGTCAAAGTATAGATTTGAGTTTTACACAACTTTCCTTTACAGGAAACGGTTTTAAAACAATAAATTTACACCAAAACTACTATATAGTTAACAGTTCACTGTTTCTTCCCAAGTCTGGATGTTAATTTGGCTATAAGGAATGAGATCTCAGAAAATACCCTGACAGATGATACCAGTTATCTGTAACTATTTTTCCCTTTAAATTTAAATATTGAAATACCTGATTCTACTTATAAAGGACCCTATACCTGCAATGACCTAATTTTGTAGAAACAACTTGCTTCTACTTTTCTTTTTTTTTTCATAAAGGACGCAAATGAAAATAAGCCCGTATTTAAAATTTTACCTGAAATAGTGTAAGAGTTATTTCATCTGCTAATAATGGAAAATATTACAATGCCACCACAGTGGCACAGTATCAGCACTGTGTATTAGCATGGTGCTTACACAGAACACCAAAATTCTTTCCAGCTCCTTGCAATACATCCTGGAAGAGTGGAAGGGCGTATCTCTTCCAGTTGGTCCTGGCATGAAATCCAAGACGAGACAAATTGGGAATGAATCACAGTTTGTGTTATAAATATGAGCCTGCAAATGACTCAACTGGAAAATTTCAGAACTCAGTTTTATGCTGAAGGAAGAGCGAGTATTGCTGAGTAGACCACTGGTGCTTAGTCACTTTACAGAGGGGTTGCGGTGTGATCATGGTCTTGGCTTCAGACAGACGGGGTCTCCCCTGTTGTGAAAAATCCATTTTGCAAGGCAGGAGGTTCCAATTCCCTGGCATCATCTTTTGGAAGCTGATCCAGTTTATTATTCTGCAGATACTGTTTTTTTTATTTCCTCCTCGGCTTATAAGGAAATACAACTTTGGCATGTGATGGGGATAAAGATCTGCACTTCTGGAGCTACCTGTGATTAAAGTGGGGTGAAGTACTCAAAAAAATTTTTAATTTTTTTTTTTAATTTTTGCTTTATTTTGGTCTAAGAAAACTTCTGTTAGAGGAGTAGGAGTTGCAGAACTGAAAATGTATGCAGGCTAAAGTGGAACTGAGGGGAAAACACCTTTGATTCAAGTGCTATTATTATTGCTAAAATGTCAGACATTTATATTATGTAATACATCTATAGTATTTTGGGAAATAGCATTTCATGTGAAGACAGGGAATGCCCTCTCCCTGGTAAATTTGCATGAATTGATAAATGGAATGATTCATGAAATCAGAGTCTGGGTATTTAACTATGTATAAAAATGATAATGTGCCAGCTTGTGTCTTGGGATAATGGAGGCAGACTAGTCCTGACAGTCATCCAAAGGGATTTAATTTCCCAGGCATTTAATCCAAGCTGTTTTGTGCCCTGGTCTGCACAACCCTACATTTCAATGCAATCTTATATAACAAAGACATTAACATCTTAGAAAGTGTATCATATGTGATAAGTTTTTCATTCAGGAGAGTCATAGAACAGCACCAAAATGCCATGTTGTAGAGTTTGGCTGTCATGATCAATTTGTAGCATGAATAAGTATCTGTTTTATTACTTGTAAATCAAAATCAACAGTGAAACCCTTTTATTGCCATAGGGATCATATTTAAAATTCCAGAAGCTTCTGAGTTGATTAATTTGACCTGGGAAGTTTACAGACTGTTTGAATAGTAAATATCATGTTAGTAAAAAAAATCCAACTTTCATAAGGATATATGATATAAAAACCTCCAACAAATCAGGATTCTGGGAGGTGATCAAAATTACATCAGTGAGAAGATGAATGAAATGAAATTAAGATCTTACACTGAAAATAAAATTCCTATCTATAGCTCCTCACTGTGTTTTTCTACCTAGATAAGGACCCTAAATAGCACATAATTATAATGTATAAGTGTTTCTCTAGATTATTATTCTGTATAGCATTTGAAAGATAATGTATTCACTCATTTTTACATCCCATTCCTGTATTCAGGGGAGGCCTTCTCAGAAGCATGAGAAGACACACATAGTCTCCATACAAATTGATCAGCATATTTAAAATAACTCATTTTTTTTCAACATAATGTAAAAAAAACCCCTGCACTTTATTTTAAAATGTTTTCTGATAAAGGAGCTCAATAATGTGTAATTTCATTCTACCAATGTTTTACAAGAATAGATATTGTCTCTTTTAAATTATATTACTCAAGATAGCTGGCTGAAACCTCCAGTAGAAGGCTACAAAATCAGCAAAGCCATGGAAAAGGCCAACAGCAGTATACTTAGGAAATACAGTCCCATCCAAAATAGAAATGATTTTACCAAAGCATCAGATTGAATTTGGGGATATTAATTGAATTTATTACTATCAAAACCAGAGCAGTTTAATGAGAGAAGTAAAACAGACCTTAAAAACAACTTCCCCCTACTCTCTATCTACCCATGCTCTTCTTCTTCCCTCCCAGCAGCTCAAGGAGATGTGGAATGAGGGTTATGGTCAGTTCATCACACATGGTTCCTGCAGGGAGAGGAGTCTTTTCCCTGCTGCACCATGGAGTCTCTCCCACAGGAGACAGTTCTCCATGAACTTCTGCAGTGTGAGTTCATCCCACAGGCAGCAGCTCTCCACAAAAGGCTGCAAACATGAGTCACTCTTCCACCAGCTGCAGTTCTTCAAGGACAGGCTCTCCAGCACGGGTCCCCAGCAGGGTCACAAGTCCTACCAGGACATCTGCTCTAGCATGGGCTCCTCTGTCCATGGGTCTGCAGATCCCTCCCTGCTAGGAGCCTGCTCTGGCACAGGCTTCCCACGGGGTCACAGCCTCCTCTCAGGCATCCACCTGCTCTGGTGTGGGTCTCCCCCATGGGCTGCAGGTGGATCTCTGCATTCCCATGGACCCCCATGGGCTGCAGGGGGCACGGCTGCCTCACCATGATCTGCACCAAGGGCTGCAGGGGAATCTCAGCTGTGGTGCCTGGAACACCTCCTACCCTCCTTCTCCACTGACCTTGGTGTTTGTGTAGTTGTTCCACTCACATATTCTCACTCTGCTTTTCTCTGGACACAGTCACCTTTATGAAATAAATTTATTTCCTTCTTAAATCTTTTATCACAGAGATGATACTGCCATCTCTGATTGGTTCAGCCTTGACCAGAAGTGTGTCCATCCTGGAGCCATCTGGCATTGGCTCTGCTGGATATGGTGAGCAGCTTCTCACAGAAGCCATCCCTGTAGCCCCACTACCAAAACTTTGCCCTGCAAACTCAATACAGCAGTTCAGTCCTTCCCCTATCCCATCCCCTGTCATTTCCCACATGAGGTGAGAAGATTGACTCTAAAGCAACTCTCCTTTTTGTGCAAGCTTCAAATATGAGGGCAAAAAACCCCAAGAGCTGTATCAGTTTTCCTTTGAAGGAAAAAGGAAAATAACCCAGAAAACTTCAAGGGCATTCACAGCCAGTGCTTGTTCCCCCTTTGGTGGGTAGCTGAGTTTGGTTTCACCCTTCCCTTTTCTGATTGAAGGTGGGATGAAGGCTGGAAGGCTGATCTCTTCCCTGGGCCACAAAAACGGGACCCCTTAGCAGTGAGTGGTCACAAACTGATCTGGATAAAATTAAGGTAACTCAGAACAGCAAGGCAAGTGGCTGGGTTAGACTTTGTTTCACAGCGGTGAGTATGGGGCTATGCCTTGGATTTGTGCTGAAAGCATTGTTGAAACTATAGGGATGTTTTTGATATTGCTGAGCAGGGTTTACACAGAGCCAAGGCCTTTTCTGCTGGACACTGCCATGCCACCAAGGGGCTGAGGTTGTCAAGGTGCTGTGAGGGGACACAGTTGAGATAGTGTTGGTCTTCATGTGTGTGTTTAAAACATGTGTGTTTTAAGCCAAGAGAAAACCTCAAGCTACTTGTGAGTTTTATTAATTTGTGTACAGCCTCACTCCATCCCTTGCCCCACATGTGTGTTACTACCCACTAGGGTAGTGTTTTCATCTCTCATCCCACGGTGAGGGCCTGTAGCCACCCACCAACTCGGTGTTTAGAGCGGCTCAGGTGCCCATTATGGCTTGGCACAACACCAAGAGCAGGCACAACAGGGGTGTTGGGTCTTGGCATATTTTAAAGGAACAGCCCTGTCAAATATTGCTTTGTATCACAGAATAAAGGTGCAATAAATAGTGTTTAAGTGTTGTAATTGTGTCGTCTGCATATCAGATCTTTGAATTTCAGGGTACTTAGAGTCTGTAGGGATAGGTGCCATTTTGTGGAAGTAGCTTTGATGCTGCATGTTATGAAAGCAACCCAGAGTGATTTCCTTTTCTCCCAAATATCTTTTCCCCCTTTCTCCAAAATAAGCCATTCAGGATGCAAGTATAAGTTTGCAATTTGCACACAGAAACATGTATGTGCACCATCATGGTGCTACTGAAACACTCGGCAGCCCAAGCAGAAAAATGTGTTAATTGATGGGTGTGACATAGTAACCTGCACTGCTGGGAGATGGCCCAGAACCAGTTCAGCTGCTGGCTGAGGGGAAATCTCAACTCTGGGAGCAGTGGATACTCTGAAGAGGGAGAATAACACAATTGCTATTTACTTAGGGATTAGGAAAAAACCTTTCTGAGTTGGTTCATTCTTTTATCATTTCGAAAGAAGGAAAACAGATAATTGTTCAATAAATTAAATTCTTATTTCTGATATTTCTTGCTAGAATTGCTGGGTCTAAAGCCAGCAATAAGCCCATATTAATTTTCACCTTTACACGGAATCTGTGCTTTATCATTTCTTTGGGTTCCCAAACACTTGTCCTATTTTTTAAAGTGAAGATATCTTTATTCTCATGTTGACAATGTAGAAACTATTAACCTCTCCCCTCCCCAATATTTAATGTACTAGAAGATATTCCAATTAACAAGTGCAATCACAATATTCTTAAGAGATCTTGATTGCTTTCTAGAATTTGGTTGGTTGGTTGGTTGTTTTGGGGTTGTTGGTGGTTTTTTTTTCTTTTTTTTGTTGTTGTTTTTGGATTTGTGTGTGTGTGTGTTTTGTGTTTCCTCTGCCCCTCTTTATTTATTTATTTATTTAGTCTTCATGAATGGTTTTAGAAGGGGTCTAAGTAAAGGGATAAATATGGCAGTTCCCTGTGTGGCTATGTGCCCCACTGTGTGCTATATCCTTGTCCATTTTTAGAATTAATCTGTCATCTAAATGCTTATTTATCTGTGTTTATTGCAATAAATTTAGTTAAGCAATTTTTGCTCTGAAAATCAGAATATCCAGAAAGCTTCAAGTTAGAGGTAGGAAATTAGGAACAATCAAATGATGATGGAAAAATTAATGACTTGGGTGCCTTAGCTTTTATTTATCTTCTAAGTCAGCATGGAAATACGATCTCGGGAAATTTTTGAATGTCTGAAATCTCAGAGAACTGAGATTGAGATGAAAAAGACTTGATTTTGTAAACTTTTTCTTCCTCCCCCATATTATGTGACTGTAGGTTAGAGGAGGTTCTTGTTGTTGTTGTTGTTTTTTGGTTGTTTTTTTTTTTAATAGGTGATGATAGAACACCACATATTTTTAGTGCTGTTAGGGTCTCCCTTCACTTAGAGGGGACACCTTGCAAACAATGTAATTCCCTTTGCCCGAGTTGCAAGACAGCAATTAATCATAGCTATCACATTGATTTTCATGCAAGTTTCAAACACCTTGGAACAGGTTTAAAACCCAAAGGCTGTTTTGCATACTTGTATTGATCAAGCAGCCACAGCCTGCAATAAATTTCAGTAGCTGTAAGGTGGGAGTTGAACAACTTAATGATGTAATCACTTATTGTTACTAAACTCTCAGCTACTCAGCCTTTCCTTCTGTTAGCTAAATGACTGAATGTCTGATTAAGCTGTTTTTACAAGTAGGCCTTTTCCCCCAGTAAATCTAATTTTCTTCGAAGCAAACAAAAGTATGGCTCTGGTTTGCTTTTGTTCAGGAGTTCATTATATTGCAGAATATGAAGAAAACTTCATCAAATGTGGCAAAAATGTTGCCTAAAAATGAATTGCAAGCTACTTCTAATTATTGTAGTTTTACAGTTCTTTTTCCAGGTATTTCTATGAAATGGTTATCAAATCCTGGATCTTGGCAATAAACAATGGGCTGAAGATTGTTAACTGGAAATATACAGCAAATCTGAGATTGAGAGGGATTAGTGAGAGTCAAGACTGACTAGCAAACTATTTGCTAAAAGATAAGAAAATAATCCATGTACATAGTGTAATACTTTACTGACCCATCCTACAAGAATGAGTCTTATCAGTGCCTCATTTTTCTCAGTTCAGTTTCTGAGTTCCTGGCTGCTTGCATTTCTGAAGACAAGTAAATAAGTTAGTAATTATTTCTCTTTGTTATGAGTCAAGAAGGGATCTTTTTTAAATAAATAAAATTACAGAAAATTTCAGACTTGAAACTTCATCTCTCTTGCAAAGTCTGTAAACCTTTTTTATGTAATTTTTTGAAATATTGCTACATTCTCCAGTGCAGATTGCCTAGCAGTAATTGGAGAAATTTCTTTTTTATATATGTGAAATTGTCAATAGCCAAAACCAAGTAAAGCTTCCCCTCTCATTTTTTATTCTGCAAACCAGAATACTATTTATGCTGAACAGTGTTTAAAGACTGAGCTCCTGTTTTAGGATCAGCCATCTCCTTAAATATCTACAGTCCCCTCACCAAGTGAAATAACAGAGTAAAAATAAACTCATGACTCTGAAAGCGTTGATGGCTGCAGAAAGACTTTTAACCCTTTAAATTGTAGGTTACAGAAACCTTTCACTGAATCACTTGATTCTTAAATTGCTTTTTAAATTCTGGTTGTCTTGCATGGAACTACCTAGCTACTGAAGAGATCTTGATGTAAAGCATCATGGCTAGCTAATTTCAACTGAGTTTGGTATGAAATAATAGCAAATCATTCCATTGAGAGAGCAGGAAGAAAATCTGACCGCAAGAAAACATTTGTTAAGTGTCTATTCTTCTGTAATTAGCAGTTTAGCTTTTTTTTCTTTGTATGTTGTTGTACAGAATCTCTGGTTTTGTACAGGCAGTGTCAGATCTGGCATATCTATCAGCACATTTAATAAATACAATCCATATTTATATGTAATTTCCTGAAGGCTCACTCACCCTTTAATATTTAGTGCGCTTTGCAGCGCAACAAATCTAGGGGTCACCATGGTCAGCTGTGCCCTGAGTGGAGCAGATCAGTGTTTTGGGTGGGGAAAACCTCCTTTTGGGTATTCACTCAGGAGCCTTAGAATAGCTTAGGAGCCAGGGATATGTCATGTAAATGAACTCAAGCAGCTCTACTACCTATTATGCTCACAGTTTCCCTTCTATTCTGAGGGGCCTCATTGGGTCTAGGAATTAGTACAGCCCTAGGGCTTCTCTATTTGATTAACCAGAGCCTGGATTTGTTAAATGCCCAGACATGCTGCAAAGTCCTTTTTCCTTCTTGGAAGCTTTTGAGTAAGGATTCAAAGGTGAAAGGGTTGGAGGTTAAAGTTCTGACCTACTCTCCTCCAAAGCCCTTCCCTTCAAGAAGGAAACAAAACAAATCACTTAAGCATGTGCCTATCTAACTCAGCATTGCCATCTCTCATCTGTTTTGTGTTGATCTTAAGGCTTCAGCTCTGTTAGCTGAGATTCAAATCTTCAACTTTAAGTTTAAACCCAGTTATGTAGTCCTTGTGGCTCTGGACTACAGTTTGAAAATGAGTCCAAGGAAAAATAATATCTTTAAGAAAATACTGACCTATTACTTTGGAACGTAGTGCTTTACTCAAGACTTCTGAATACCTGCATTTGGCAATATTGCTAGCTGAAAACATGGGATTGCTTCCAGCAAAATAAATGGGGCTTAACATGTGTTTTATAAACTTTAGTGAGTCGGGAACTGAGAATGGCTTATGGACAATTTTGCAAAAATGTGATATACTACTTGCAGTACAGTTTGCTAACTTGAAAAACTAACTGTGTTTTTGTATTGTGAGCACAGTCCTTTCAACTATATTCTGCTGTGGGGAGGCTGAGATTGTCTGGAGACTTTGTTACACAGAAGATGGAATTCCTCACTGCCTTCATGAAGCTGCTGAGTGATGGAGTGTCCTGTGGTCAGTGGTGGTCATGGGGAGCGTGTCACATATTTGTTGGCTGGGAACAACATAAATAACAAAACCCATCTATAGCTACCTATTTAGGGAAAGAAGTTCTGGGATGATGTTTCAGAGTTAAGCTGTGGTTTTTAATATTCCTCCAAGGATTTTTCTCTCTCCTCTGCCTGTGAGGAGGCGATGGAGAATTGGACAAGGTGGAGCAATGAATGAGTGCAGTGCTTTGTACTTGGCAGGGTTTACAGTCTGGGGCTGTATTTTTCCTTTCTGCAGCACACCCCCTAGGGAAGATGCCTGTATGCAGTGTTCAATTATCTAAGCTGTCAGGAACATGCATATTGTCAAAATGTAGGCTTGCAGCAGATTCCTGGTGATCTTTACAGATGGCCCAGGTCTCCTCATACCTTCAGTTTAAGCACTGGATTAATCATTTCAATCATCCACCCTAAGTGGGGTGAGTTTTGGGTGTGTGTAAGACAGAGATAAATTACACAGGAAAGAGCTAGCTATGGCAGAGGTAGGATTGCTTTTTTGGTTTTGACTACTTTGAGTTTTGTCTGCCAGCAAATTAGGTACACTACAGCAAATAAACAGAGAAGATAGCTTATCTCATTCCAGAAGGTGCCAAAGACATTAAGGATGTAAATATCACCTTCAGAGAGAGAGAAATCAAGATCTTGTGAATGAAAGAGCAGGAACTATCTTAGACATGTGGCTGAAGGAATGTCATAGGAAATCTCCTGACTAGAAAAATGACCATCTGCTCAGCTTGAGTTATCATTGTCAGTTTGAGACAAAGATGAACCAAGATTTTCTGTAGCTTCAGTAGGAGGTCACTGGCAGGCTTTGAGAAAATATGTGATTTGGATTAGATAGCTGTGAATTTGCTCAGCAGGGCTGTCTGGCTCACAGAAACTAGGTTGCTTAGCGGTCCACTTTATTTTAGCATGAATAAAAATAAGCAGTGTAAGTTCTGGGGCTACCTTTGGGCAGAAGAGCAGAGATTTGCTATATTCCCTGCTTGTTTCCATCCAGAAGTTCCTATTACCAGCCTCCAGTATTCCTTGGAGGAAAAACTGAAAGAGATGGGCAGCACAGAGAGCAATTTGTTCTAAGCTTTCAGGAAAATTGGCAACACTCAAACTGCATCAGCATTTAAAAGTGTGGAGCTGGGGATGACCTCTATCAAAGAACAGAGTTCATAGCTGAGAGAGGAAGAGTCTAAATTTGGCCACTTTCAGGTAGATGATACAGTGAAAAGTGAACTTTGTGGAAGAATTGTGTGTCTGTGTGGCAGCCTTTACTGTCCCCCATCAGACATTAAATAGGAGAGCAAATCCTTGCTTTACCCTCTGACTTAGAAAAACAGGTTACGTTGCATTGTTTTCGAATCCTCCTGTGCTGGAAGCTAATCTCTTGCTTAAGTGCTTTGTAGACTTGAACTTGTGTATTTTTTTGAGATTTCATTGTAACTTGCAATATTTTTCAAGCCATCCATTGAGTACACAAGTAAGAAACCCTGGCTGCACAACCCACATACAAGGCAGAGAATTCCTCACAGTTTTTACGCTGGTGAGCTTGATTCCTCTGGCAGAGTGAGCTTTTCTTCCTGAATTTTGTGTACAGCTCTGCCTGTGACATGCCTTTCTGTCTCTTCTTTCCAGGAGCAGTGCAAGGTGAAAGCCAGGATGGAGAGCCCTGGTAGGAACTCAGAGGCTTTTGACTATTAAATGCCTCCTTTTATCAGTAATGTGAAAGTATACTAGGTACAGACATAATAATCTTTTCCCATCTTCCACACTGATTTTGGAGGCTGTTAAATATTTGGTTGCGTTTGGAAAACATTTTGACATTCTTTGCAGAACGACACCATAGAGAAGTAAAGTACCCGTATTATTGCTTTATAAAGGAACCTTTAAACTAATGAGGCATTAATGAATAGACTGGTATACTGAATCTTTCTCATGTAGGAAGGGTACAAAGTCATTTCACATAAGTTACAGCCCATTATTATAAATAGTTTGGCATGGGTTTCCCTAGAGGTGGAACTTCAAGCCAAATATACAGCAGCAGCTGTGGTGACACTTTGTGCAGAAATGATTCCAGGCATTGTGCTGGAGGAGCTGGTATTGCAGGATAACAGCACAGCAGCTCATATTTAGAGCCATCTTACAGCAGCAGTTCTGCTGGTTTGTACTGAAGGTATGAAAAATATCCGTGTGTGCCTGAGATGAGCAAGATGAGTCTTCCCTCTCATAGCTTACCATTGATTTTGTACCCAGCTTAACCAACTACGATCACTGTACATAAGATTTTAATGATCAAGGAGTCTCCCTGAATTATACTTCCTAATTTTTGTTGGATATTGTAAATTATTGCTGCAATGCTCCCAGAAGTATGACTTTCCTCTCCTACATCTGACTTTTAAGGTCTGTGCTAAACTGGAAGCCACATCAGATATTATCTGATAAATGGTGTCCAAATTCATTCCCAAGGCATATAATTATATTAGGTCTCTATGAATTTTAGAAAGGTTACACAAATTACTACAAAACTAGGGAAAAGGTATGGTCTTTTTTTTTGTGTATGCGTGTGTTTGCAGTGACCATTTACACTTACATGGCTTAAAGCTTCCTACTCCAGTTTTCCAACCAGCCAACAAATTGCCATCCTTTGTTTGGCATGCTAACAAATCCCTGTAAATCAGAGTGTCATAGATTTGCCTGGCTTATACACATCAGTTTTCCCATCCTTTTAAAATTCCTACTGGTTTTATCCCTGAGCCCAGTTCTGCTGAGCCTTGGTACTCTGCTTGTCCTCAGCAGGATACCAAAATTGATTTGGGTACCTTCAGACATTGGTGGCTGGGAACGATGCCAATCAAATGCAATACTGGGCCTCATCTGTCACTGGCAAGCCACTTGTATGCTTTCCTCAAAGCAGAGTTTTTTTTCCTCCCTTGTTTCCACATCTGAATCCCATAAAGCACATGTATGGAAAGTGTGCCTGTAGGTGTGATGTAGCAGACTCAGGAGAGCAGCAGTCGAAGTGGAGATTGTGCATCTTGTAAAGCTGAAGAAGAATATTTTCTTCCATTGTATTTTCTGCCTCATAATAAAATAGCTTGTAACAGCCCTTGTCTTGGAACAGGACATCCCTCCTTTTCTCTGCTTTCCAGGATAGTAGGTGTGTTTCTCCTTTCCTTCATCAATCTCTCAAGACTTGTGTGTTTGTCGGTGTGAATATAAACGTTATTTCACCACCAGGATTTGGACAGACAGTAGAGATAATAGTTACTTTTTCTTCAGACTCTCTAGTTTTTGAGCATTTGTTTGGGATTTTTTCCTGAAATTTAGTATTACCTTCTCTTACCTTTTCTCATTGTTCTTGTCTAAGGATTGCTTAGTGCATTTTTTTTGCATAATTGTTTCAATACCTACCACAGGCTTTTAATAGTAACATAAGCATATTGGTCATATTCGATATCACTTAATGGTAATGGGTACAACATCTGATTTCCAAATAGCTTTAGTTTTGGTTTATTTGCAGGCTTTAATTTGGTACTTTCAAGACGTACATGCAATTTGTGGGCTTTTCTTTGAATCTTGTGCTTTTAGGACTGAGTTTGACTCTCAGGTGCTTCCCTGGTATTTTCCCAAAATCTACTGAATCTGTTTTATTTGGAGATGAGTAGAGAATTCAGCCACCAGTCCCTATTAGCTATTTTTCTTAACTCTTTTGAGAAGATATATCTCTTTAAATTTGTTGCTTGAATAACATCTTGGGCCTTCTTTGGTGAAGTGACATCACCTGTCGTTACTGGAGATAAATGTTAATGGTTTTTTTGCTTAATCATTTTACTTTTCCATAGATAGATTTAATGTACCAACACCATGAGAAACTAACTACCAGCTCTGCAAGAAGAGTTTATCTGCTGCTTTCAGCTTCTTTCAGCCAGAACTGTCTGGGTGTCAGAGCTCTTAGGCCACCAGCAGCCTGAATGTCCCTGACAAGTTCCTTGTCTCTCTCACCCTTATGTTTTTTCATATGTAGGGGTAATTTCACTGATAATTAAGGGTATTACACTAACATTACCTCAGGTAACTGAAATTTGATGTCAGGGAGTCTGGCATATACTACAGGTTGCATGTAACAATGCTTGTTTTTCCAGTGACAGATTTTTTTTTTTTTTAGGGATGGCCCTGCAGTTTGTAAATGAGTAAGTCCTGATGATGAAGCCTAAATCACAGTTCCCAGTAATTGCCTGGGGATTTTTTTTCTCCTCTGTTTTCCATTTTCTCCTTAGATATCTGTCCTTCCAGTGATGCAGAAGTGGTTTTAAAAGTAACAGTGTGAACTAATTATCTGGAAATGTGATTGCAAATAGTTTACTTGTAGTATCTTCAGCCATTTCTCATTATTTTGAGGAAAGGAAAGGACAGCTTATGGCTTTTGATGACTAGCCATTGATCAAATGTGTAGTTGATACAGATCTCATGCTCATAACTGTTGAATAAATCGTTATTTTATTTATTCTCACTCACATAGAAAGATATTTTACAGATGGTATTTGATTTAGAGATTGAAAATGATTTTGCCTAGTGTTGTCCTTTGTCTACTCCTTTTATTCTTGATATTTGTAGGACTTTGAGCATATGTGCCAAAGTGTGTATCACAAATCCAGGAGGGATTCCCAAGCCACCTGAATGCCCAGGCTGAAACACTGGCAGGAATTCCTTTTCTTTTAAAAGCAAAATCCTACTGTTCATCTGTGCAGCTATGAATACTTGCCTTAGGAAAATCCTGATGTTATTTGTACATTGGTTTGAGACACAAAGCAAGGGTTGCACTCTGTCCACATCCACAGCAACAGAGGACAGGCTGCAGCACTGCACCTCCTGTCTGTAGCCTGTTTGTACCTGTCAACACAGCAGCAGAGGGAGGCTGGATTATTTAAATTTTTTTTAGTGCCTCTCTAGCCTTTCCTGGGCTGTTTAATGTAGCTTTGGGCATTCTTACAGAGAATTTGGCTCTGCTGAGCATCATTTTCATCGAGGTAACTGAAAGGGCTTTCAGCTGTACAACTGTGCTAGCACAAACAGAATTTTGGGCTTGAAAAGGAAAGGTGTAATTACATTGGGGGAGGTTTGTGGGGGGGTGAATGCATGTGGCTGATGGTAATGCTGGGGTAGCCCTGGGCGCCCTGAGAGGGGCCCCCAGCTGCAGCAGTGTGTCCCAGCCCCACGGATGGCCTCCCATGCCAGTGTCTGTGGGGCAGACTGGGAAAGATGGGAAAGAGATTAGGGACAGAAATGAGTGCACAGCCCTGAGGAGACTGCATGGAGTCCAGTGCTACTGAGGCTGTGCTAGGGAGGAAGAAAACTTGGAGCTGCTGTGGGCTGTGGCAGGGACAGTACCCTACATCCAGCTTCCTCCTTGCTGAACATCCTATCACCTACGCTGAACATCCCTATTACTCCGCAGCTCTAATGAGCCACATGCTCTGCTTGTGTGAAATAACTTCCTTCCTTTGGCCTTGCTGCACTTATAAGCCTCAAGTTTTTATCCCAAACAAAGGTTGCCACTGCAAATCATCTGGGGAGGAAGACTCATTTCTTGCCTGTCACCCTGATCATGCTCTTGTGCTGTGTTGTTGATTGGCTCTAAGATAGAGAAAAAAAAAAACAACACGTGAATTAAAAGCAAAATACTCCCTTTGATATTTTTAAGGCAGGGAAGAAGACGGAATATGAGTTTTTGGGAAGTCCTGCTTCTGCTAGCATTGCATCCTGTGGGAAGAGGGGTTTGAGATGTGATTCGCAACAGGGGTGAGGAGGGTGGGCAGTGAGCTGCCTTTCTGGGCTGTGCTCTGTGGGAGGGAGCCAGGAGGCATCCTCTGAGGCACCAGCTCAGCTGGAAGGCTGGGGAACAGAGCTGGGAACAAAGGAGCATCAGCCTGTGCAGACAGGGAGACAGCCAGCCCATCAGTGAAGGGATTGATTTTTCCCACCAAAAGGTCTTCTTTGTTTTTCTCTTTGCAAAAAAAAAAAAGAAAAAAAAAGAAAAAAAAAAAGAAAAAAGAAAAATGAAACCCAACCTCCTCCCACTTATTTAAACGTGATCTGTTTATTTTTTTCTTATCTCACTGAAAATGTTTCATTTGTATTTTGAGAAAAAATATAGACAATTTCAGACAAAATATTTTCTTTACATGCTTTTATTTTGCTAAAATAATTTTCTGTGAGAGGATATTTCTGTGTGTGCATTTTTATGCATGTGAGGGAGCTTCATTTGCCTAATAAGTATGAAGGGCTGAGTGCTGATCAGCTGGCTTCTCTGTCCTTCTGCAAAGCAGGTAGAAATCATGAGTAAAAGGCAGGCTGGCCAGTGATGCTCTGGGATGACATATGTATGCAATACTTAGTGGAGTTGCATGGTTCTGACCCTCACACAGATTTGCTCCTATTATTAGCTTTTCAGAGTGTCATTTGTCCTCCTGGGTTTTTTTTTTTTTTGTGTGTGTGTTATGGATCCTTCCTTCCTTCCTTCCTTCCTTCCTTCCTTCCTTCCTTCCTTCCTTCCTTCCTTCCTTCCTTCCTTCCTCCCGGCCTCCCTGCCTGCCTGCCTGCCTGCCTCCCTCCCTCTTGTCCTTCTCCCCTCCCTCCTCAAACACCCTATATTCCTAATACATTATAATACACAGACTTGTCACAGAATGCTGACTACCTTTACTTCCTTGAAGTCAAGCACAGAAGTGTTCAGGATCTGCTGGAAATTCTTGCCTCTCACAGAAGAAATCTCTTTTGCCTCAAACATAGCTATGGCATTTTGCTTCACCGATAACAATGAAGGGTAATAAAGATGCAACTGCAGCCTTCAAGAAAGAGATCAGTAAAAGATCACTGCTTTGAAGAAACTGGTACTTGA
>NW_005054351.1:817866-867167 GCF_000277835.1 Geospiza fortis | reverse complement strand
ACACAAACACAAAATCTTTTTTGATTTCAAGATTTCTAAATTACTAAGGAAGAAACTATTTACCTGGTCTTTCTTTTCTATTTCAAGAATATGTGCCATTAAAACAACCAAACAAAAATCAGCTGAATTATAGCTATGTCAGCTCTTCCTCTTGACATGCCTCAGAAGCCCCTAAAGACCGGCTGATGTGTAAATACATTTTTAGCAAAGACATGGGTAAAAATAGAAGAGAGTCAAGGCATTAACTACTGTTGCTCAGAAACGATTGGACTAATTAAATATAAATAAGGCGACAAGGTACTACCTTGATACGTGAGCTAAGGCACAGCCATGAACCACCCTAAATGGAACTTGTACCAGTTCACCTGAGACAGACATGACTGAGCCAGTCCCTGTGACACCCAGACTGTGAGACAGAGCTTGGTGCCCCTAAAATTAGGGACAAGTGGCTGACTGAAGCCATAGCAACCCCTAGACAAGAGACTTGGGTGGAATCTGTCATTTAGCCTTCCTGTGGATCAGTCTCCCATCTGTAAAAAGGTATGATTTGAGCTCTTCTTAACTAGAGTTCTCTTCTCTGTTCTACATCTCAGGATGATGCCATGTACAAAAAGCTCCTGGTTTTGTTTGGTGCTTCTCATTATTACCATAATATTAAAATAAAGAGAAAAAGAAAGCGAGATTGCAACCTCAAGGTCAGCTTCTGCTGTAGTGCTCTCACCCTTTTGCACTGAAGTCTGCCAGGGTATTACTGAATACAGGATTTGGCCTTTAAGGTTTTGGTGCACAATATGCACATCTTGTGCTGAGATTAAATATGAATATGTTTAAAAGTCTGCTTTCAATCCAAATTTTGAGGGCTTGCCAAAGTAGCAGAGATTGAGATAGGATCTTTTGTACTATTAATTGAAGGCTATGCTTTTATTTCCTTTAAATATTTTTTAAAGCCTCCCTTCTGTGGTGGAAGATATCTTGCTGCTGCTTGGATTGATTCCAAATACTGTTTTCCCCTTTAGCTAGAGCTGCAGAATGTAGTCAGTTTGATTCCTTGCTAAGTATCTTTTGTTAAATACTGGCAATTCAGAGTTGCAGTTACCTTAAGGTGAAAGGGAAACCAGATCGAGATGCTATTAACTGCCACTAGATAGAAAACATGCCATAATGTCATATGAGTTAATAACTCTAAGTAGCCTGTAAGATGCTGCTGTGGAATTAAATGCTTAACAATAATTCAAGAAGGGCTTACAGAAATTTAAGAATGTGGATCATTTAGTGTAGCCGAAATTATGCTCCTGGCATATATGTATGACACATGAGAGCACTTACCTGGAAATTTATTACCCAGCTCTGAGCAAACAAAGCATGACCTACATTTGACTAAAGTCAGCTGTCTCTGGCTAATCCTATGGGCTTCTTTTTATTAATGTCACAATTGCTAATGTGGTATAACATTGTCATTACAGAATAGCACAGCGGGATAAGCTGCAGCTGTTATTTCTCTTTCTATACCTACTAACTCATTAAATTTGAGTTTTGGGGAATACAAATTGTAAAGATTATTCAAATTCTGATTGAGAAATAGGGCTACTGGGAAATTGGTGGCATATAAAGTAACACTTTGATTCAAGGATTTTGGTGCTTTTGTTATTAGGAAGATTGGAATGTTCACAATGGTTTTTTTTTCTTCCTAGTATCTCAGCATTAAGGTCTAAATTAAGCCACAGGTAGAACATCAAGAAAAGTAATAGATACAGGGAAATTATTGCACAGTGGGTACTATTCTTTCTGATGGAAAGGGAAAATTTGAAGCTTGTATAGTGAGATCATGGAACAAGTGAGTTTTATTCAAAGAGATCAGTAATACACTAATCATCCCATTGTTATTTTAAATAGCATAACTTCCTCATTTAAAATACATAAAAAGTAATGGAGTTTAAACACTTTTTATCTTTTAGCAGATTTTTACAGGATTGTATAGTGTACATAGAGGCAGGTCCTTGGACTGGTATTTCCACAAAAACACACATGGCAGCAAGAACTGACTTCTTCAAGAGGAAAAACTTTCCAATTTTTCTGCTTCAGGGTTGAGGCCTTGGTGTTCCTTTTTTCCTTTAATTATCTAGATTTTTCTGGGAACCTTACCTCATGCTTACTCTCCTCACCGTAAGGTCTGGTTGAAAACTTATTAAAAGAGTAAATAAAATTTCTTTCTTTCTTTCTTTCTTTCTTTCTTTCTTTCTTTCTTTCTTTCTTTCTTTCTTTCTTTCTTTCTTTCTTTCTTTCTTTCTTTCTTTCTTTCTTTCTTTCTTTCTTTCTTTCTTTCTTTCTTTCTTTCTTTCTTTCTTTCTTTCTTTCTTTCTTTCTCTCTTTCTCTCTTTCTTTCTTTCTTTCTTTCTTTCTCTTTCTTTCTTTCTTTCTTTCTTTCTCTTTCTTTCTTTCTTTCTTTCTTTCTCTTCTTTCCTTCTTTCCTTCCTTCTTTCCTTCCTTCTTCCTCTCTCCCTCCATTTCTCCCTCTCTTTTTCTTTTTCTCTCCCTTTCTCCCTCTCTCTTTTTCTTTTTCTCTCCCTTTCTCTGTCTTTTTCTTTTTCTCTCCCTTTCTCCCTCTCTCTTTTTCTTTTTCTCTCCCTTTCTCTCTGTCTCTTTTTCTTTCTTTCTTTTCAGAATGAAGGTCCTCATTTCAAACTTATTTTTTCAAGCTACTCTCCCAAATTGTGACTGCTTGTACGTCTGTAAGAGGAGAGAGCTTCCAAAGCAAAGTGTTCCAGGCTGGCTGCATCCCTGGGAGGAGCACCCCAGGTCCAGGGCCCTGGGGATGGGTTGGCAGCCAGACTGCAGCCCTGGCAAAGGCTCCGCAGGAGCCCGGAGTGGGTAGGAGGAGACATGGCTGGGGCTTTCCCACACCCCAGCTATTTCCTGCTCTCCACAAAGCCCATGGAAACTGTGTCAGCCAGCAGAGTTAGGTCAGTGCTCAGGGGTCAGGCCGCAGGGTGGATTTTAATGGAGCTAAGCTGATGCTTGCAGCTGAGGATGTGGCCATTAATTTCCACTCTATTGTTACAGTGAATAGTTTTACAAGCTAAATTCAGTGGATGATCTATTGCTGTATTTCAAGGGATGTAAATCCCTTGACTTTCATAGATGGACCTTGGGCAAGGTAATGGTGTTGAAGGATTAAATAAATGAAAGAGTTGAGGCTGGGGGGAAGGGGAGCTGGAGCGCCCAAATATTGGTGGATGATCATGTAATTGTGGTGAGAAACACGTGGTAGTTGGGCTAATCTGGAAGCATGGATGAATCTGAATTCCTCAAATCAAGATTAAAACCTCCTGCGTTCTTCAGATAAATTGGAAAAGAAATTATCTCTTAGGCATTCATGCACTTAATTACTTTCTCTCCTCCTCCCTCCTCTGCCAACAGCAAAAAATAACTGTGAACTTCTACATTCTTGTTTAAAGGGTGATGTCAGCTGTCAGGCTGTGGCTGACTACTCCTGGGGATAGGTGGTCAGCCTACAGTGGGTGCTCTGCACTCAGTACAGTAAGGAGATGGGTACTTGGTAGTGTTAATGAACCTAAAACATCGGGAAGCACTATGGAGAGCAGGAGGCTTGAACTGCGATGTCATAGCTACAGAGGAGAGATAATGTACTGAGGAATCTTTGCAGATGATGGATAGAATTTGTTTGTGGGAATGTAATGTCTGTGATCTCTATGATCATTGTAAATACTGTTCTCTAACCTCCTTAACTTTCCCTTTCTGAAGGGACCTCTTGTCTTGCTCCTATGTCTTGATTGAATTGTTTTCAGATTTCCTGAAAGTTAAGGCTTTTCCCCCGCCTTTTTTCTTTTACAAATTTGGTCTTGTGTGAGGCCATCCTCTCCCCTTCAGCAAGCTTGACCCCAGTTGCCTTCTTGATCTCCTGTTAACTAATTCCACAAGCTGTGACTACTAGTGCAGCATGCTAGCTTTTAAAAACGGAGCTTCACAAGGGAGCCTGGGGATGATAGAGGATAGCGTGGAGTGTAGGGCAGGAGGTACTGAGGGCTCTGGTAGCACAAGGTTGGCCCCGTTCTCCACACATTCCAGTGTGAGGAATGCAGTGTGCTCCTCTGTGTGTGCGTGATAGGAGGGGAGGCTGTGCAGAATGATTCATATGGGAAATATGCCATGACCACACTGAAAAAAAACCAACATCAGCTCAAATTCTGGTGGGGTTTTGGAGTGAGGAGAAATGCTTTTTACTTTTTATTAGGTGGTTTGTGGTCTATATGAATAGGCTTGAGGATTCAGCTTAGTGCTTTGTGAGCTGGTGCCCACCACAGGCATTGTTGTTCCTGCAGGAGAAGGACTTGGTGAGCTTAAGAAATCCCTCCAGAGTATGACTTGGGAATGGGATAACATGTGGAAGTTCTCATTGCTCTGCTTCTGGGTAAAATGAGAACTTCAGCAACATAAACATAGGATTTCTAATGCATAATACAAATAAGTGTACTCAAAATTTGTGTTAAATGTACTAAAAAGAAAAGTTAATTATTGGATATTTTTAAACAGCAAATGCCATAGAATTTTTATTAATCAGCCACATGGCTGTGGGAACTAGCTCAAATGATGCTTAAAAATACATGAATGTTCCTTTTTTCCATTTTGTTTTTGTTGTTATTTTAACTCTCCCTGCTTCTCCCATTTCCTGCCTCATATTTTTATTGAAAATGAAACAAGACCATTCCCATGCATCAAACAAAAGCAGTTCTCTGATGGTGCTTGAAACACACTCTGCCTCTGGATTTCCATGTGGGTCTTAGGGGAAAGAAAATAGCCTGTACAGATCAATCATGACAGGAGCAGGTCTGCTGCCATCCTTTCCCCACCCGGACTATTCCCCTTAGAGGAGTTTCTTCTCCAAAGGAGTCCTTTCTCATTAGCAGTTTGCTCCCTCTGTCTGTGAGAGATGATAAAGCAAGGGCAGCAGAAGAGCCGATTTGAAACCATTATTTATCCTTATTGTGGTTTTAGGGGAATGTGTGACTGCTTGTGAGTTGCAGATAAGATTAAAGTTACTAAGAACAGAAATCTCCATGAGCTTTTCTTCATCTTCCTGAGAGCCAAAGCACTGACTGATCAACTTGGTTATAGTTTGTGCAGTTTCAGACTTGAGAAAGTTTGTGGATAATTGAACAATTGTCTGAAAAAGGCATAGAATTCAATGAACTTAAAGCTTTTGGGGAGATTGCATTCTTTTTGAATAAACAAAGAGTGAAGGTTTTTTAATTTTCTTTTTGACAAGATTTTCTAAGGTGATGCTGTTTAGGGGGAGGAGATGAGTTTAGTTATCTTCCCTGCTGCCTGCTACCCACTCTTAGATTTTTACAAAGGCTGTGTGTCAAATGAGGAACCAATGGGTCAAATGACGAACTTTGGAAATGGGCTATCCAGGCAATGCTGGGAAAGAGGCTGGAGGCAGATAACTTTATGTACCTGCCCCCTGAAATACGGTTCTTTTGCTTCTAGGTTCCATGCAGGTATTTCAGGGAAGGTCACATTTTTTCTGCCACCTCTCCTTCTGTTCATGTGGCCTGGTGGCCACTAAAACAGTTCAGACATGCATCCTCTGCTTGCTGATTTTCTCATGATAGTGCAGAGGAAACACCCCCAACAGTTCGCTAACAAGCAAATAAAACCGTGCAGAAACTAAGCTTTCCATTAAGAAAAACAACTTCTTCAAAACAAGGTCTCAGCTTTTCCCATAATCAACCAAAATATTTACTGAGCGTACGCATTAACGAACTTAATTTATGGCGTGAGTAGTGACTGTGTATACAAAACCCAAGTGAACTGAGAAGTGAGCAGTTTCATCAGTGCTTGTTAGAGTGTCAATGGAAAAACAAGTGTGTGAGCTAATTAAGTCATGTGTTAGCAAATGGCATTGCTGTTTAGCCACAGGAATAGGAGAGAACACTGGTGCTCAGCACAGAATGAAACCTGACTGAACAATATTCTGCAGCATGCAAAACAACTTGAAATGTTAAATGGTTGGAAAAAATAAACTTCCTTTGTATCTTTCTTGTACTCATGTACAAGAATCATAAGCCTTTTCCTTTTAAACAAATGCTATCTTTAATTTCCAGATACTCCTTAAAAAAGGCAGATAGATTCTCCCTTGGCTGCAATTAAATATAAAAACGTCTTTATCAATTTTTCAAGGAATAAGCCTGCACTGTGTCTTGTTATTTCTAGCCTGACAAAGCAGAAGTTGTATATTTTCAACATATTAAGATCCATTTTACTAGATATTTCATCACAGGAAGGGCACTACTTTAATTAAGAGGCTATTTGCATTCATGTATGATTTTGTCCAAATCTGAGTGTTTAAAACAGCTGATCTATATCTGAACTTTGAACAGGATTTTTGGTGAACATGCAAATTAACTACATCGTGTTACGAAAGTACCCGTTCATGACTAATAGAAATTACCAGGGTAATGCTGCCTTTGTTCTCCTTTCATTATCCTCTTGTCCCGTAGTGTAATATTGCACCTTTGGTAGTGTTTAATTTTATGTAAGAGGAATAATGAGAGGAAAAACGTTGTAGAGAATAAAGATGTCTTTTGTTACACACGGGAACGATTGGTGCTGCTGCTTGCCACATGGAGGAGCTCGGGTATCATGTTAGGAATTACCATGAGCCTGGTGAGCCCGGCAAAGCCGCTCTGGAAAAGTAACTCTGGGATTACCTTGGCCTCGTGTCTGCCCTTGGGTGTGTGGATAAGTTTGCTGCAACCCTGTGGCAGTAATGCATAAGAGCATAATTTGTTCTGTAGTAGTCCTAATACTCTTTTCTACTCGTACCACGAGGATCTCAAACCTACTTAAACTGGTGCAAACCCTGGCTATGGTTTTTCTGTGGTTTATAGATATGTTTCCACAACTCCTCCTCCTGCTACAACATAGGATAACTAAGAGGAGAAGAAAAAAAATGAGATAAAAGTCCTTCCTACCTTACTGTGCCACACCAAACTGTAGATTTAAATAATGTAATTCAGCTCAACAATCTGGCTGTTCCAACATAAAGGGCCATTGACCTGTAGCTATTTTTGTCTCTTTCTGACCTACAAAGAGACTTTTTTTTTTCCTTGAGTACACTTCCAGTGGAGAAGTTCATGTGAAAATTCCCTGGATAGGTTCAGGAAAATCTGTCTGTGCTAGGTAGTCTGTGCCAGCGTCAGTCCTATGGCAGGTGGATCAGTGCAGATCAGGACAGTTCTTTGTCTTAGTGGGTGGACCTGGGAGTGGGGCTTTGGGCTGTGCATGTTCAGTCTGACCTGTTGGACCATCTTGATATCCACTGGCTGGGGAGGGTGTCCCTGGTTTTGCTCCCCATGGTCATGCTCTTTTATGTAGGCTGGATAGTGCATGTAAACTAAAAACATCAGCTCTGATGAACTAGAAAAAAGAGGAAAATGAGATGTGCACCAACAGGAGGGAGTGGAAGAGAGGCTAGAGGTCTCCCATGCCATTAATTTCTTAAGATCAGGTTTTCACAACCTGTTGGCTCATTAAACATGTTGGCCCTCAGTTTGAAGCACCAGTTTCAGGTGATCTGTGAGACTCTGCCTGAGGTGTGTGAGGAGGTGCCTGTGGGAGATGCTCATCTGGCAGCTCTTGGGGGGCACAGCCAGCCACAGTGAGGTTCTGAGTTAGAGGCTGGGATGGGAATGGAAAAGCAGTCCAAGGACCTTATCTTCCAAAACTACAGTCTTGTGCTGATCATTTCTGGTTAAAAACAGGATTTCACTCCTTTCACAGTAGTAAAATCACAACTCATGGCTTTTTTTTTTTCAGATTAATTCCTTTTGTTATCAGGCTTTACTGATGAATTATTGTCAGAGTATTACTCCTCCTCTCCTTCAGAGGAAGTATAATAATTTTTTCTCACAGTCTACCTGCGCTGTTGGTGGGGTCAGGAGTGAAACTGGCACAGCTGTAGCACCTGTCCTGTGTTGCAGGCACACATAAGCTTCTGGGAAAAGGAGGAACCACCTCAGGGTCTGTGGTGCTGCTGAACTTCTGCATTTTCCTTTTTATTGCTCCCATTAGTGGTCTCAGTTGCAGCACTGTGCACTGAAATAGCAGAAGTCTGAAGAACTTTGGGGTTCTCCAGCCTCTATTGCTTCCTGCAGCCAGCTCCTGAGGGAAACACCAGCCTAGTGTGTCTTGCAGGAGGAAAAGGTAAAGTAGCACTGCTGCTGCTAACCAGTTCATTTTAAGTTACTGTGCAGTTTTTTGCTGCATGACATGCTAAAACTACAAATGTCAGTCTTCCAAAGTAGATGACTACTGTGTATTCTTCCTGGGTCAGATCCATCAAAAAAATCTAAGTTTTAGCTTTTTAGATAGCCCTGAAAGACTTTGTGTTATTGTAAATCTTTGTTGGAAAGGTTAAGATAAATGGCATTGGTTGCAACCAGCCTTAATTACACAAACAGTTTCGTTTTTACATTTGCCTCTGAAGCGTGTTAAATTTCTCAACTTGTTTGACAGGGATGTCTCACCTTATTTCCTGAGATTTGAGGCACAGAAAAAAAAGCTCATGACATTACTGTCTGAAGCAATTCAGAAATGTGACACACTTGATGGCTGCAAGGGTGACTGCTGCAGGTTCAGCTGGAAGAGTGGCAATAGGAAACACTTCTAGAAAGCCAAGATTCTTCTGTGAGCTAATAGATCTTTCTGGCCATATGTGTGAGTAAAATTCACTGATAATAAGTTAATTATGATTCAAGTGTTTGGATTGAAACTAGGCTTTAGTGAATCCTGCAAAATCTACCTTTGTACCCTTGACTTTTTTCTTACCTGCTGCAATATTAGCAAATACATTAAGTTAATTCGGTTAGAAGGGTGGTAAATGCAGTAACACAGCACAGAACTGGCTCTAGATTAGCAGTTATGGGTGATAAATGATCCATTTCTGATTTGATGAGGGTAGAACAAAAAAGTGTGCAGTACCAGCAATGACTGTTATTGCAAACACCAGTTCCAGAATATGCACTGCTGTACACTTTAAAAATAAATGGTATGCCATTAATTTTGTTGCTGGATTCCAGGGAAATAATAAAAAACTATGGAAAATTTACACCTTCTCTGAATTAAAACACACGCTCTTTGTATTAAGTTGCAGCAATACACAAAGTAATACATACTGTCCAAGACATGCAAGGTAGTCCTAATTCCATAGATTTGGGGTGTTAGGAAGATTATCTGAGGTTTGAAGTTTCCCTTCCAGAAACTGGAAGAGATCAAAGTGTGCAGCTGAGTAAATAGAGGGCTCCACTTCACTTGGTAGGAATTTGCATTGGTGGAATTGCATGGTGAATAAGAGAGAGGAGATTTTGGCTAGGAAAGTGCCTTTTGCTTCTGTTTCTTTGAAGTTTAATCTAAATAAAAGAAAGAAAGCTTTCCCAATATAGGTCTCCCATAAAAATGTAAGAACTTCATAAACCCCTTCTCTCCTTAGTTCAATCATTTAAGCAGCCCATAATGATGCTGAGGTTAAAGAAGGTCTTCAGTTCCATGCTGAAGTCTTCAGCTGTGATAATTCTTGAGGGATCTTTCAGTGAGCAGAGTTGTGCTGACCCTCTTGAACAAGTAATTAATGAAACAGCTTTGTGATAAGTAGTAGTGTGCTAATGACCTGCAGAGGGGGTTTATAGAGAAAGGCAGTGGTCTCTTGGGGTCAGTATAGCTGGTATTGCATTTTTAGGAAGAATGAATAAAGGTGTTAATACTGCAGTTGCCAGACACAATCCATCTCAAGAAGTTAAATCTCTACTGAAATCCCCACTACAGGGTCAATAACTTCTATACGCTTAACTTATGCCTCCTTTCTGAGTGCTGGATAGAACTGCAGCTGTGTGCAACAGCCACCAAGCTCATGACTGTTAAAAACCACCCTTCTGCTTCTGGAAGGATTTGCAAAGGTTTTTTTGGGGTCTTTTTTTTTTTTTTTTTTTTTTTTTTTTTCCAGTTAATGTTTATGAAGCCTTTTTGTGCTCCTGAGAGGGGAGCGTGAATTCAAGGCTTTCAGTTCCTACTGTGCCAAATCTGGAGTTTTCCCTCAGGCCTCCATTCTCTGGGAGTCATGTAGTGCTGAAAGAAGGGCTGTAGTGTGGCCAGAGAGCCTGGCATACCCACCAGTGCATTGTGCCTTCTGCAAATCTTGAACTCCAGCTGTTTCAGTGACTTTGAGAGGATTTCAGGGAAAATTCCTTCCAGCAGGTGCTGTGTGTCCATGGTACTACTTTCTAGTTTCCCACTGATCTTGGAAATACAGCAGAAAAAAAAGAGGATCATATATGTCTTTTTTTCTCTTGAAGTTACCTTTTTTTTCTTTTCATTTTCTGTTTCACCCCCCTTCTTTGCATTCTAAAAATTAGGCATTAACATATTTGCAGTCTTGAAAACCTGAATGATTGTAAATTTATACAATCACTCTTCAAGGGTAAAATTGATTCTACTCCCCCTCAATTTCCTACTCAGCATTTCTGATATTCTTCAGAATGTTGGCCGTAGAAACTGAAGAAATATAAGTAAGTGTAATTAAGACTTGCTCCCTTTTCATTCCACCAAGCAACATCTTTGTGTCTCCTGTTCTCTATCCCCAGTGTAGTACAGACCCCAGCAAAGCAAAACATTTGCAAAATATTGCTATTCCAGCTATTTCAAAGGCAAAGATAATTAAAAATACCCACACCCCACCCAGAGGAAAGAAATACCAGGGACTGGAGACTCTGAAGTCTGGAGACTCTGAAGTCAGTACTTTCTGCTTTTATGGCATGGCAGGGCTCTGGGTAGAAACAGTTGCAATACTGAAATGGCTGTGAACTTGATGGACTCTTTTGGTGAAAATAATTTTTGTCTCTGTGTTTAAATTCTCCTCCTTTCCCTATAATTCATGTCTACATTTGATAGGGAGAAAGATAATACTGGAGGATTTTGAAGAGAACTGTGTTTATTCATGTAACTCCATGAAACAGCAGGAGCAGTCTATTCATAAGATGGGAGAGGAAATGACCAAAACATTTTAAAATGTGTCTAAATATGGGTCCTAGATAACTTATCTGACTCTCTTCAGAAGTGGTCTCTAGATTCTACGGGCAGGAACATTTAAGACCTTTTCAAATACACTTTTTTTTTTTCTGATGGCCTAATCCACAAATTCATGTGCCTGAGGACAGAGGGGGAAAATCCAGAAATTTAGAAGTGTTTTAAATGTCCATTCCCTAACATGCATAAAGTGTGCTGTAGAAGAATGAGGAGGATATAGCTTCTGTATCTGTAAAGCACCAGAAATGAATTTGATGAGCTACCCCGATATCTCCCAGGCTAGATGAGATAATACATAATTAGAATATTTATGATCAATGGTGACAAGTAGGAATAATATTCACTAGCTGCAGCACTCAACTTCCCTGCAGGCTGAAATGTGCATTAAAGTGGATGTAGTATGTGGAGTGCTAATACAATAGATGTGGATCATTGTCGGGAGAAAAGGCTTTAAAATAACTTCCCAGTCTGCAGTTTTTCTCTTTGTCTGGGAACAGGATCTTGCTTTGCTCCCAGAAGTAAATCCTGTTTTAATGAAATGCCTTAGGAAAGCTACCTTTCAAGGTAGTGTTCTCTGTCTCCTTCAAGTGTTTATACATACTTAGAAGACATTCTGAAAAGTAATGCAGAGGAATTTTAAAACATTAACAAGACTCACTTTTTTTATTAATTGCTAGTGGCTTTGTGTTAAACTTGTACTTTTCCACTTCAAATACATGCAGCCTTTCTTTGAGCTGAGGGAAGGTATTTGCACTTTTCTAGCATGTGGTTGAGTTCCAGCTGCCCCTTTGAAGTGCTGTTTGAGGCCGTAATCCTCTGAGCACTCTGGCACAAAGCTCAGCTGGAACTGCACCAGGACGATTTGCAAGGTGGAAGCCACTAAAGCACTTTGCTTCAGTCTAGCAGAGAAATGGGAAAAGTCCCACAGATCCAACTGAGAGCTCACAAAATGGGAAAGTTTTCAGTCTCCCTATCTCCTTCCAGCCATTACCAAGAACCTGCTTTGTGAGTTTTTTTCAGCTAATATTTTTTTTCAAAATCTAGTCTCTTGTGTCTTTTCTGGAATAAGAGTTTTCAAAAAAACCATTGTGTAGGCTGAAGGACATGCCGTAATTAGGAGGTAACAATGCTGTATTATAGCCATTATTACTCTGCTCTTCAAATATTTCCTGCCAGCCCTTGTTCAGTCAGCTTTAGTCTTTTGTGTGATTCCAGTTTCCAGAAATCCAGCTTTGTAGTCCTTAGATACTCTGTCAAAATCTCCCACTCTCATGTCTTTTCCACTTGCTGCCTCTGAGGGTTTAGTCTTGCAAGATGTTGAATGTACTGGATATAATTAGAGTCAGGAGAAACTCTTGTGTGCATCAATTGTTGCTCACACCAACTACTTATCATACTCCAAGCACCTCACAGGCACCTAAGGTAGAGATGCCATTCCGGGTGTCCCTCCACACACTTAACAGTAGTGGTTATTTTTCATTCCTGAAATTACACACATACTTTACAGCACAGGGGTTGAAACACTCACCATTTTGCAGAATCACAATCCTGAGGAATATATGTGGTTTGAAGTTTGCTGTGCCTACCCAGAAAACACTTTGCATGCTGATTATACAAAACAGGAAGCAAGCTGGGCATGTTCATAGTGGAGTAAGGGGCTGCAGACAGGGCTATGGCTGTAAGCTGCGCCTCAGATCCCAGTTCCTGCCCTCAACAAATTACCCCCTACACTGAAAAGTAGATTTCTGGGGATAGCCTGTCTCTTAGGACAGGAGGCTTTAGCTGATGGTGTAAGCAGCTATTTTTTCTGTGGAAGAAACTGGCGTGACAAACCCAATGCTTGGTAAATATGACAGATGAACAGAGTTTTACAGAGCAACAATATGTTGTGATGTTTGATTGCTCACTGTTTGGCAGAGCTGTTCCAGGGAAGCAGATGATTGCATGTGAGCTTCACCTCACTGGCTCAAAACGACTGTAATGCTCTTCTTTAATATATGGAATACTTTTGTTACATGCTGCTCCTTCAGATTTCCAATAGAAAATAATTTTTAGTGTTTCTGTGTCTACAACTTTTATAACAAGTGGTCCATAAATCCCCTCTCTAATATTGTGTAGCTCTGTAGTAATGGTGGTTTATCACAGGGATAATTTTATAACTTGTGTCATATGGGGACTCAGGTTGTAAACTGTATGCTTGTTCTAAATCTTCAGCAGTTTGTTCTGATCCAGCTCACTGCTGCACTTCTAATCCCCTCCTGTATATGCTTTAAGTAAGTTGTACAATGGAATTTTTGTATTTACCTTTATTGAGGTAAAATTTGTCCACTGAACACATGTACAGGGAAATATTATGTTGTGCTTTTGTGATTTTGCTCCTGATAAGAATTTTATTCTTAATCGATGTTTCTGCTTATAGACACAACTAATTTTAATTAAATCACTGAGGTTTGCCTATTAAGAATTTGTATGTATTTACCCTGCAAGGCCAAGAACTTTTCATTATTGTTGTTTTTTTGGTGGGTTTTTTTTGGTTCATTTTTTTTGTTGTTGTTTTGCAACTACACTGTGAGCTGATATAAGAAAAATTGCCTTCTGAAGAAAGCAAGCTTATCACTACACAGTTTCATGGATAAGAAATACTTAATTTTTTCTAAGACCTTGTCATAATGCTAGCTAGCTAAGATACAGGATATGTGTTAGGGAATGAACATCTATGGCTAGTCCAGTGGATGTGGAGTCCTTTGGCTGTCTCTCTTCACACCCCCCAAGCATAATGCAGCTCCTTGTTTGCATCGCATTACATGACATTGGTACAAAGTGCCAATCTTTAAGTACAGATTTGCATCCTTTCTGATAACAGAAAGAGAAGATAACTTTCTTTCCAAAGCATTTTGTATCTCTACACCAGTCAATTGCAAAGCTTCTCAAGGGACATCTCTTTTGTAGTCTTAATGCACTCCTTGTACATCCCAGACTTGATACATAATCTTTTAAACTGCACAAAGAGCTCTGCTCAGTGAAACTAAGTCTTCCACAAAGATGAGTCATATTTATTGCATTGGGCATATTTAAACTATTTATTCTGTCTATCTGTCTAAACTGATGTAGGTAAAATAGGCAGTTACTACGGACAGCCTGTAAATCTGGCATTCTTTCAAGGCCTGGAGCAACCAGCTATTGCTGGTGCAGAGTCATGGAATGAATTTTAAAGTAATCAGTTTATGCCAAGTCTTTCTTAATGTACTTGCAGGTCTAGTGGCAACAGGAAAGAAAAAGATAGTGGTGGCTCATCTGGGAATGATTCTATTGTGTTGAATAATCTGCAGCTATACAGCAAAATGTGCTTTGAGCAGGAGAGGTCTCTAGAGGTTTGCTGTGTTTTTTTAAATGTTGAAAGGCACAACTTTCTTGTGTCACTGACAAGGCTTTACATCAGAGAGTTGATTCAAAAAAGTGTGGAATTTATCTTAATTTTGCTCTTTTCAACTTCAGTGACACCATTTTGCCACTGAGTGGGAGTAAGATTAGAATAGTGCTGAACATCTTTGACAGATATTTTCAGCTTGGCAATTTTCTGGAATTGCAAAGAACTTTACCCGCTTGGTGCATAGAAAATACATTTCAGACTAAGTCTTGGGTGTTTAATGTGGCCATAGAAAATTCCAGAAAATCTGGAGCAAAGACATTACATGCATTTCTCTTCTCCAGCTGTAGTGAAAAAAAATATTTTTGTGTGTATGTATGTGTTTGAACTCTTTAGATAAACATATACAGAGATAGAATTTAGCTGATGCTTTGGTGCATTGAAAATTTTAGAGTATTGTTTTGTTGTTTTTTCTCTGATGAACAAACATTTATCCCTGTTTGGGACCATTGATGTAGAACTGTTGCTTCTTCTAATTATAAAAACGAAACATATCCATTTAAAGACAGCACCACTAGGCAGACTTTTAAAAATATTCTTTTAGTAAAGCTGCCTACATCGCAACTTCTGATATAGAGGCAAGATTGTATTTTGACACTGGAGTGCTTCTTGTGCTATCACATGTCGCAGTATATTGGTTTTTGTTTTCTCTTTCTCTGCTGCTGCCATTTCTCTCCTTCCTTTCTGCTCCTTAATTGAGATCCAGAGGCCGTTGGTCAGGAATGACTCTAGATTAACATTTCTGTCAGTCTAAAAGTCCTGTGGTCTGGTACTCTGTCCTTCTCTGGGTCTGACAGTCACTTCTGGTGCCTCCTGTTAACATCGCACAGGGCCCAGGGCTTCTTGCCAAGGCTATCTCTGAAGATATTTGGCAAATTCCATGAGTAACTGATGAAGTTTGAATGATTTTATGTTATTTGACTTGGATGGGATGAGTTGCTAAGATCAGATATGCCCCTTTCCCAGAGGTTTCAAGCCACTAGGATTTCAGGGTTGAGCAGTAAGGGAAGCAGCAAGCCCTGAGCCGTGAGTGATGCTCTTGTTTGGGCTGTGCTGGCCAACCCTTATGTTCCTGAAGCTTTGCAGAAAGGAAAAAGGAGAAAAGATTCTCTGAGCATAACCCCCTTCTCTACACCAGCTCAAAACAGAACTGGGGGAAGTAGTGGGGGCTTCCTTCTATCCTCTTTGAAGGAATGTTTTTAAAATAGGATTTCAAAGATACAATATTGGAAGTTTGGGAGACTGCTGATTGCTGCCTCTGAGAAGAGACCTGTAAAGCAAGTGAGATAACTGGGGCAGACACTTTGCCAGTAGGAACCTAATCTCAATTTAATAGGGCTCTGTGCCCAAAAAACAGGATTTTGCTCTCTTCTGTAAAAGTTTTTATGTGAGCTTATGAAAGTCCTAATACCAGAGATGTTGAAAATACAACAGTTTTGGGAGTTAGGTTCTTCAGGCAATACCTCCAACACCATCTAAAGTTGTAACAGTGTTTGTATCTTTGTGTGTACTAGCAGATCACAAAAAATTCATCAAACAAACAAACCCCATCCCCCAAAACAAAGAAAAAACCCAACAACAAAAGCCACAAAAACCCCCACAAATTCGGAGACTGATTTTGCTTAGGGAAAAAAAAAAGAAAGACAAGGGGGAATTCAAACTGCAATGAAGAACTGTTTAAACAATCCTGAAACTATAAAGTTTTCTCTCAGAGTAACAGATGTTATAGCATACTACCCCTCCCCCATTTTTTAATGGAAAGTGAAAGTGTGGGACTCTCTCATTTGAAGGAGCTAGGCACAGGAGTATAGATCTTTGTTTCAGGGAATTTGAGAATGTGTCAGACATCTCTGAGTATAAGAGGTCTTTGAAGCATACTACTAAGCTTTGTACTTGAAAGAATTAAAGGATGCTGTATAGTTTTGTGTGAAAGAGAACTTCAAAGCATACTAAGAAGTAGTGAAAGATCTGCAGTTACTAAATTTACAGTAAAGAACGATAGTAAGTCTTCCTTTTTATGTATAATAGCAACATGATATTTATGGAGAAGGCACAAAAGATGGTGACTGAATGGATCAGTCAATGGGATAGACAGAATTTTGAATCACTTAGTGTTTGAAATCCATCAAACGGTGATGAAACAGCCATGACTGCTCAAGGTGCTGAGTTAAGTGTGTTGCTATGGTCTTCCACATTAAATGGTTTCTGCTCTTTAAAATTTCTGTGTATTTAGTTGAGCCTTGATTTTCCACAGTGGCAGCTGTGTTTTCATGTTAAGCTATTAGAAGTCTGCTAGACTGTTGGGCACTGATCATACTACTGAGCTCCAGCCTACACTAAGGTTTTTAGTGTTAAGGATATTTTTGTTATATTTCAAGAAAATTTCTCAAAAGATGGGTGAGAGAGAGAAATCCAAGAGATTATGTGTTGTAGGAAGAAGCTGAGAAGTGTGAAAGGAACACAGGACCTTATGGCATAAGTTAAAGCCCTCAACTCTAAGTTTCGCACAGATCATCAGTCACATGCTTGGTGCCAGTAGCATGCAACAGTTGAAGTTTTTAGCTTTTTCTCATCTTTTTCTCTGTTTATAAGGATGAATATAATGATTTTGTTTGAAGGGAACTAAGAGTTATCTTTCAGTTTGGAGGACCACGAATCCCTGGAGACGGGAGCAAGTGGGATGATGACCTGTGACTTGCTTTGGCTGAATTTGGATTCTGAAAGCTGTGTCTGACAGGTAGACTAGCACAAAAATAATATGTGAATTAATAGTGTACTATCTGCTCCATGCTAATTGCTTTTTTATGCATTTTGGTAAATTTGAGGGAAGTGATGCCTTCCAGAGGGACCTTGATAGGCTTGAGAAGTGGGTCAATGTAGGGAGAATTGTAAGGGGGCACAGTATTCCCCAATGAGTTGCAGCTGTGTTAACACCTGTAAGTAATTAAGAGCAAGGGACATAAAAGGGTGGAGTCAGCCAAAGTGTCAGAAGACTGCAAGAAGAGCTAGGAGAAGGCTGCCTGTGAGAAGACTGCTGCAAAGACCAGGAACCCCAGAAGAGAAGAATCCCAGGACCCCAAGAGAGGGTGAGGATGAGAAGAGTCCCTGGAGAAGATGGTGAGTTCCCCTGGAAGGGATGAATACTATCAGAAGAAGACTGACCCCAGGAGGGTAGACCCCAGGAGAGGGTTGGAGAAGCTTCGGACATGCCGGGGCTCTGTGGCAGTCTGCAGGCGGAAGCCACAAAGAGGTCTAGACCTGATTATCGCAATCAAGACACCTGGGAATAGGTGAGCCACCAACAAGTAATAATTATGGGACATTTGAGAGATTTGGTTTGGGACATTTGAGGTATTTACTTTGAGTTATGACCGCCTCGACAAGTAGAGATAGATGCTGGTGTAATGTAACTGGTATAATGTATTTCTGTAATGTAGCAGTATTGTTGTGTAATGTATATGTATAAGTATTGTTGTAAACGTGTTTAATACAACAGGTCAATGTGAACATCATGAAGTTCAGCAAAGTCAGGTCCGGCACATGGGCTGGAGCAATCCCCAGTATCAGTAGAGTAGAGAGGAGTGAATAGACTGGGAGCAGCTGTGAGGAGGACTTGGGAATATTTGTGCATTCACAAACACACATTGGATATGAGGTGGCAGTGTGTGTTTGCAGCCCAGAATGCCAGCTGTGTCAAAAGAAGCGAGATCAGTAGTGTGAGGGAGGTGAGGTGATTCTCCCCCTCTGCTCTGCTCTCATGAGGCCCCACCTGGAGCACTGCACCAGCTCTGGGGCCCCCAACATAAGAAGGATGTGGACCTCTTAGAGTGCCACAAAAATGATCAAAGGGCTGGAGCACCTGTCCTATGCAGACTGAGAGCTGGGGCTCTTCAGCCTGGAGAGGAGAAGGCTCCAGGGAGATTTTGTTGTTTTCAATGCTTAAAGAGCCACAACAGATGGGCCAAAGTGATTGAGAGAGACACTGAAAAATGTTGCCCAGAGAAGCTGTGAATGCCTGGAAGTGCTCCCATTGAATGGGGCTTTGGGCAATGTGGTCTAGTGGAAGGTATTTCTGCTCATGGCAGGGGATTTGGACAAGGCAGTCTTTGAAGGTCTCTTTCAACCCAAAGTATTCTATGACTCTGTATTCCTCTATATTAGGTGTATTTTTGTTTTCATTAGAAGTAGGATAATCCATGTTGCACAAAAGAATCCTTTGTTTCCGTGTAAGTAGTGACTAATGCACACTTATTTCATTCCCTGTATCCATGCCTTTTAAGCTTATCCTAAGAAAGATGATGCTTGAAAGTATTTGGAAAAAAAGTGAGTGTAGCCAGGAGAAGTTGGCTGTTGCAAGGACTAGATTGGGGAATGGGGCAGGTAGGGCCAACACAGCTGCCACTGGTAGAAGACACTGACCATGATAAGGATCAGTGACCGGGGGCAGAGGAAAGGCGTGACTTGTGGGGGCTGACAGCTGACTCAGGGAGAGAAATTTGCTGCACAAACTTCTCTCCTATGCATTAACTTTGCCCTCTAGAGAAGACTTAATAACTGAAGGAAAACCATGTACCCAGAGAAACTGTTTAGAGCATAATTCTTCCAGATTATAAATTGGAAGAGCAAGTTTTATAATCTAGATTTTTGAAAAACTAAAAGAAATTCACTCACCCCCATTTTTGCTGCTTCTCCGAATGACAGCAGTATGTCATCAACTAAATCAATGTAAATGAGTGCTGACTCCAGTTTTTTTCTCACTTAGCTGTGAAAAGTATTGAATGTTTCTTCAGTGATGTTTTATTCAAAATTTATTCAAAACCAGCTGGAAAGAAGAGGGAGAAACTGTGGCTCCAGAGATTCACTGTCAGCTGTGCCATACATCTCCAGAGCCTGTTATATCTTGCTTTGGGATCTTTGTTCTATACATAGCTTCTGAGGGCTGCCTACATGCTCATTATTCTACTGCCTTGATCCTTTTGTGTGTTTATGAGATGAATGAATGGCTAAGGTCAGTCTTGGACTCAGTGGTTTGTCAGGTGGCGCTGCTAGATGTTGGAAGAAGGTCACAATTCCTTTTTTGAAGATGAGATAATCTGGCAGTGCTGATGTCTCTTTAAATATAGAAAGAAAGATGAGGAGTCTGTAAGATCTTACATGTTATCCTCTTCTTATATTTTGAAATAAATACCGTACCAAAACCATTAAGTGAGGCACAGCTGTAATTCTAATATACTTTTACAGAGCAAGTACTTTCAAAAGTATCCATTGGAGGACAGTAGAACACTATGAATCAAGGAAGTATGGTGTTTCAACTTAAAAAAAAAAGCCACATCTCTCTTCGGAAAAGAAAAATTAAAGTAGAACATTTTTTGTTTATGTAACACGGTCTGAAAATCCATTATTACTTGACAGTTTTTCTCTGTCTCTCACACCTTCTATAGCTCCATTACTGCTTTGTTTTTGTTTTTGAAATTGGTGGCATGTACTCACTCCCTGGATGCTTGTATAATCACTTGTTCTAATTTTAAATAATTCTCAGATGAACTTGAGTTTTTCTGTTCATTTTTTAAAAATTATTTTTATTTTTAGTTTGTCAGCTTTTAGTAATTTGCAAGTCTTACATTAGCTTTTTAACCTAATTTATATTTAAAATGATTACTATCCTTCCATCTTTTTGCTTACATCTCACAGAAATGGTGCTGAAAATGAGTAGCCAATCATTAGAATATAACTGAGATATAATTCAGAAAACCTAGTGCTGGACTGAAGAACATTTTGGACTCAACATGGCTCTCTGGGAATGGAAAAAAAAGACTTCAGGCTTTCATTCAGTCTAACACAAATAAACTCTCATCTACCCTCTCATTGTTAGCATTATACTCCTTTCTGCTCACATCCATCGCACTCAAAATTGCAGCTGCTCAAATTATTTTTGTCCTCTGTCGTTCAGAGGTTAGAAGACAACTGCGTTGTATTTAAGATTTTCTTTTCTTTCTTTTTTCCCCTCTCCTTACTTCTACTGCCTCTCACAGCCTTGGACTTTTCTGTGTGTTGTATCCACACCTCTGAGAGTGAACTCGGATTTCCTCCCAAGTTCCTTGCCAGGCCGTCCTCTCCTTTTAAAGCAATATTTCCTTTCCACTTGAAACACACTGGTAGGATGTGAAGGATTGCCTTGAGATTTTCTCTTGGAATTGGTGTTTAAAAACAAAACATTTATATCTTTAATATCTGACTTCCATGTGAGAGTATTTGGAAGACTAATGTATGAATAAGAATTCAGTGGGGGTAGTGGAAGAGGGAGGAAGAGAGATGGGAATTGTGGAGGGGACAGCACCTGCTTTCTGGTTCTGCCACTCTGGTAACTTTGTTGTCCCTTTGCTGTCACATTTTTATGTTTCCTGTTTGCAGTATGTGTAAAGTACATTGTGCTGTTGCTTTTACATTAATTTCAAAAAACTCTGCATAAAGCATTTATTCAGTGGCTGATAATGTAATAGTAATTTCCAAAGAGAAAAATAGTACATTAAATGCTTTTTGCAAATAATTCAGCGGAATTTGGCTTTTCACTCCTTATTTTTACAAAGGGTCAAGCTCTAGAGCAGTAAGTATCTCTACACTTTGGTGACCTTTATACAATTCCAGCTTTAGTTCTCAGTTTAGTTCAAAGGAAAAACTAATGCTTTGCAAAGTTCAGAAATCAGTGTATGTACACACATAGAGAAACCATGATCACACATGACATTTCCATTTTATTGCACCCAAATTTAACTGTGGATAATGAGCTTGAATTAATATTTTGTGCTTCCCTTTCCCTGTTACATAGCATGTGGTGCTGTCTCTCTGTTTGTGTGCAAAGCTTGTCCATTGTATTTAGTTGTTTTAAATTGTAATATAATGGTGAAAAATAAGTACTTATGTGGGGGGATTTTCTAAGAAGTCAACTTCACAGTGATATCTGATTAATTTATTCCTATCCCCTACTGTTACTCTCCTCAAATGATTTCCAGATGCCTAGTCTAGGTATCAAAACATGTAATAATAAGTGGGATGAGATAAGAAGTCAAAGTCTGCTATTATTTAGTAAGAGGGACTATCCCTACCTTATTCTAGACAGTGTGGTGCCACACCATCTTCTGCAATCTTACAGGGACAGCCCTCTAGGAAAGCTATTTGTCACAAGTCGTTTGCATAATGTTTATTGTGTAAAGGAGGAGGGTGAATGGATTGCCTTTGTGCTGCTGGACCCCTCTGTGTGTAAGCAAAGCAGGGAAATCCCTAAGACTTGACCTACAGTTCTGCCTATAATGGGCCAGGCTGCTCCCCTGCTACTTGCATCACGGGTTGCCTTTCTTGTCTGATTGCCTTGCTGGCTTCCCTGCCCTCAGCAGTGTTTAACATTGTTCAGGTGTACCAGCACAGCCCAATGCTTCCAGTTAAGCAGTTCACATTTGAGAAGAATTATGAATTGTATAATATCGAATTGAAGCCCAAAAAATTCTAAATGAATCATGTCTGAAGTGATTAGAATTCCCTAAAAGTCTCCTATAATGTGATATTTGAGATTTAAAAATTTAGCATGGTTCCAAGTTTATGTGACTGTTTTCTCTGCGGAGTTACTTAAGCTCTACCTTTGATGGTTATAATTATTATCCAAATTGCATAATGTGATAAAATTGTTGCAGCTTTCAGAGGCCTTTAACCTTTATTATGGTGCCTCCAGTTCTTGCTTAAGTGCAATTCATCAGGTACAAGTGTTATGTGTGTTGAAGCTCACAGATGGAATTGAATTTTTTCTTTACATTGATGATAAATTGCTAATGAATCCAATATAAGCAGCCTGAAGAAAAGTGGTGGCTGTCCCTGGCTTGCCACTTCTAGCCATGGACATTAATATTCAATATGACCAAGAACTTCTGTTAAAATTAAAGGTTATTTGATTCTAATAAATGTCAGGAATATTTCTCTGCATTTGTGGTCAATGTTGTGATTGGTTTGAGTCTATTCTAATCTGCCGTACCCAAATTTCTCTTGCTTATGCATCAGGGGTTCCTGACATGGATGTTTTTTTAAACCAGATATCATTAGATTAATATGAAGAGCCATACTGTCATTTGCAAAAGATCAGGTGGGTACCCAGAGCTAAATTGAATTAATCTCCAGGACAGTGTTGTGAGACTTAGCTGGCAAGAACCTACTTACATAAGATGGGAAGTTTATTTCACTGGAACTTTTTACAGATTACAGTGGCCAAAACTTACAAAGATCCTTGGAAAAGTGGAGTGCTTTTTTCTCCTTGCTGTTCTTTTCCCACCCTAAATTAGTGAGTGGGGTGTTTTATATAACAATCTCTTATTTCAAAGTACAACCACATAGTCTAGGATTAGACTTAGAATAGACTTAGAATTGTCCAGAGGATAAAAAAAGCCCTGATTTTAATCATATCAGTGGAAGATTAGAAAAGTTTTTGAATTTTTGAAAGAAATTCCTCTTCCATTAACAGTTCTGCCACATAATCAGAAAGAGATTGAGTCTTTTGTGCCTCCTATGCTCTCTAGGAAGCTAGATGCTATACTAGCTAAAGATCCACCTTCTAACTCTCATCCCAGATTTATTTATGGCTAGCTTCCTCCCTACATGTTCTTGCTCCCCTTTGAGCTTGAATTTGGACACACAATTTCTCCCCTAGGGGTTTCTCTACCACTGTACTCCAGGACAGCAATGCACTTCCTCAGGCTGTTTTGCCAGGTATTGTCTCAGAAAAAGAAAGATGCTGCTTCAACTTCTGATTGTGTGCCTCATCTGAGGAGAGAATGCACACAGCAAAATCCCTGTCATGGTTCCTGTCAGGGGTCAAAGTGACATTTTCTCTCTGCTGTCACCTTTGGACCTCAGATCTTTAGTGTTGGTTCTCAGAAGCAGCATCCTGCTGGGGAGTAAATTAAATGGTTCTGGAGCAAATTCCAGCACTACTGAGGAATGGACTTCTGGAAAACTGTAAACTGAAGAGTCACGAAAATTTTCTGCTGCAGACTTTGTACTGATTTTTAGGTGCAATGAGCCATCGTGTAACTGTTTGAAGGTGACTGACTCAGGTGTGTGGAATTTGAACCAGGCTCCATTGACACTGAATCTAATGGAGTGTACAAAGATGCTTGTCAGGTAAGAGAAAAGAGGAACCCAGCCTTCCGGAAAGGGGACAGAGAAGTGTTGGGGGATGAGATTAGCTGATGAAATGCTTATTATGAGAATTATAGGTAGTTAGATTAATGCTATCCTAAGTACAAAAACACAACCAAAAAAGAAGTCCATAGTAATTCCTTTAGAGGTAATTTTGCCACTTTTTCCTGCCTTCCTTGAGTTACAGTTTAACTATACAACCTTGTCTTCACTATAGAGCTAATTCAGAGGATGAAAGTGATTGGGTTCAGAGTTCTGACTGGATTTCTAGATAACTTCAGGCATGGGCCTCTCAGTTTTATTCCAAAATGAAGGACTGTGGTCTGGCAATAATTATTCTGGATTCACTTATAACTCCTTTCTGTGCAAGCAAACCTTCACTGCTGTCAGATACTTTTTGCATCTGGAGTATTTGTATCTGGATAATCAATAATTCAAACTATTTTATAATTTATTATAATAATTAATTAATTAGAACCGAATCCTATTGTTTCATGCAGTGGCGATGAAACTGGCTTAATGGTTGTGAAATTGGACTATTTCTGGTCTTAAACAACTGGACAATTGAAAAGTGGAGACAGAAAGGGACCAAGTAAGCATGAGGTTTTGCTATTATCCCCAGACAGCATACTCTGATACAAGAAGACAGTGAAGAAAATATATTTATTGCTACTTACTGCTTACCACAAAATCTTACCATGTGTTCTTTGGGCATGTCAGAGCTGGATTTCATAATTTCCCCTGTTTTCTGCAGTGGTTTTTGCTCTCCTCTTGGCTAGAGACCTGTTCCTTTCCTCCTGCTCCTCTGTTCTTTCTGCAGGAGCCAGGGGCATGGGGAAACTGGTGATTTTCTGCCCTGCTGCTGCTAAGGTGAGTGAGACTGAGCTTGCCTTTGTGACAGGCTGACAAAATCCAAGCAATATTGATTGTCATAGGTAACTGCAATCAAAGCTTGGTGTCTTGAGAAGTTTTTTGGCTTAGCTGAGGCATGCTGGAAGGCTTTCTTTGCATAGGAATAAAAAAAATCCTGCTTCAGAGGTAATTTAGTGCTTGCAAGGGACTGCCCCTCATGCCACTCCATTGCCATCACCACTATCCTTAGAATTTTTTGCTGCTGAGACTTGTTGCTCAACACCTCTACCCAAAGATCAGTGCCCTAATGAAAAACATGACAAGTTTTCAATGGTAACAGAAAATCTTCTTTTTAATTATAGTTTTTATTCTGATACTTTGTTTCTTGCTGTTATTGTATTTGTCAATGACCAACATCAGCTGACACTGTAAAGTCATGGCCTAACTTTGTGGATTTCCATCTTGACTGAAGAAATTCCAATTTAACCTTTCAGGCTGAATTCTTCTTCATTAGGCTGGAGTCTCTTATTAACTTACAGACTCCTCCATTCCATTTCATTTAATTAAAATAGTTTCTATTATGTGAACAAGAATAGATTTTGATTTATGGAAAGCTTTGTGCAATGAGGAGTTAATGTTCCCATTGTCCTTTCCTACCACTTGCAATCCCAGTGTAAATCAGTGGTTATGAAGTGAAGATGATAACCTGAATGCATTATGCTGGTAGTTTTTGGAAGTAGTCAGGTACAGCTTAAAGTTGCTTTGAAATTATTCAAGATAGACCTTAAAACTTTCAGAGTTATTGTAACACATTTAATTAGTATTTAAAACAAGATCTACATTTGCATGCTTCCTTTTGGTATGTAAGTGTGCACACCATCTGATAAGCTAGAATTGTGGAAGGTCATCTAGAGGAAGAATAGAATAAAATTTTCCCTGTCTGTGAAAACATCTGCAGACCCAAAATAAAAAATGGGAGGAGGGGAGAAGAGAGTGGAATGAGCTAGAAATTCTAACAGGGACATGGGTTGCTTACAAATAAGTATAAAGCAGAACTGGGGAACTGGATAACTGCAGCTGATGATCATTGACTTAGGATAGATTTATTTGGGGATGCCAATATCTACTCTTAAGTGCCAGTGGAAATACTAGATGTCAGTGTGCACTTCTTTCAGACCTTATGGCCCTGCTGAAGCTCATTTTTTTAGTCAGAGGTGGTTGTGTTGGAGTGGGGAGTAAGTTTCGAACTGATTAATTTTGTGACTGAGTTTTGTAGGAGCAACTTGGCTCTTACAGGAGCTGCCAGTTCACCCTGGGTGATTTCAGTGGTGAATTCTCTGACCCTGGTGTTCATGCTGTCTGTGCCAGTGCAGCATGGGAATGATGGTGCTGTAGAAAATGGGCCATGGTTTGGGGCATCTTATCTGTGCTTGGTTTGGACCAGGTGGTGCAAAAAATCTCATTCTTTTAAGGCCCCTTTTCCTTATTTTTATTGCCTGGGACCTCTGAAGACTATTATTTGAAGCACTAATTCTCCATGAAGCCTTGCTTGGCCATAATGCCTCCCAAAAATGGAATAGGTATGAGATACTCTCACATTTCCAAATACAGCACTATCAGGAGTCTGAGACGGGGTATTTCTGAGGGTATCCTTGTGCAAACCAGTAATATGTATCCAAAACCTGTTAAATTTTCTGGACCCCAGAAAAATACCAGGAAAAGAAACCCTGTTCACTGAAGGCCCAGCAGCTAGCTGTGCTGAGCATTTGCTGTTCCCCTGAGCATGAGGGTCAGCATCTCTCAGAAACAGAGGCTGAGCTGCCACCCTCAGTGGTGTTTTGCTCAGGTTTATTCTTCATTCTTGTAATTAGGACCTTCTGATCCCTTTGAGAATGCATAATTGAAAGCGTGTTAGCAGAGTATTTGTGATGGACGTGTATTTTGGCCAGCTTCCTAGATTCCTTTTTTCTTCTCATACCAGGAAGAGATTAAATACAGCCATATACTCCCACTGCATAGTGCCCTTACTTTCCTGCATTTTCTGTTGTTTATGAAGACCAGAGATCAATATACACCCAATGTAAACCTCTAAATACTTTTAATGTAAGTAAACTGATAATATTTGTTTGAATAATTTGAATCAAGTAAATATGAGTACATCTATTAAAATCTTTCACGTAGGTTTATATTGACCACTTTGCACTCAGTTTTTATTTTCATTTCACTATAACTAGATTGCATGCATTACTTTCCTCTAAATTTGACCAAGCTAAGTGCTAGATTACACTATGGGCTTGAACTTTGCTTTCTGTAAACAGCTTGTAAAACATTTAGGAATAGTAGCATTATGGTGACATTAAAAAACAAAAATGTAGATCAGCCAATTTCATACAGACAGCCCTCTTTATCTAATAAAAATTCATGAATAGTCATAAATTGTCTGTACCCTTGCTTTCATGGGGAAATAACAATAGTGTTTGCATGTTTATCTCTGAAAGAGCATCTGCAGCATGTTTGTCATTAATATAAGAAAACAAGAAGAGAAGCAAAGCTGACATGCATTTGCAAAGATGATGTTTTTATATTCATGTCCTAATGCTGTTATTGACATTGAGTGCCAATAGCAGAAGCTCTGTCACAGAGGCAATTTTAAATGCATGTAAAGAGGCTAACTTTCATCTTTCCTTAATTAACTTCATTTTGCATCCTGGAAAATACAGTAGGATATAATAGACCATGTGGACCCTCCTTAAGGAGACAAGATGTGGCAGAAGTCCCTTTAACAATTTCTATTCTATTACAAATCTAATTTAAAACTGAAGACAAGCCTCCTCAGGAAAAACACCTCTGGGACTGTAGATTATGTAGATGACCACCACCATGGGCTCCCAACTGGCTGTTTGTGGGCAGCGCCCATGGTGTGGTACGGCAGTGTGGTGTGCCCCAAATCCCTCCTCCTGCACCCTGGCTCTTGCCTCTGCTGCTTCCCTGTCTCTCAAGGAGTGCTGCTGCCATTCCACCTCCCCTGCAGGCTTTGCTTGATCTGCTAGACTGAGCCTGAAGGGTCCAGGGCCAATTGTGGCTGAGGTGTAGGCAAGCATCCCTTATCCTCCCAAACCTCCCTGTGGTTTCAGGACAAGGCTGGGAAGACAATGGAGCTGACCCTGCCCAGATTGCACATGAGCACTGGTGGGGCAGCATGAACTGCAAAGTTGGCTTGGGTGGGTGTCCTTCAGGAGATCAGCTGCTCTGTTTAAGCTCTACAGCTTCAGTGAGAACAGCCTTGCTCATCAACACCACATAAATCATGATGGACTACAAAGGCTTTTTTTGGGGAGGCAAGCCAGGCCTTCAGGAAAAGTGGACTGCTGCTCCAGATACACTATCTAACCTTCTCTGTCAGTCTGCTAATAATAATGCTTAAACAGATATAGGACACTTATAATAATGGCCAAATTGATGTTTTTGCTTGGTGGTGTATAAGTAAAGCACATATAATTTGCCTTATGGGTAATTTATGTACTTGTGGGATTATAGCCCGGGGTTTGTTCTGGAGGTCTCAGGAAATTCACTGTATTTGAACACAGTTGATTTGTGATGTTTTGTGAAGCCGTGATGCCCAGACATACTGACAGCCATGCTGAGGGCATGGCTGCTTGATCAGGAGACATCTTGTATGGAGCAGACAGCATTGTGGGTTGGATCTTCCTCTTGAGTACGAGACCAGAGCATTGGGGAAGACCTCTGTGAAATTTCTTTATCTCTTTTTTTCCCAGATGTATCCTAAAAGGGGGATTGCTATGTCTATAGGGACAATTTTGATGTAGTGGTGTTCTTTCTTAGCCTTAGTGTGTCAGTACCTCCCCCACATTATCCCCTTTTCTTGTATACACAAAAGTGTCAACCTTAAAGTACTCATCTTGAGAGTGAACAAACATAGCTGTAATTTGTCAACAGTTTTAAAATGTCCAAGCAACTGTCTCCCTTTCCATCACAATCGCTGTAGTTGTTGTTCTGCAGGATGACTTGAGGTTTTGCATACACGGGTGTGTGAATGAAATTCTTAGAGTTAGTTATTTCGGCTTACTTTCTGCATGGAGAAGGAATTAATTGCTAATTGTAAAAGGAAGTGTCTGTATAAGATGAAAAAAAGAGAGGTTTTATTTGTTTATTGTACCAGGCTGTCCCCACTCAGTTATCACTCATGCGCATTTAAGTTTACACTGGTGTGGTTGGTGGCTCTATGACACTATTAGTCTTACACTGTTTGATTCCTAAGAAGTCAGTTCAATAACCACAACGAGGATGGATTTTTTTGTTTGTGTTACAAACCTGTCAAGTAAAGGGATATTTTTCTAAGCAATTGCTCCCCAGGAGAAGCAGAAAGGCGGAAAAACGGCATTTGGTCTGACCTTGTGCTATTGAGCCAGGACAATATACTGCAGAAGAAAAGCTGTCAGCAGCCTATTGTGGCAAATCCTTGCTGCTCCTCAGGGCCTCACACCAATGAAAATCTGTGCCAAACAGATAACTTGCTTTCTAATCTCCCTGTTTGCCTTATTTGTGTCTGTGGCCTACTATAAAATATACTGTGCCTGAAAAGACTCAGAGTGGATGTCCTTAGACCTGTCCATGAACCCTTCTTCCATAACATGAGCCAGACTGCAGCTAAGATAAAACTATTTGTATGTCTGTTCTTGCTGACAGGGGCCACATTTCCCTTCCTGCTACATTGCACCTGGCTGGAGATCATCTTGAGTTATTCTGGAAGGACACTGATATGTGGTTCCAGAAGAATCTGGCTCTTTAGTGCTTGTTTACTCTGCTTGCATCTTCTGCTGCTGTGAAATACCAAACTGGTAAGGGCAGCGTGATAAACTACTTGCTTCTCTGTGCCAATCTTGGGCAGCAATTGTTGTTACAAATATGAACTTCTATTACTATGGCAGATGCTTCTGCTATGTAGCCCAGAGGAGACTTTTCCCCATCATTTCCTCTCCTCTCTTCCTTGTCCCCAGGCTTTTATAAGCAAATACTGTGAGAGCTTAACTCCAGCACTTCATCATTCAATAGCAGTGAGCTTGCTGTCTGATTAGGTGATGGGGGATTTTTTCCCTCCAAAATGAAGACTTTGGAAAATGAAACTGTTCAATACTTCATGCTGAAGTTTTTCATGTGTTTGAGTGCTCTTTGGATAGACGGTTATGTTTACACTGTTTTATTCCTCTTTGTATGAATAATTCATTTTGTAGGCAGTCATTTGGTAGACAAAAAATAAATTCTGGGATGGCAATGATCTATTTTAAATCTATTAGAGTTCATACTGGAGTTTTGATGTTGTTCTATTTAAACCTGATGGTTATGCTTTTCTACATAATAATTTTTTGATTTCTCAACCCAATGCAGTTCAAAGCAACTAGGAACTGTGCAAATGGCTTTTCTTTACCACACCTCCCTCACACACTGTCTCCAAAATATCCTAAAGATAATGCCAATTACACTTCCTGCAGCTAAAGTTAAATGTGTTTGTGCTGTGCCGAATTAAGGATTTTAAGGATCTCAACCAGGTATACATGAAGCAGCACCTCCAGTACATAAAATTTTGAAACAATGCTTGGTATTTACCAGGAAAGATTGATTGGTACATTGGAAATGAGGGGAAGAATTTGACAAAGTTGCTTGGCATGAAGAAGAGAAACTATGTAAGCTATGTAAGCTATAAGCATATGTATGCAGAGTTTTTCTCAAATATATCTCCCTTCCAAACTCAGATCAACCTACTATAGTTTCTTCCCCGGTCTCCACACAAAAGCCACAAAGAAATTAAGTTTGTGGCCCCTGTGGCGCTATTAGTCTCAATTCTGTTGGAAAATTAGGCGCATGGCTGATCACTAATTCATAATGCTGTCCCTAACACTGTCCCTGCTCCTCTTCCATCCTTTTTTTCTTATTAAAAAAGGTACATTTCATAAAGTAAGTGTTTCTGTGTATTATCTCTCAAGGGAAAGCCCATCTGTTTAACAAGCTTTATCAGATACATTGCTCAGTATTCCTTACTACTCGAGCAAAGATGATTAGTTGGTATGTACATGAGATAAAAATCAAAGTGTTTAGGACATGAGCTATAGAAGAAACAGAGAGAAAAATGTAGCATGAGGGGTTATTTTTTTTTCTTAATCTCAACATTAATGAGCATTTAATGTGACTGTATTATCTCTAAAGAGTAGGAACATAATGAGATAGTAAATTGGTGCATCAAGAATTTTCTCAAGCAGAGCAATCTTTGTAACCAACTTGACTTCAGGCAAAATAGCCAAATTGCTGTCTTTTGACAGTGTATTATATATCAGCCAGGGATATAAAATATCTTAGGCCCTGGGAAATGTCTGTACTGGATAGGTGCAAATGCAATCTTGAGCTTGGGAACAGGGAAAGAAGTGAGGACCATTTAGTGTTGTGCAGGTTGTGTGCCTGGACCAAAGTTAGTGTTTTCAAGTCAACACACAGCCTATTTCTGCCCCACCGTTTACACTGTGGAGCTGAAAAGAGAAATCCTGATTGTACCTGCCCACAGGAGATTGTACCAGCTCACAGGAATGGAGCAGTTAATGGAGGAAAAGCCTGTGCGTAATTTTGTTGAAAGTTCTCCTCGTAGCCAGCTTTTTAATCTTTCCTCACCTCCTCCAGGGAGGAACACATGTTTCTATTTCTGATAATTGCCATAGTCCATAATAGCCCCTGTTATGAAGGTCTAGACAGAATTATTAAAGTAAAAGGTCTCAAAAAATCACTCTGGGTGGCTACCAAAAAGAAAAAAAAAGATTCAATCAGTCTTCAAGCATTCACATAAAGCAGTGACACTGATAGTGACACTTCACTTCAGCTGATTAGAGATTGAGTTTTAATGGTTAGAATACAAGCCTTTTTTTACAACCCCTTCTAAATTAGTCAGGGGGTTACACTCATGCAGGGTGGAACTGGTTGCCATGACTGGAGTTATCAAGAGCTCTGGATGGGGAGATTATTTTCCAGGCAGGAGACAGACAGACATACAACCAGTCAGGCCAGACCTGGCTGCTGTGTTTGAGCCTAAATGAAGCCCTGGGTAGTGGGCAGGGCGTGTGCAGGTGGTGGCCTTAGCTGAGGCCTCTCAGAGCAATCATAGCCTGCAGACATCCTCAGGTGCTCAGATTTAAATTGTATTCAGTGGCAGGGAGGTTTGTGTTGTGGAAAGATTCTGGTTAGACTATTCTTTATTCCTGTGAACGCTGCAGACATGGGGAAATGCAGGGAGTAGCTATAGTTCCCTGTGGATTTGTTCCAGTTCTCTTCAAAGGCAGAATGTGGTGGAGCCAGCCACTCGAGTTCCTCAGGTAATAATAAAAACTTCGTTTGTGTTTTAAGTGTAGCACTGCCTGGTAAAAACCTGTCCCTCTATGTGTCCTTGGGGATAGTGGGGAGTCAAGCTTGGGAGTGACCTTGTGAAACAGCTTTGCTCTGATAATTCCTTACCTGGCATGGAAAAGCAGCTGGAATACACATGAGGGAAGTTGTGCTTGATTGTACAAGTAGGTGCTTTCAAAACTCATCCAGAACTTTTACCTTGCTGAGTAGCTCCAATAAGGACACTGAAGCAGAGCACATAAATTTCAGTGAACGTGATGTAGTCAAGCTGAAAAAGTAATTTTTCTTTAAGTCAATAGTGTAATATCCAGGATTTAGCACGTGCAGATGCAGTATTAAAGTTCAGCAAAAGTAGTTTCAGTGACCTTGAAAATGGGCCTTTCTATAGTAAAGATATAAGTAGTGCTGTCTGAAATGACCTGCATAGTCAGCAAATGTGTGGAAGCTGTTGGATACAGCTTTTAGCTCTATAATGTACTTAGAAGTCTAATCAATAAGCCTGACTTTGGGAAATACAATCTTTTTCTCCTCCCTTTGCAACAATTATGAATTATATTCCCTTTCAAATCAGCTGAAAAATACCTTTCCTATTTCCCAAAACTTTGAATTGGTAGGTACAAGGCAACTATTTTCTTGTTATTCCACTATTGAAGACTTTCAGATAAATATTTTCAGTACATCTGTGCTAAACCCCCCTCCCCTGCCCCCACTTCCAAGTATTTCCTCCGGGCTTGATTTAAGAAGGTTCTAAGGAAAAAAGAAAAATAAATCCCAACACATGATGAGGTCTTGTTCAAAATCTGATGTTTGCAAACAAAGGCTGAGGATAAAATACATGTTAGAGGCTAACTTCTTTAGTGCTGATATAGATGAAAACAGACATGGGGAAACTTGGGTTTGCATGAGGTCTCTTAAAGGCAACGAGAGCCTCTTGGCACTTGTTGCAGCATTGGAGGTTAATGTGTTTCATGTTTGCTCCTCATGAGGCTTTAACAGGCCAGCTCAGGTGCTATGCAGCTTTGTAGGGATTCCTAGCCAGGAGCTGCACACAATCACAGCATTATGAGTGACTTGGAAAGCTTTCAAGCTTTTCCAAAGCTTTCTACTAATGATTGCAATTGCATTGTGTTCCTGTGGGCAAATAGGCTGTTGCAGGACCCCATTGCAGGCTGATTACTACCATTCCCACTGTGTTAATTGCTGAAAAGCCTCCTGAGGTTTTAATAGGAATCCTTGCAGAGTAAAGTGCTAGCTAGGTGAAGAAAGGAGGCAGCCCTCCGGTAAGATCCATCGCTTTCAGGCACAGGATAGAGAAATGTAAGGACAACGCGTATTCTCCTCATTTTGCAAAAGGTTGACTCATGAGAGGAGGAAGAGGAGAAACAACTCACACAGGGCTTGGGGATTTGGCAGACCCTGGGTGCTGCTGCAGTTGTTCATGCAATTATCATATGTCTGGCCCTATGTCAGTGAGTGTCAGTTATTAATATTTTATCTCAAGAAAGTTTCTGATTAAGACAATGTAATATTTCCTTTTTTTTGATTACTCAGCCATTTTAACTTTAAAAAAAGAAGGCAACAAACAGGTCTACTTGGGAGAAAATCTTCAGTGTGTGAAGATGAAATTTTATTTGGGACATTTTAACGCCAGTCTCTGCTTTTCATAGGTCTCCCTTTTGTTTTTCTTTTGAAGTTCTTCAAAATGCTGAATGTATTTGGTGTCTATATCTGTCCATTCTGCTGGGATTTTTTTCCCCCGAGTTTACTTTTCTGCTGAGCTTTTATGAATATGTAAATTCATGTGCATACAGATCAGCAGTGTCTGGACTCTCAAAGTGATTAAATTGGCCTTTTTTTGCGCCTATTTTAAACTTAGACAGTTCTTGAATGTTTTTTCTTTCATTTTAAACAAAGGAAATTATTCATATCATACTGGTTTTTTTCCTTAATAGACCATAAGGGATTTTCTGTTTATTAATGCAAACATCTGGAAAGCACTTCAGCTGTTCTTTATGTTAATTTCCTTAACAAGGTTCATATTTTAAGAACAAGTTGTGTATTGAGAAACAATTTCTGGATGAGTTTATCCACAGCAGCTTGTTACCCTCTGAGTGCTCATTGCTAGTCTCTTGGTGGTAGCTGGAAAACAATCATCTTGGAAATGTCACAGTCTTGATACAGATTCCTAAACTTTCTGGAACAAATTCTGCACTCTGTTTTAAGTGTGTCTGGAGTCATTGGATTTGTGCTGGTGTAGGAACCAGATATGGCTGTCTCTGAGGGCCAGCTGGAACTTGTGTGCAGCCTGATTTATTAGAGGTCACACTAGTAGTAGACTTCATTATGGATCAAACAGTAAGATATTTCTAAACTATTTTGCACATGATTTTGTTAGTGCGCAGCTTGAATTCTCCCAGAGAGTGTGGACCTGGGGATTAAACCACAAAGCTCCAGTGTTATCATTGGAGAGATTTACTTTGGCTCAGCAGCCTTACTTCAGAGCAGCGATACAAAACACTGCATGTGTATGTCTGAAGCTCAGGGCTGGCTGTCTGCAACTTATATAAGTCCTGTTCACAGGCTATTTGACAACTTTTCAAATTCAAACTTTTTTGCTTTGATTTTTCTGCGGCTGCTGTCAGCTTGTTTTAAATGGTCATTTTTCTTGGAGAGGAGGACTGTGTCTTTTCATGTCTAGGTCAGGGCTCTGAGAGCAGTGACTCTCAACTGTACCCTATTCTTTCTTCTCAAGAGTTATGCCATTTTAGTGAGTCAGGATAATGGTTGCTTTCCTTCAGGATCTGAGGAGGATGGAGTGATGCAGCGACCTGTGGTCCTATTTGTCTTTTAGATTTATTTCTGCATAAATAAAAGGGTTTCTATTAAGTTCTATGGCATTTATTAAATGGTCATTTTTGCATGTAGATGTGGGTGTCTGGAAAGACTTACTGCTGCGTTGCTACTTGGATACTGAAGACAGGATCTTGTGAGAGCCTGCCAGATGTGCTGCTGGAGTCTGCAGGTGTTTCATGCCATGGATAGGAGAAACATAATACATAACTCAATGTAAATGCTGTTAGTATTGTCAGAAAAACCTAGCACCTATAGCAGCCTTTAAAAAGGCTTCTTTCTGCAGGATTCTTTATTTTTTCTTTTTTTTTTTTTTTGGGTACAATTCATGAATATGGATGGATGAACCCCAGACCTAGTAATGAGATGCAGAGCCTTTCAGTATGAGAACATTGCTTTAGAGATTTGGTTATGAAGCTAGTTATTACCTAGTGTAAGCTTTGCTGATGTGAAGGGACCTTCCTCAACCCAGGTTTTATTATAAGCTCCTTCTTTGGTCTTGTATGGCTTTGTGTTCAAGCTACAGTTATTCATGTTTGAAAACGATGATGTGTTCAGTAGGAAATAAATCTGTCTCTGGAGATAGCCATCCTCATAATCTAATATTAGAGGGATCATAACTACTGGGGTCTGGAAGGCAAAAGAGGAAATGAACTTTTAATGTGAGTGGTGTTAAATTTTACAGGGGAATTTTGGCAACTTATTTTTATAAGGAAAGCCAAATCTCCATTTGGGTTTTGTTTCTTGTATATGCTGAAATATCAATGCTGAGTGGTGACCAAATCTCGTTTTACTATGGTTTGACAAGATTGAAATCCAAGAAAAGAAGGGTAGTTATTTTAAAATCAGTATTTAAAACAAATCTGATGCATATAGCTTGCACTTTAAAAAGAACTTGCTTAAATTTCTTCCTTAAAATGTTGCAGTATTCTTGCATAGTACTTTTCTGTCAACAGCTCTCAGTAATTTATTAATGGAGGCAAATGTCATAATTCTGTTTTACAAATGGGGATCCCAAGGTGTGGGGAAGAAAAAGTGTTTTCCTTAAAGTCAATAAGGAGAGCAGTATCTAGTGTGATTGTGGGATCTAAATCTGTCACATCCATGTGAAATGCTCTGCTAGGATTTTGTGCTGTTTGCGTAAAAATAAGATCTTAAAATCAAGTCTGTTCCATCTATTGCTAGGAAAAAAATAAAATAAGCTCTCTTAGAGCTAAAATGTACCTCTTACCTTCCCCTGAAACCTGTATTTGTTTTTAGTAGACATTTTCTCACTAGTATTTAACAGTATAAAGTGCTGTAGCTGTGATTATCGGCCTGACAGAACATAAGCATTTCCTTAGTTTGATTGGCATCAAACATCTTGATTTGTGCAAAGCAGGTTTATCACAAGCTTTGGACTAAAAGTCTGTAGGTGAACTCCTTTTGCTTGAAAGTGCTTGAGGAAGGCATTGCATAAAAGGTAGAAAAAGTATTACTCTTTTTTTTTTTATGGCTGTAGAAGGTGTCCTATCTCATCAGATCAACAGGATCATTTCAAGAAATCTAGCTCAAGTTTTTTAACTCTGAAGAACCTTTACTGACTTAATGGTAGTTGACAATGTTTTCCTGACGCTTGTGAATTCCAGGGTCTTACATTTTTAATGGATTCCTGAAGGTTACTAGACTGTACATTTCAAGCAGGAAATTTCACAGCTAAATATTTTCTAAATTCTCTGCACAGGAATCTTAGTTAGTGAACATGTAAGCTAAGATAAATTAACTTTGTCAATAAAAATATGCTTTGGACCTCTAAGTACTTGCTGATAGATATGCTTTGTATAGGTAAATAATATTGATGATTTCTTCAGGGATCCTTGCAAGCTTATGGAGTTCTTTTACAGAACTAAATTTAAAATGGCCATGGAGGAACCTAGGGATTGGTCTAGTTTTAGACCTGAGACTTATTTCTGTGAATTCCCTAAACCTAGAAATTCAAGGGTGTTGCTTTCAACTGAGCCAGGAAACCACCTTTGTTCCAAAGCTGGAAATGAGCATGATAGCCTCAGCTTTACCCAAGATCTGGGTATAGCTCTTGATGCGTTACTACCATTGTGTCTGGTAGGCCAGTATGAAAGACTGATGCGAAGGCTGGTGTAGATCAGAAGCAATGGGAAAGCTCATATTGTTTAGATCATGCCAGCATTGCAGAGTGTTATAAGGAGAGGAAATTTTAAAGGCTGGTCAGGTTTGATGTTTGACTACTGAATCAGCTTTAGGAGTCAAACCAGTGTTGTCTCCATTTGATATTGGGTAGGTTCTTTATGAAGCAAACCCTGTGCAGTACAGGGTGTGAGAGCTAGGTGTGAAAGGCTGGAGGTGTGCTCTTAAAGAGATCTGCTTGCTTTTGGAACAGCAGAATGGGAAACATTAACAGAAGGAGAGTGCATAACTAACAATTTATTTCCTTGACCATCCGGGTTGTAATATATCTCTTTTTGGTCCACCTTTGAGACACTGAGGTACTCAGGAGTCCTCCTTTGCATGACTATTCATTCGCAGTGAATAAGTGCTTAAGTCCTTTGTGCTTTATTGCAAATATGGATATTAGGTCATGAAAAATAGTGGCCTGCTTATAATTAATTTACTGCCATTTATCAGAGACTTGAAACTTTTATGGCACAGAACAGTAGTTGGCCACAACACTGCTGAAACTTATGTGAACAGAGGATCTGGCTCAGTGCCCCCAGCTGCCTGTGAATAAAAAATGAGATTAATATTGTCCAACCCTTTCCTTTTGCACACTATTCAAAAGAAATATTTTGGCCCCTATTATCATTTAGCCAATTTGCCAAATGCTTGGTTTTTAGCATAGTGTCATTGGAGTATATATGAGATTTTTGTTATCTTAATTCTTCCAAATTAGTCCTTGTTATTCCACTCAGTAAAAGAGGGTTCAGTTTTCAGTACTCTAGTGTTCTGTCAGTGAAAGGCCAGAAACTCCTGATTTGAACAAAAAAGATCTTAAATAGAAGCGAAAGTAATCTCTCTTTTGTCGAGGGTGTTTTGTTCTAGCAGGCCACGTAAAACTTGTTCATTTTCATGCATTGCTTTTTGTCTAAGGATCTAATCTAACAGTTTTGATTTCAGTAACTGAAAGATGCTCAAAAATTTTATTTGCAAACCTCTGACTTTGCTGCTTTTGAGATCATTCTCTCTGAGTTGCTTTTGCTTTGTGGTGGCGAGTACCCTTTAGCTGAACTCCACTGGATGTTCTCTGCATCAAGCCACCACCACTGCTGAGCTTCCTATCTGTTGAGCTTGTGCCACTACCAGGCAGTAGAGCATCCTCTCCCACTGAGAGTTACTCAGCAGCTTCTCTCTGCCGCTTCAGTTACTCTGGTGAAGCCTTCAGGTGCATCTGTTGTGGTTCTGCAGTAGCTGGAAAAGAGCAAGCAACAGTTTCCTTTTGCCTCTGTCACCACTGACTACAGCACTGGTCCCTCAGACTTTCTTGGCTGCTGTTTTGCTGGCAGATTTTATTGCTTAACATGATTTTTTTTAAAAAGACACTTAGATAGGAAAAAACAGAGTAGCAAGGTGGCAAGAAAAATGGGTAACTGTGTGGAGGGTCAAAGCGTGCAGAAAAATAGGAAAAAATGATTAGATAAGTTCAGAAAAAGAGAGGTGTGTGTGAATGACTAACATTTCACTGTGCTTCATGATCTCCTTTCTCATCCTGAATATGTCAAGGGGCTCACTATAGTTAGATACAGTCTCTTCCTGAATAGCTGAGTGAGCCTTGTAAATATGAGGATCTCTCCTTTAGTTACATGTTCCTTTCTAAATCACTAATTAGACAGAATGATTTAATCCTGAATGAGGAAGATGTCATAGCTTTAAAAAAAAAAAGCTCCACCTTACTTCCTTCATTCTACAATAGGACCACGATCCCTTTCATCTTCTACAGTACGTGTTCATGCAAATTAATCATGTTGATTAGTGAACAGACCCAGGGGTCAAAGTTAGGTCTGCATGGGAAACTTGTGTGTTTTCTGGCGTCTAAATCACTGGCTGACTTTTAAAAAAATTATTAAATTACATTTTAATTGATCTAATAGAACAGATCCAGTTGGACAAGATCTACAGTGGTCACTAGTCCAACTGCCTGACCATTTCAGGGCTGACTAGAAGGTAAAGCAGTTATTATGTCTAATAGTAGTTAATAATTATATTTATAATAGTTAATATTACAGTAATTTTCCCAATGCCTCTTAAGCACTGATGGGCATGCGGCATCAACCACTTCTCTAGAAAACCTGTTCCAGTGTTTGACCACACTCTCAGTAAATGACTCTTCCTCATGTTCAGTCTGAACTTCTCCTGGTGCAGATTTGAGCCGTGCCCATGTGTCCTATCAGCTACTCTCTCCCCTTCCCCTCCTCACGAAACTGCAGAGAGCAATGAGGCTGCCCCTTGGCCTCCAGCTCTCCAAACCAGGCAATCCCAAAGTCCTCCACTGATCCTCCCAGGACATCCCTTCCAGCCCTGTCAACAGCTTTGTTGCCTCCTCTGGATGCATCCAAGGACCGTTACATTCTTCTTTAGTAGTGGGTCCCAGTGAGGGACACAGTGTCCATGGTGAGGCCACACCAACGCTGAATGCAGTGGGATGGTCACCTCTGACTGGCTAGTGGTGCTGTGTCTGATGCACCCCAGGATGGGGTTTGCCTGCCAGCATTCCCAGACCCTTTCCTGCAGGGCTGCTCTCCACCACTCATCTCCCAATTTATACCTGTGCCCTGTGCTGCTGTCCCACGTGCAGAATCCAACATTTGCACTTGTTAAATTTCCTACTGTTAAGGATTGTCCAAATCTCTCTGTATCCCTCTGCAAGGCATGTTGTTCCTCCAGGGACTCAACAGCACCTCCCAGTTTAGCGTCACCAGGAGTCTCACCAAGTGTGCACTGTGTCATTAGTCATACTTTGGAATGCATACAGCTGAGGAAAGGAGGGGCACTTGTGAAATGTAACTATAAATGTAATAGTTGCATTTTTTTAATAGTTTTTTTTTCATGTCTCAAATGCTGATGCAAGACTTTGAGCTTAGTTTGTCATATTTTGAGGTTTTTTCAGTAATTTTCCAGTAATCTAGGTTTAAGATTATCTACTTGAAACTGGAAATACTTGAACTTTGTAAGGAATCATGTTACCCAGAGATTGGCATCCTTACTGTTTGCTGAAATTGGCAAAATGTGAAGGTTACAGTCTGGTGCACAACTGTTTATTAATTTATTTTGAAGCCTATAGGTAAATGTGTAGTATGATATTTCTACCTGTTGAATTCTAAAGAGGTGTCAAACATGACTGGAATAAATCTGATGCAAAGGTTTGTTTCCACAGGTGTTTCACTAGACATCGCTGGGGGGTGGGAAGGAATAAAGTTGATATCATCAAGTCCTTGCTGGAAAAATCTATTTTTTTTTCTATCAGGAGAAACAGTGCATTCTTGAAAAATGTTCAGGAGAAAATCCAGTAACATTTGTATTCTTTATTTTATTTGGAGAGCACTGGAAGCCTTTCCTTTTAAATTGTGTTTTCATAGTTTTTTACATAAAATATTTTGTTCTGTATTATGTAATAATCTTCAGTTGAAGTAACTATGGGAATTTGCATGCTTTCCTGACTGAAGCAAAAAAAATTGGTAATTCCTATCATAAAAAAAAAAAATTTCTTCCTTGAAGAGGAATAAGTGGATTAATTGTGAGTTTTGTACCTGCTATACTCAGTTTAAAACAAAGATTTCAATTAAATTTGAGGGGATTTACTGGCAGTGAAAGTGGCAAAGAGGCATGGCTCGCTCAGTTTGACATTATTGGTTATTGGTTTGTATAATGAATAGAAGATAATTGAAAAGCTGAACAGAAAAGCTGAACTTTTCTTCAGCAGCAGCATCAAAATTATCTACAAGCTTGCTGCTTTGCTTTAGATGAGCTTAACAAATCCTTTTCTTTTATTAATTGAATGAACAAAATTAATGGATATAGCCAAGCTCATAGCACATACTAGAAAAGGATTTTTAGTTGACTTTGAGTTTTTTTATTTTTATTGTATAGCTTCTAATATTTGAGATCATGAGGAGTTTCAGATTATCTAATATTTGAAGTCATGAGGGGTTTCACTGACACCGATTTACTTGCTCATTAAAGGAAGACAGCAAAGCTGTCTGTAATGGAATTTGTATCTTGCTGTTCAGGAAGATGCTCTTCTGAAGATCTTTTATCTTGTTATACAAGTTTAGCTGTAGCTCTGTTCTGCTCCTTGAAGAGAGGAGAGGGTCATCGTTCCTCCTAGACTGCCAGTGAGCTTTCTGGGACCATCTGTCAAATATTTTCATCTTTTAATGTCCTTAACTCTTGCAGATTTGAGGCATAAACTGAAGGGATTGGCAAGTGTGTGAGAAGGGGTGAGATGTTAAAGGATAACAGATCTTTTCCTCATACCTAATTTGTAGATTTGGACAGAATGGATTTTGTAGCACACAGTTGCCCAAGCTTAATGGTCCTTCAACAAGGTTGCTCTGCTCCTGCTAGACTGATGGCAGCTGTTTCTCATCCCCTGGAGAAGGGATTCAGCTGAAACTCAGAGATGCAAGGTGCTTCTTAGGCTTTTGCAGTCTTTCTATTTTCTCAACACTGTAATGAGGCTGATGCTGCAATAAAAGCTCAAGGAATGTCTCCCAGCAGTCCTCTTCTGTTCATAAAAAGAAAAAACTTCCCAACACAAGGCTTCATCCTCTTGATACAGGTTCATGGGAAAGAGCCTGACTTGGACTCGACTTACCTGGAAAGGTGTCCCATAACAGCCAGTGTTCTGTGAGCCAGGGCAGAAGTGTTGCAGCTCAGGCCTGCTGAATGGACCCTCTTGAAACAAGGGCTCCTTCTTTTCACTGCCTCCAATTCACTCTTGAGTTCCCTTCCCAATGGGATATAATTTCTTCTGTGTAATTTTTACCAAGAGCTAGTTTTCTTTTGGAAATGTGGAAATCTCAAACCTGCAAAGGTTCTGGCAAGGGATGGATTTTTGTTGCTTGCCCCAAATAATCTGGGCTTCATAATTTATCTTATATTACTTCTTATTGGTTTTATTTTGGATTTCTTGTTAAAGCCAAAAAGTAGAAGTCAGAAGTAGAAAAATGCAGCCAGTTTTAATCCTGTCTATGCATTGCTAAACATCTTATTCCAGGAAGAAAGCACACATGCTCTTTATAGATATGTATTTGTTCCAGAAGTCTTTATCTATTTCAGGTGTTAGAGGGTATAGAAACACATAATGGGTAGTTTTCCTTGAGAGTGACTGCAGTTAAACTGAAGAACAGGCTCAGTTTCTTTTAGTCTGTAAATTTGGATTTGATTCTGGACATTGTGCTCAAGACGTAGCTAATTTTATGTCATACAAGCCATTAAACAGTCTAATACAAATGGAATTGCAAAGAAATATTTCCAACCTGCATGCTGACAAATATTTGCTTAATTCCTTGAGTGGTAAGATTTTTTCCCCAAATTTAATTTATAGAGTATGCAAAAATCCTTTCTGAAGCTGTTCTTCAGACAGAGTCTGTGCCTTACATCAAGTCATTTCTTGGGAGCTGGCTTATCAACAAAGTAAAATAGCTCAGATATTGTCTTGGCTACAACTGGGATTGCCCCTGCTGGAACTCCTATGCTTCTGCTAGGAATATACGACTAACAGTTGAAACATGCAGGAACTTAAACTGCCCAAGAGAAATCTTCAACATTTTCCAGTTATACAGATATATTTTTTGCACAAAAAAAAAAAAAAAACAAACAAACAAAAAAACCAACCCATCTGAAGATTTGTAGTCCAAAGGTTGCCATATATTTAGGGAGGGGAATGGAGGATTTTGTTTTTAAAAGCAATGGGTTCTTTGAAGACTCTTTAGTTTTCTTGTTTGCTTGGTAATGTGTCTTTGAAACAGTACTTTTCTAAAGTGACTTGCCTATCTTATCTTACCTGAGGGTGTGGACTGGTTTTATGTAAATGATCATCAGTACTCTCAAGGACAATACTCTGTAGTGATGAGCCCCAGAGAAAAGTATAAAGTTAATGTTTTTTGTTTTTTTTTTTTTTTTTGGTTTTTTTTGGGGGGGAAGGTTGGGGTTTAATGCCTAAAAAAAAGCTATTGTAACAGCTAATTTCCACATAGGTATTTTTTTCCACCTGAGCAACCTATATACAATAAAGGAAACCCTTTGCTGCATTTAGGGAAAAAGGTATTAAATTTCTGGCTGAAAAAATACAAGAAACTGAGATTTGAAAGGTGTTGCTTTGAAAATATGCTGCAGAAATGGTTCATTAGTGTAGAGCTTTACCACTAACTTTCCTTATACATTACCTTGAAAAATGATTTTATTGCATTGCCATGATTGATAGCATAAAATACTTGAATTAAGAAATATGAGAGTGAAAGAAGACATCAAAGGTGTATATATCTCACTTTAGCAGGCCAAACTTCTTGTGGATTGGAGGGCTTCCAGTTCTTAAGGTTTAGGGAAAGAATATGAGAGTAGGCAGGAATAAAATGAAGCTTTTCCCACTCCATCAATTGCTTTCAGCAATCTGTGGTTTAGGGACTCACTAAGTCAAAGGTTGTATCCATTTCTCCACATTTAATAGCTGTTGTTGGACTTTGTAACCTGAAGCTGTCTAAAAGGAAAGCTGCCCTAAAACTAACCCAAAGGCAAACAGCAGATAGCAACAGGCTTAACTCTGCTTTTTTCTTATTTTTTTAAAAGCATGATATTCTGTTTTGTTACTGAATGATTTTTGCAGCAAAAGCAGGATTGACATTTCCTTCAAAGAGGAGCTGCAAAACTGCATCATCCAGACCATGAAAAGCGGCCAGTCTGAGATTGAGGGATGAGATGGTTTTGCTCAGACAGGCTACTATTATTTGCAGAGTAGTTCTTGCTGCAAGGAAATGGGTGCTCTCAGATGAAAGAATTGGTGTGAAAGTGTTGCTTATTGCTTTTCTAAGGAACTTATCAACTCTGCCTCTCTAACTCAAGTTCATGGCAAGCTCTGCTTAATCGTGTTTGGAATTTTGTCCCTCTAGATTTCTGATTATGTACATTTTATTGAATTAGTCCATATTGAGGGAGATTCTGCCTTTTGAATAGGCTTAATCAATTTTCTTGACAAAAATAGCGCTCAATCAATCTTATAAACACTGTGAGGCAAGTGTGTGCAGTTGCACACTTATCCTCTAATGTAGGGTGATGACCCTGTTAAAGGTTTTTTGGGAAGCATATTCAAATTCCCACTGTTTAATTCAAAGTGCTTTTTACTAACAGCTGCTAACTTAAAATGCACTAAAAATATTACTTTTCAAAAAGAAAATGAAGTCAATGATGACTAAGGGGAATTAGGTATTTAGACCACTAAAACTTAATAGGATTGAATTTGTTGAGAATTCTTAGCCCTGTTTCTTACGATCAGGCTTTTATCCAAGAATGGGCAAGATTGCCCAGAAGTAGTCCTTCTAGATGGAATTTCTCTTGATAACTTACAAGCAAGAGAGAGAAAACCTAGTTTGTGAAATCCCAAAACTACATTTCTGCCTCTTTTATCAAAACGAACCATTGGTTTAAAAAAAAAAAAGCCAGAAGTTTGTGTAACTATCCTGGTTTATAAGCAGGGGATGCTTAATTGGGTAGAAAAATCAGGAAGCCAATACCCTGGGAAAGCAACATCGACTGTGAGTACCATGCTGCAGAATTTGTGTGAAGTGCTTAGAATTAATCTAAGTGGAGTCTCAGGTTATGATTTATTTCCTTCAAGGCTGCCCTGGCCATTATGTCCCTGCCAAATGCCATTTCTCCATTTACTTGACTTCCACTCTGTGAAGTCTTTAAGACCAGATGCTCCAGGTGATGAATTGGGAACAAAAATCTCTCTTGGTAGCTGTTCAGCAACTTCATCCAAATCACCTCAGAGACACAACTCCATATTACCTTCTGCTTTTCCGCTCTGTTCCATCCCTGCCCAGTGCAAGTGCCTGAGTGCTGCTGAGATTCACCACTTTTGGTCATGGTCACTGTAGTGTGGCGCCTGGAGATGGGCGCTGCTCTTCCCCTGCCCTCCTGCAATCAAGAGCCGTGTCTCATAAGCTGGATATAGGAAAACAATGTCACGGTTTTGCAAGGACTGCTGGCTTGAGCAAGGAGGATTTCATGTTCATTTCAAAAAGTAACTATAAGCAAGGAGCGCAGACCTGGTGCTGCTTAATGTGCTATGGGTAACACTAATTTCTTCCTCTTTCCTAAGGGAAATTTTTTTTTATTGGTTTTTATTTTTTCAGAAAAATTTCATACCATTGTCCTATTCTGTAAACATTTCAGTGAAGCATTTCAGTGGACTCAATGTTTTTGTAAATTTATAATGCTTTCTCTAAGTTTATATTATCAGATTAATAAGCGGGTCACATAATGGTATTACTTGCAGGATAAGGCAAACAAATTTAGACATCAAAGGCCAATTTTCCCTTTCTTTTACTGTGAAAATTTTCACTACCCTCATATGTGTAAATATGTTTGAGTAATACCAAAATAGGAAATTTGACTTGATTGAGGTTTACTCCCTTCAGTCCATGCAGTAGCACTCTTTATGAAGGGTCTCCTCTGAGTTTCTACTAAACTATCAACAGTTTAGTCATGAACAATTTTCTTTCTGCACTGGAGACAGCGTCTAGGGCAGTATTTCAGGTCAAGTGATTTATCTGATCTATTCCACCAGCAACCTTATCAGGTAGAGTTTTATCTTCTTTAAGTATTGCCTTCAGAGTCAGATACTCAATACAGAACAATGAATAGGAATTCTCAGGTTCTTATACAGAAAGTCTCACTTTTCCCCACCACCTAATTAAGAACCTGCTTCTGAGAGTTTGACTCTTAAACATGAGGCACAGGTGAAAAGAATGGCAATAGATTTAGGAAAAATCTAGAGATAAGTCTTCTAGATAATTAAACTTAGAGTACAATTAAGTGCTTTGGCCTGAAATATCAAGATCTTATTCTATGAGAGCTGGGATTTTTAACTCCCAAAAAAGCTCTCAACTTTTGACCCAGATATATGGGCTGACCTGACTTAAGAAGGAAATTTTAAATGAAATACATTGCTTATAAAAACTTATTAGGTAGGGAAATCAGGTTTGCTAGTTTACTGATATAGTCTTTTAATTAAAGACAAAATATGCTAAGGACAGAATTTTTTGTGAATGGCAGAATGAGAATCAAACAGAGAAGATAAAATTTTTCTTTTATGAAAAGTGCCCTTCTGAAGGAATGGTTACACACACCTACTAAAATTCAGCAGTAGCATGTCAGTCTTGTGACCATATAGCTAATGGAGATGTATGGACAAACCAGAGAAATGAAGCCCCAGAGGAAATTTATTAGCCACTGAAAAATAATTTCTGCAAATCTGAGAAGAGGCATTTATCTTTGTTTAAATCACTCTAGTCTGCAGCAGGATTTTGTTTGCATCTTACTATGTTTTCTTAAAACAGTATCAGGAGGAGAATTTAGCTGCTTCAGTATAGATTCTTAAAGAGAAGTAGTTATCCCTTAATAGGTAATATTCTTGCATGACACAAAATATGGTACTTCATTTGCATGGTTGTATGATTTGATCCTTTGAAATACCAGAACATTAATTGTCATATATGCTGTATAGCACTATATTGGTTATTGAAATAGATATCATTAAAATTCTTTGCTCTCAGTCTCTTCCTAACTAGTGTAACAGCCCATGGCTCGCTTATTTCTGTTGGCTTTGATGCTGCTCATGATACCATGGGATTCTTGGAGGCTCTCCTGGTGTCATTAGGTACTGGGTTAGAGCATGCCTGGGGGCATACTCCAAACCTGGATACAGGCCTGGCTATGGAACAAAGATTATCCACATAAAATAACTGCTCTAGTATTTTCTAACCAATTTTAAAGGGCTCTAGCTCACTACAGGACTTTGTTGCCATGAAACTTTTCCAAGCTTTTCAGGGAAATTCCGAAATAATTTTGTATTCTTTTGCCTCCAGGCTAAGAGCTTTGCTATCTACAGAATGCCAGGAAAGACTGTTGATTTCATACATTCACATCTCAAACATGCACTGTATCTATTTTTGAAACATCTATGCCTCAAATTCTGAATGCTTCTAGATATTACACACGTGTATTAAAGCAAAAAACATCCTGGCTTCTGGATGTGCCATGTCTACGGTTTCCACAGTGGATTAGCCCATTTTCAATTTAATTTTTTATCATTTGAGTCCTGATGGTCCAAACACATGTAACTCTATCACATGTTCTGTGACAAAGTTGTTTCTACTTATTCAGTTATGGGACTTCTGACCAAAACAAGATTTTGGGAAATTTTACTCTGTGGAAATTCCCCAGAGGGATTACTTAGTTTCTGGGAAAACAAACAATCAAACCTCTTAAAAATGGGAGTAGACAAATTTTCTACTCTAACTCTGCTTTGCTTTGCCTGTCTGGATGAGCTTACAGATAAAGACAGAAAGGATGAAGTAAGAACTTGTCATGAGTTGTCTGAGCTTTTTAAAACCGAAAACATTTTAGTACCACTACATTGCTTTATTGTCCCAAAAGTTTGAAGACTGATTTTAAAAATATTTTTGTTTTTCTTAACATGCTTTCAATTAAATTCTCCAATTAGTATTACCTGTGTTTATGTTGTTACAGATGTGTGTGGTTTGGCTTTTTGTGTTGGTGATTTTTGTGCAGAAGAACTAGTCATCTGTGTTTTCAGGAATTGGCCTTTATATGGTCAACAGCTTTTGCCTGGGTAGAGATAACTGAAGAAGCTGATATCACACACACAGAGTCTTCTTTGTTTGGAAACTTCATGCTAGATTACTTTGGATGCCTCTATTTTGCTTTCTTTTCCCAAACACATTCTGAATATTTTGGGTGTTGATTTTTAGTTAGTGACTGGTCTGAAGACACAATCTTTTCCACAGCAAAATTGCTCCTTAAGTTTTCTCCTTATTTGTTCTTCTGACTCTGGGTTGGAGGGCTATTACTTTGGAAGGTTAATTTGTTTTCCATTAACTCATTTGTTCTTCAACCTTTATGTCTAGTTTTGTTAGTAATTTAAACTTTCCTTTGTTTCCATTCCCACAAAAGCTTGGGAAAGATTTCTTCTCCCCTTACCCCTTGTTTCCTCTTGAGCATTTGTGTCTGAAATGAGGTTTTTCTCTAGACTGAAGTAATTTATTAAACCTTCATTATCGACCTCCCTTCAAAATTTTAAAATAAAATGTGGACAACTTAAAATCACTGGTCCAGTAACTGTTTCTGCTTAGCACTAGACATGACAATCGGCCTGCCATACCATATGTCCTGCGCAGTCTACACATTGCCTGGTTAGCCTTGTGTCCATGATCAATAGTTAAAGGAACAAAGTGGTAGTGTTGAGCCCAGGATCTACAGATATCAAGTTTGGCCAGTGGGACATGGTTTAGTGCATGTACTTTAGTTTTAGTGTAATAAACAGCAGTTTTCGCATGTGAAAATAGACATTGTTGATAATAGATGTAGAAAAAACCCCAAAACAGAAGGCAATTTTACATCCTTGCCCCATCTCCATCCTCCCCTGTAAAGAACAGATATCCTTTGTATTTCTGGAAAATTTGTGACCTTGACTTCTGGGTACAAATGCATGGATAACCTTTTCTGTCCATTAATGGAACATTATGTCTGCTTTGCTGCTCCCGTAACAGTGTCACTTTATATAAACAGTGCATGTGCTGTACACAGTGACTTTTTAAACTTGCCACTTGATGTATGAACTCATGATCAAAATGAAATCTTTGTCATATGTACATAGCAATTGTCCCATTTATATAACCTTTGATCATCATTGCATTATCTGAGTGCCAGTTCTACCAACTAACTTAGAATAACTCTTTTATCCAGCCTTATAGCTTTTTATTTTTTTTGTAGGTTTTGGGTTTAATTTATTTGGGGGGCTTTTTGAAGAGATTTATAGTGCCTCACTTTCTTCTCTTAACCAAAATCCCTGAACTCAGTCTGGCTCTTTTTGGTCTTCAGGTTTTCTTAGATTTTTTTAAAATATACTTTATAATATAGTATATTACTATTTAAATATTGAAGTGCAGCCTTTTTAATAAAATATTGAACAACTTATCTCAGCACTTTTTGCCAGATTCCATTAGAACAGCTGAAAGATTGGGAGCTATTTTGTATGTCATTCTCATTATTGTTTTCCACTTACAAATTCTACTTAGTTTGAAATGGAGTGTCCCTGTGTTCTGCAGCCCTGTCCTTGCAAATGTCACTTTTACTGACATATGCCCTGTATATCACAATGTGTGCTTTGCTGACGTTCTGGCCTCTAGGGCTGTGTCTGGATTAATAAACTGCGCTCTGTGGACAGAGCTGTCCTGCT
>NW_005054351.1:762008-817846 GCF_000277835.1 Geospiza fortis | reverse complement strand
AGCTACACTGAGAGACTTCTCCTGAGATGCAGAGAAGGATCACTAAAACAGGCATAAGTTCTGTTTGCTCTCTGAAAGTGGGCACAGAGATCACTCCTTGTGCAACCTTAATTTGGTAGTGGTTATAGTGCCTTATGTGGTGTTTTCTTTTACTATGTAACATGCCACCATAGGGACACTGGCTTTCCTACTGTGGTCCTGGAATTTAATGTTCCTGTCTGGACTTAGTCCCTACAGACCTTCCCCATGAGGGAAAGATAGAAAAATACCTCAGAAAATGTTTTGGTTTGGAAAGGAAAAGTAAGGCTTCAAGGAGTCTCATAGAGAATTTGTTGTTTCACCTGTTTAACGTGAAAAGCAATGGGAAATTGCTGCATGGCTGTGGGAAGTCTTGAGATAAGACATATGGAAGAAATACATACAGCTGTGACTGGTGGGTCAGAAATGCTCCCTTTATTAATTCTGAAGAGAGAAGTAGTCTCTGCAGAGGTTGAAACAGGAATAAAAGCATAGATTTCAGCTGGTTTCTTTTTACAGTTGATTGGACCATGTGATAAGTACGCATTTCTCTATATGGGTATGACTTTGAGGGTTTTATGCCAAGATCTTATTTCCATAGCATTGGCTCAGTGGAATCATTGTAGATTAATTTTACATATGAAGAAATGACTAATAATAATCGAAGAGAGCACTCTCCCTTAAGTAAGGGAGAAAAGATGCTCCTTAATGCAGAAAGATATTATTGCCTTTGCTGTTTTGATACAGCATTAATGTATTGCCTTCTCTATAGTTATTAATGCACTTAAAATAGATTCTATCCTCCTTGACATCTTCCACTCTGAATTTAATAGAGACTTTAATGAAATTTTCATGGTAAAACAACTTGCCAGAAGGTCAAGAAAGCCAAAAATAAAACTGGGAATGTAAGTCATCTAAATGTCCTTTTCCTTTTCATTTGTGATGATAGCTCTTCAGGCTGGAAAATGAGCTAGAAGCTGATTACCAAAGATGGGAAGGGGAGCATAGGGAGGGTGGGGGCTAAAGATAATGGAACATAGTATAAAGTGTTGAGAAACCAGTCTCTTTTGCTACAGTCTAAGAAGTTTCTATTCAATAGCTTGACAGTTATAAATGTTGTGCTTCCATAAATGCTTTCAGAATGACTTACACAGAACCTTGTTATTGCTCATTACATAGTCCCTTGAATCTATGTTTTTGGCTGGTGATTTCTTTCTATAGTACACTTTTCTTTCTTTAGAAAACAAATTTTTTAAAGGACTGTGTGAAATGTGCAGCACTGAGCTGTAAATGCAGCCACTCGGCTTAGTTGCAAATAATTCTGTGTGGAAGCACCCGAATTTATTTGGCTAATTGAGAGCTGTGTGGCATTGTTCATTTCTCTGCACTCTCTTGAGTCTTTCCAAAATACCTAGATCTACTAAGGATTTGTTCCTGTGCTCTCTGGAAGATAAGGTCGTGCACTGCTCTTAAGTGCTGGGACTCTGGTTGCAGAAATACAGTTTGTAAAGCATAAACCACCAAGATAAAGAGAATGGGTTTTGTAAGACATAATAGAGAGAAAAACATGTACCTATAACAAGAGCCACTAAGAAGGAATAAGTGCCTGTTTTCCTAAGGAATTATATTGCAGGAGTAATGGACTGATTATTAAGGGCAAAATGGTAGTGCAGGCCTTTAGAAGCTGAAAGAAGAAATTATATTCTGCAGCCTGAGCTTCTTGCATAGGCATGAGCATGGCAGGCCCATGTGGAAGATGTGTGCCTCAGGCTGAGATTTGTTCTGCCTTTGTAGACTATCTATAGAAAATGAAGTGTTGTGATGAGGAAGACTAATCCACTTCCTTCTGATAGGTCTTGAGGGAATCAGCTATGGTGCTGGTGCTTGTGAAGTTTGTCTCAAACTGGAATTCTGAATTGTTTGAAAAGTCCGAGTTTTCCTTGGTGTTGACCATCACTGAGATTCAGCAGCATGAAGGAATACTTTGTCTTGAAAATGAAACTTCTTGGGGTGGGAAGGTGTATTCCCTGCTTACACAGACAGGTGAAATACTTGGGGGATACCCTATGGTAATTTGGGGAGCACTGGTAGAGGTCAGCAGGGAAGGCAAAGCAGATGGAGAAGCTGTCAGCTACCAGCAAACTTCTGTTTTGGTGCAGTATAGATTTGTAATCAATTTTCTACATTCAAACCTTGCAGAGAAGCCTTACACAAACACCTCTATAGTTCTAGAACATCTACAAGGTCAAAAAGCAGAGATGAAATGACATGACCTGTTCCCGGCCCATATTATGGTGCCTGTTCTGAGATTTATGTGTGAAGGTTAAGTGATAAACAAAGCATGTGTAACTCCTAGACAGTGTCTGCTTGGAGTGTGTGTGTAAAGAGCTTGAGTAGTTAACATTGCTTATTAGTCTTCAACATGTTCATTAAGAATGGCTTTTTCTGTATCAAATCTTAACGGCATTAGACTTTTTTTCTGTTGCTAATGCTATCTTATTTAAAAAAATGAACCCAAATCATCAGTCACTTGGACAGGTGTCCATACAGTTTAACCTTTTGTAGAGACTGTTCCTCATCTAAGTATAAGCTTTGCTGGCATCTGTTTATAACTGCACACATTTAATAGTTACCATGCTTGCACAGTAAGACTATTTAAAAAATAAGATTTTAAATGCCATTTACTCTGTCGTTGAGTTAGTAGGGGGAAGAGTACAGTAGAAGTATCTCAGAAGTATCTTATCATCCCACCAAGTCATGGGAAGGGACTCCATCTGAACAAATGGTCTGGACATTATCCTCTCTGCTAAGTTGTAGTGGGATCCATAAGTAGATCTTCATCTAAATGAGATGGAAATTCTAGTAATCCAAAATAGCACCTTTTTTACAGCAAAATACAAAATATATTGAGTTTGAGCGCAGGCATGATCACAGATTATGGGCAGAATCACAGCTGATCCAAAGCACAGAACACCACATGATTTTAAAATGGATTTCTGCTTTGGAAGAGGAAAAAAAGTCACATTTTTATAAAAAATTGGTACAGCTGTAGACTCGACTAACTTGCTGTAAAATATTCTTTTACTGCCTGGAGGGAAAAATTGCAATAGGAATCTTGTTTCCAGAAAAATTCTGTTCCTCAGAGTAAGGATCTTTAACTGCAAATGAAGACAGGAAAAGAAGGATGTGTAATATAATCTAACTTAAAAGAAGTAAAACTACAAAATCAAACAAAAACCCCTAGAAAGGCATGTTGTACCACAAACCTTTCAAAGTGAGTTTGATTGGGAGAAGACTATTTAATATTGCATTGGATAGAGAATATCTGTGAGGTCAGACATCAGCCAAGATTTATCCCTATGCTGTTAGTTAGCTGGTAAAGCAAGTATGCAATAAAAATCCCTGCATACTATCTCTTCCTTATTTTTGGACTTTTAAGACTGTTCAGATGCATAAGTGATTGGAGAAGCAGGACCACTTTTTTTTTTGTTACAAGTATTAATAATAAGGAATATTTTCAGAATGAAGCATTCTGGTTTGAACTTGGTTTGACAATTTTATTTTTGAGTGTGCAAAAAAAAAAGCACTTGGCAGATGTAGGTGAGTGGGATAGAATGCCTCTATTACAAATCTTCTCTATAATGCCTGAGGAGAGGTCAGTTTTGTGATGCCCTTTGCCAAGAGTTGCAGAGGAATGTTCCTGGACTGAGCCTAGGAATTAAGGATTATGGCCACTATGTTTGCTCATGCATGTTCTGCTGTCTGGCAAGAGGGTTATTCACTTTTATCCTTTTCCCTCCCAGAATTATTTTTTTATTCCTGGCAGCAGTAATCTGTGCTAATGTGACAGAGAAAATTGGAGCTCTGATAGTCAGAATAGTGGGTACAGAGCAGTACAGATCGTTAGGACAAGTTCATCATGTACCAGAGTAGTTGTGCTTCTGATATACTTGAAATCCTTGTAGTTGATACTTTGCCAATATACTGAAAAAAGTTGTTGTAGTCTATAAAATTTGATATATGATTGATTTCTAGTAGCAGAGTGGACTGGGGTGTGTGATGGTTGTATTATATCTGATGTAATGTGTGTCAAGACATCTGAAATAATAAAAAACACTTAAATATTTTGGTCTCTTGATGGAAGGATAAAATATTTCATTCTCCCTAAATGGAGTAGGTAAAAGTGCAGACAAATAAAAGTTTTGATTTTGCTTTCAGAAAATCCATACAGTTAATTCCTGTTTTGGTTCAAGGCAGTATATAAAATAAAAAAACCCTTGCCCAAGAAACCCTGAACCAAATGAAGCTATGCTTCATAATCAATAAAACTCAAGGAGAAATAAGGATTTCATGTCTGTCATTTAATAAGTGAGCAACATTACACATCCTGTGATCAGAATCACTTTCAATAAGTTAAGACATATGCAACATCTCCAGTTCCTGTCACAGAAAGCTTAATGCTGTATTACTCTGTCAAAACCACATTTACAACTTTTATTTCTGTAGCTGTAAATTATTTTAGCAGCAGTGAGCCCAGCAGAAATAGTTTGGTCCAAGAGGTATGTGTTGGATTATGCATAATGACAAATACAGTGAGAACCCTGCATTAATCCAATTGCATGGCACACGAAATATTACCACAGCTTTTTGTTTTTGTTTTAAACTCTCTTAAACAGTAGCTGTCCAGTGGAAGCACTTTACTTTTGAACACTTGAAGGCTGTTCACATGTGATGCAAGTCTCCTGTTAGCTGCTGAGTGATGTCAACTGCTTCAAATGCCCTTCGCACAATGCATTATATGGATGCTGCATTCTGGTCTTATATTTCTTTGTACTACATGCAATTGAAAACAACAAAGCTGACATTTAATACTCAGTCTTCCATATTTGTTTAGTGCGTGAAAGTTTAAAATAAATGTCTTTGAAATAACTCTTCAGAGGCCACTCAGGATTATTAAGAATAAATCAGACAACATGAGATCAGCTGAAGATCTGTGACTTTGGCTTCCAGCAAAGTCAGCCTTTAAAGTTAAATCTGTATTCTGCATCTTTCCATGAGGTGTACAGCTGGGCAGTTCAGAACGTCCAAGAGGGACTGAGGAACAGGGCCTTATCAGAAATCTACTTTCATCTGTTTGGCACTTCCATCTGTGAGACTGTATATACAGAAAGTAGATTAGTGTTTTAGCTCCCTATGGACTACAAAATATTGTTTTCTGCTATCTTCAAGAACCTCAATAAGGAAAAACTGCCAGTCTTTCTTTAGAATGATTCCTTGGAAAATAATGTTTGAAAAGTGTGGAGGGATGATGTTTTAATTCGAGGTAAATGCTTCACTTCCACTTACCTGTCTAATCAGTTGGCTGGGCTGACTTTAGCACTGCAGTGTGTGCCAAGGAGAAGGGAATATTTGGTTTCTCCTTGAAGCCACAGTCTTTATAGTCTTGCATCTGAGAATTCTCTTTTCTGAAGAAGCACCCCAGCATGAATGCTGTGGAAGTCGTGAAGCAGTGCAATCACGTGTAGGTTGTGTGCTCATGTGAGGGACATTCCTAGGGACCCAGAACTGCTGCATAAATTACAACAGTAATTAATTTCATTTAATACACAGTTTTGGCAGTGTTGGTCCAGGCTTTGGGCAACATCATGGCGGGGGGGTATGAAAGGTGTTTTAGAGCAACACTGGGTTTACTACTTCTCTGCTATGCAAAACATGGGTCGTTGTACCTGAGCTTTGAATGTTTTATGAGAAACCAAAAAAAGCATTGGGAGGGCTGGTGGCTGGTCTCATTGAGTCATCCTCCAAAATCCCTAAGGTTTCCACTTAGAAGTCTGACTTCAGTCCACTATGATTTTGTTTCCCAAAAATAAGAACAAAGTATTTCTTTTATATTCACTTCTTTATGAACATGTTGAGATGAATGCTTTGCCCAGGTTTATTTTAGCAAGGATGGTATGAGAAGGCATGGTCCTACCTAGCTATCCCAAGGTCCTGGTCGGCCCTCCAGTAGCCACTGCAACTTGGCCTTTCTTCCTCTGAAATAAGGAGGAAGCAAGAATTCCTTCTGCATAAGCCCAAACTCAAATGCCTGCCTCTCATGTCCAGATTTGATTAATGTAATTCACATGCTGTGCTCTGGACTAAACCTTTTAAATCAGCCTCAAGTTGATGAAAAATTACTTTGATACCTGTGGAGCCTGAGACTTTTCTGGATGCAATTCAAGATGCTGGGTTTTACATACAGGTCCATAAATGTCCCTGGAATTTTTTCATTTAGCAAAAGGATTTGATTTTTCTTATCCTCAATATGAAGTAGAGGCACGTGAACTGAATCAAACTTTGTTTAATGGTGTGAAATGCTGTTAACACTTTTTTTTGTGAGGGTAATTCTTTGTGGGGAACTGGGGGGAAATAGTAGGAAGAAGAGGAATATGATATGCCATTTTGTGATGAATTATTGCTGCTTATTTCCTGGTTTAATGTATTCTCTTGGCTTTTTTATGTTGTATCTTAAATGTACAGATATGCTCCAAAAACCAGATTAGTGCCGGTCTCCACAGCTTCCACATCTCTTCTGCTGCAGCCCCTTGCTGTGATTTCAAATAAAATGTCATACCTGCAAACTGGCACACTAATGAAGTTACTTTCAATCTTTTTCCATTTCAAATTGAGGCGTCTGAGGAGCTCAGCCAGGTTTAAAATTCTATATAATCTTATATAATTCTATGTGGGATTATAAATTACAGCAGACAAACTGTCTCTGTGTTCATGTTACAAGTCTAACTTGTCTATGACTTCATAGGATTATGGGTTAGATAGAAAGGAAATCTTTGCAGAAACTTCAGCAGCAGTGGAGGATCTAGCTAGTATGTTTAAACTATTTTGGGGATTCTTGTGCCCTAATCAGAGTTTTTCTATGGAAGTCAGTGATTATACTTCTCTAAATATGTTACCAGCTGCAGGTTAATTACTGCATATGAGGATTTGTCTCTTCAGAGCCTTTATTTAACTGAGCTATTGCCTTATGGTGTCTGAGTGGCACTGCTTCTCTACAGCTGGATGGTCCTCTCTCCTCAGGAGCACTTTGACCAGCAGGCATGTTTTTTGTTTAGTTGCTGATGCAGTCTTTCACGTGGAAGAAAATCAGTGAATTTAGCAATTCTAGTAAAATCCTTTGACAGAAGCTGGTTAGTTAATAACAGAGAGTTGTTGTCTTGAGCATCGTGTGGTTGATGAATGGACTTAGTAGTAATGTATTAGTTGACAGAAACAGACCATCTGCTTTTGTGTATTGTTGAATGATGAGCACAGTGGGTATGGAGTGAGGGGAAAGGAGAAAAAAATACTGGTGCTCCAACATGTCTTTCTCCCTCGCTTTCCCCAGAAGAAAGCTGAAAGAGAAGAATGCATCTAAAAATCCAAGCACAGATATCAAGTAAAATTATCTTAAAATGGTTATATAGACAATATTTGGATTTTCTGGATATTTTTCAATTTTTGTACTAAGAATGCGCAGTGGCCCTACAGAAAGAAATTAACTGTATTTGTGTTGGTGGTGATATTTCTTTCCTGTAAGTTTTTCCATGAATGTTGTCTTCATATTTTTCAGAACACTTTCCTAACGTGTGCATCCATAGAGTTTGGAGACTCTAGTGGCAATTTATGCCCTGGAACTTAAGGGCACCTTCAGCCAAGGTAAGTGCATACTTTTTTTTTCTCTAAAACTCTGCTGCCAGTCTGAACAACTCAATCACCAATTCTGAGCAAGAGCATGTTTGGCTTTTACAGGCAGATAGTAGTGCAGACACTCCATCACTCCTGTGTTCAGGTTTACTTATCTTACCAGTATTAAGTGTGTGTAGGAAACTTACTTGTCCAATATTTTTCTTGCTCCCTTTAGAGGGTAAGTGACTCTCCATCCACTCCCTCAGCAGTACACTCTGAAGGATCCATCATGATTGTGGCAACTGTGGGTTATGCCTGATTATACTTGCAGAAAATTATAGAAGTTGAATATAAAGACTATTTCATATAATTTCTCTTGTCTTTCTCTATTAAGCATTTTTCTTATTCAACTGTTTCCTGTATCCCATGATGTTGTTTGTTTGTTTTTTGGGTTTTTTCTTTGTTCTTAGTCATCCAATGTGAAATTTTTTCCCTCCAAAAGGATAGTGTGAGAGATGTGACCTCCATCTAAACCTTACATGCTGCTGTACATCTCTTAACAGGAGCACCTGCTGTTGCCCTGGCCTTGCAGTGGATGCCAGACAGTTAAAAGGGCTGTAGCCTTTATAACTATGATTTTTGCAGTACTCATCTAATCTGTATTTAACTGGAATTTAATGTGTCCTGCAGGGGTTGACAGTACTTATATATTGTCATTAGCTTGGGATAGTAACCTTGAGGGAGGAGAAGCTTAATCAGACTTTATTTGCTTCTGACTCTTGCTATGAAAATGTTGGCCTTTCTTGTGGGTATGACATCCACTGCTTAATTGAGCGGGCACTGGTGTAGTGGCTGGGGAGGTCTCCAAAAGTACTTCAGTCATATTGTCCCATGCCAAGAGGCTCAATACAGGGAACAATACAAACCTGAAGAGAAAATTGAGGCAAATCAGTGGCCCAATCCTCCTTAAAGCACAGAACAGCAGCAGAAACCAGAAGGAGAAGGAAGGTGCTCCTGTCCAGGCAGTTGTTTTTCTCTTATGCTTCCTATCCCAAGTCATCCTCTTCCTTCCTCTCCCTAATCCTAAACCTTCCTATTCCTCTAGGAATTAATTTTGTATTCAGCAAGCATAAATTGTTTGTATAACGGTTCGCTCAGGAACACAAATGCACATTCACATTAACTTTACAAAATATACCCAAACAAAGTGCTTCTATGTATTCTGTGATTATTTTTTTAAGAGAGATTTTGGGCAGGAGGCCAAAACTAGTGAACACTTGCTTTTAATGCAGTATAGTAGCAGATGGTCAGAAACAGCCCATGGACTCAATGCCTCTTTTGAAGTCAAATATGATACTAAGTAGTAGAAGTAAAGATAATAAGGTTAGCAATTTGGTTTATGACAAGCAGGGGAAGAAATTTGTTTTCAATTAACCTACCAACCTACCAAGGTTAAGGTTTTTAAGGATATAGCAGCATTTGGGTTTTAGTGCTGTTTAAAGTCTCATTGTATTTTGCCACAAAAAAAAAAAAAAAGAAAAAAAATAAAATTAGCGAGTGCTTTTAGGCTAGATTTGTAGTCAAGGATCCTGGGAAGAGTTGCAGTAAAAAGCACTGAGGCCAGATGAGTTACCCTGGGTTTATAGGCTGGTACATTACATGGCGTTGCTCCCATTGTCCTCAATGATTAGCAAAGTGAAGCTTTCAGATGCTTTTCACATATATAGAATATTTACTTATAGGAAAAGGTGGAATTTATTCTAATTATTCATTTCCAATTACTAAACCATATGCACATAACCTAAACTTCTCAAAAATGTAAGTACTTGAGTTACTGAGTGTCCTGGTGTGTGTGTAGGTTCCCATGATGGTTTGATACTTAAATTTATGCTTTTATTAATACATTACTCTTATTAAAGGATGTCTTATACTCTTTATACCTACAGTTTTAGAAATTTAATTTTTATCTTTGTGTTCATATTCACGGATGACACTTTATACAAACTTATTTAGCAGAACAAGATTTTTATGTATTTACCAATGCGTATTTTTTTGTGCTTAGATACATTTCCTGGTCCTAAAAGAGAATGTACAGTATGAGGTGTGGAACTCCTCCTGGAATTTAGGGCTGGAGCACTGTTCACCACCTGACTTGGTTGGCAACTGTCCCAGTGTGGTTGTGTCAGGGAAGATGTGTGTGTTCCACCATTCACTCTACAGTGAAATACCAAGCCTGAGGATGTGCATGACTCAGATGTGGAGGTTACCTACAGCCCTTCTCACCTCAAACTGTTGTGTTTACCTCTTGAATTAACTAAATAGCAATAAAAGAACCTGAATATTCTGAGTAACACTAAATGGAGATCTCCAATGTTGTGTGCATCTGTAAACTATAGCTCTTAACCTTTTAATATAAGTTTCACTTTGCTCAGCATGCAATAATCTGTCATGCGAAGAACTGGTGTATGAATCCTAGAGGATGAGATCTTGCTACAATGACCAGTTGTATAATATCTTGGAAGATAAAAGTCACAGAAAATAAATTTTACCTGTATGTATATGGTAGGGTATTTGAAGATTTCATTTATTATGCTGGTACTGTGCCCATGTGCTTGTTGTAAACCTCTGGAAGTACTGAAGAGTGATACAGGTTGTCTTTTCAGTGCTTGCCTCTTGCTCCAAGGCCAATACTGGTTACAGACTTTTTTATGTCCTGGAGGTTGTTACTTCCAGGCTTTAATAGCTCGACATCCATTTCCATATGAAGTGCATTTCCTGCAGTCCCTTTGTAGGACTAATGAGTCCAATAAACTTGTTAAAGATATCTAAAGACTTTTCATGCAGTTCAAATGAGTTCATGTGGAAAAAATTAGCACTCCTCATGCCTGTTAAAATCATCCAATAAAAGAATGATAGAATTAACTTGTAAACAAATCACCTTCCTGCCACTGCTTTATCTTAGGAAGTAAGAGTCCAGCTCCTTGGTTGTACAACTGCAAGCAAAATATGTAAGGAGGAAAAAAAATTAAACAGTTTTAAAGGGCACTGTATAGCTTGTTTCTCCATTAGTTGAAGTAGTTGTGTGATGGGCTGCTAGGTCAGGCATCTTCTCCTCATGGTTTCTCATGAGATTTCCTCTGCACCTGTGTCTCCCCAGCCATGTGACAGCAACTGGCTTCTAGGTCTTAAGAGAGATGTCAATAACACACATAATATCATCGTAACCTAAGTTGTTTTTTCCTTCCCTGCTACTTTTATAGTTTTTTTGAACATTCTACTGCTGCAAAAATTAATTGGATGCTCAAAACTATGACAGTACAGTTGAGAGAAGGTTTTGTTACCCTTACAGTAGGATTGTAAATAAGCCATTTGTTGTCACTCTTTGTGCATCCTACTCTTTTTGAAGGGTTTATCCAGCATAACTTTAAAATCAGTGTTTATATTTCTTACAGAATTTGAATCCTTCCTGTATGTAAAGATGTTTTGTGCCAGTGAGTTGGCTTTTCTGGTAGCTTGTAGCCTTAAAATGTATGAGTGACTATGGTTCAGGGAGGAGTCTCAGAAATAGTGTCTTCTGAAGTAGAAGAAAATAGCTGAGAGTATGGTATTTGGGGGTTTTCTTCTGCATTTTATATTTGGAAAAATGTTATTCTCTGAAGAAAAAAGTATTAACTTGCACTAGGGACATGGTGCTCTTCCAAGAGGAAAGCCATACTAGATTTTGAAAATACATATGATGTTTACTTCAGTGATTGTCACAATAGGCAAATAAGGGATTAAAAAACCCATTAAAATAATATGATTTTATTTTCTTAATAATATATCCCCTAGACTAAATCTTCTGCATTAAGTTAAGTGCTTTCTTCAACAGCAATTTATCTGTGTAGTACTAAATTTTGCAAAAGTAAAATATGGAAACATGAACTGTGCTTGGTCATGAAACGATGAGTTATGTTTGGTCTTGTCATAACCTAGTCATGAAAGATCTTGTCTTACATGTATGTAAATGTTTATTTGTTTAGATTTCTTCCAGCATATATCCTCTCAGTTCTCAGTCCTGTAAAGATCTTACAGGACTTGGATTTTTTTTATTGTCTATAAAATTATATATTTCAATAATTACACTTAGAATTTTACAATCCATCGAAGTAGCAGCTCTTCCCACATGTGAAGAATGTGCTGATTGGAAGTGGCCCACTTATGCTTCCAGACAAGCCCTGTGTGGTTTCTTTCTGAGGAACTGGGTCAATCTGTGCAACTTTCAGTCCAGCCTAATAAGCTACATTTTGACTGCAGGAATCAAACTTTCTTGCTGCCTCTTTTGTTGTGCAGACTTACTAATATCTACCTCTGCCTGATGCAGCTTGTTAGGATGCAAGGTAAACCTAGTTTTCTGCTCTTTTTTTTGTAATCCCATGTGTGTTTTCTTTAATCCCATGTGTGTTTTCTCGATATCAGTTGAATAATGAGACTGAGGAAAAGTAATGAGAGGGAGAGTATTTTATCCTAGTTATTTTTACATATCTGAAGCAAAAGGTTCCCATACTGAGGGATGCATATGAAATGAAATTCCTCCAGTGATAACTGGGACTAGTCCCCAAAATAAGAACATTTCTAGGTCTAGTGATGTGTCTGCCAGCTAATTTTGCATTATTTTTGTTTACAGTCTTTTCTCTATACACTGTTTAGAAACTATAATCTTCAACTCCTAGAAACTAAGCATTGCTAACAGAACTGGTTTTTATGTGCTTAAAATTTTGAGATCTCATTTACAACAGCTGTTTGAAAAAAAAAGAAAGATAGTGATAATTCTGAAAAGAGTTTCTAAAAACTCAAAAGTAAACTGGAAAGTCCGCATAACTTTTAAAAGAATGATTAAAAAAATAGTATATTGCTGTTTAAGGAATACTGCACAGCATTGCTGTCTAACAGGAACAAAATCACTAAATGCATATTAGTACATCTGTCTTCAAATGGTAAAGCCAGTTTACAGTCTATCTGCTAGATCAGAGAAAATCTACCTTTCAATTGTGTTTTGTCACTTATGTGCATGAAAAAATGTTTGTATTAGTATGAATTTACTTACAATACTGAGGCTTGAAGCTGATCTTCTAGCAGTCTCCACATTTTTTATGATAGTGCAGCCCTTTTTAGTTCCAAATTCTGCTCTTGCATCTTTTTTCCACATAAGCTTTGTGCTCCTAAAGAGCATAAAGGAAATTATAGGTATAAGCAAGTCCCCTGTGAGTTGAGTTCTAATGCTGTGATGGGATTAGATTAATTTTGCGCAATTCTGATTCTCATTATGAGCCCTGTCAGAAAGCTGGATTCATATGGTGCCATTTTCTATCCTCATTACCACTTTTGTCACAAAAATGAAATTTTTCATCTGTCATACAGGCTGGAAAAGACTGAAGCTGGCAACAGTAGTGTGATAACCTTTCTAGTACTGTGCAGTTTGACAGGCTGTGCCTTTCTGCTTTGCTCTCTTTAATGGTTTCTCAACATGTGGGAAGGAGAGAAGGGATGGATATCCATCTCAAGGTATAATATAGGATTAATAGTGCTGTCTGTATTCAGAGGACTTCAACTTTCCAAACTGAGCTGGGTGCAAAAAGAATGGCAAATATTAGAAACAATGGTACTGCTAACTGGGCCCTGTTTTCATTTTCATGTGGTCTAAGAATTGAGATTATTCTAAAAAATATTAAATAATCTAATTCATACCTGTGTTTCCACAAATTCTTGATGGCTTTAGTGTGCTAGTTTACATGTCCCAAATGACGAAGTTCCTCTGTAAAACAGATATGACCAACTGCCAGTGTTTTCCAATATTTAACCCAAAATTTCTTACTTTTAATTTATTTTCATTAACATAGTTGAATGTGCTGCAAATTGCCCCGCTATATAAAACTTCTGTCCTTCTTTACTGTTTATGTCAGTAGACCAAAGAAATATAGCTGTCTTTTCATTATTCCTCACATGCTCTGTAATGAAAACTACAACAAAGGGGTTTTGGGTAGATATCCTTCATTTTTATATCTCACATTTGTAATACCTCCTGACCTTCTCCATCTGGAAGAGAAAATAATTTATGGTGCTATGTCTATATCCTCCCTGTGATGATATCCTCATCACACTACCTGCATGATGAGGGAGTGTGATAGTACTGCTCCTGTAAGGACTAGCAGAGAGTTGCTGGGATGCTGCATGCTGAAGTTAATAAATTTTTGCCTGAGTGAGAGCTGCTGAAGTGTGGATGCCCAAAGGCCTCAGTTGTTAATAAATAAATGCCTCATAAGTGCTAATACACAGCAGTGTTTTGTAAGAATAGGGCAGGAACCACAACCTGTGCCTCTCAGAGGCAATATGTTTGTGAGAAGCTTCTTGCGATACACCCTTGTAAATAATAGTCTGACCATTTCTTGCCCACGTTTCCCTTCTGAAATGTATTGACTGACCAAATGTCACGAAAGTGCTCATCCCATCTGCAGTACCTTTTAAGAATGAAACACATCATACAGGGTGTTATGCAAAGGACATCAGGCTTCATAAGTTTTGGTATTTGTCAAACTGATTTGTGTAACTAACCTTTTGTCAGCACGGTGGGTTCTTGGAAATAAACCCACTTTTCTTGCATTTAGATGTAACAGGTGTGCCTGCTTATTCAATAAATGTCTAAGAGCAATTCTACAGTAAATGTGAAAATATGGAAAAAATCTCCAATGTGCTAAATCCTTTCCTGTAAGGGAATTTTCAGGAGCACAGGGGTTATGAAACATGTCTGCCTCGGCTCCTAAGTGTTATAGAAGTGCACCTTTACATGAAGACATCTGGAACATAAAGTTCAACTAAATCACTGAAGATTCCATCCCAGATGCAATCTATTTCAATGTAACCTTACATCAGTGAGCACTTGAACTTTGCCTGTTGGCAAGCAAGGTCTGACTCCAGCTCTCTCTTATCCTTTCACAGAGCCACATAGCTTGCCGGAAGTGTTGTTTGGGGTTTTATTTTTGTTTTGTTTTTTCCTATACTTTTGTTTTGTTTTGTCATAATGGAATGCAGCTTCTTTTCCTGGCTGCCCTGAAGGCTTGCAGCATCACTTGGTATGTCTTTGACCTTCCTCTTCCCACACAGGAAAATCTAGCTAATTCAGATTTTCTCAAGAGTTTTCTTAATTCAGTAAATTGTATTACAGTAAATGAAGGTATATAATAGCAACAACAAGAACAAAAGTTAATAGAGAAATTTCACCCCAGCATTAAAACCAATTAACCTAATGTTGCCTATGTTCAAAGGAAGCAAGCCAGACTAGTACTCTTGTAGTATATGTTATTTACTCTTTACTGTGTCCTATTTAAATCATGAAGTTGAGACAGAGGAATGTGCTTAAAAAAAGGAATTATTCTGATATATTTCATTATTATGTATAACATCTTCTGAAAGCCCTTATGCTTTATTTGCTTCAGAGATGCTATGTATAAAACAGGCAGGAAAAGCTGAGTCTATGAAGTAATGAGGTTAGACCAGGAATGACTTTGGGTCCATTTTACTTGTAGCTATTCTTGAACTATTAACCTTTTATTTTGTTTGATTGTTCAGTAAATGAAAAGGTCTTAAGGATCCTAATCCATCCTGTGGAGTAGCTAAAATGACAAATAATTTTTAAATGTATGCTTAGAATTAGAGATTATATAGCAGGTTGGGGGATGGGAAAGCAGAGAAAGGAATGGTTAGTAACAGCTTGTCCAAGTGCCTCAGGGTGCCTGTAGAAAGAAATTTATTTATTTTTACTATCTCTTCCCCTGTAAGAAAATAAAAGCTAATTCAAGTGTACAGTTTTCATTTGCATCTGACTTGTGATGTGTTGTATCTCAGACGTGTCACGACTTGAAGACTATTTCCGTTCCTTTTTTTTAGCTCCTTTGTCAGCCTGTAAAGTGCCCCTGGCATATTGGGAGGCACTGACAGCCTTGTTACCCTGATAATTTCCTTTTGGAAGAGGCACATCTACTTGAAACAGTAACAGAAACACCATACCAAACAGAAGGGTAAAATCAAGCCAACACAGCAGAAATTGTTTAAGTGGCAAAAGAAGAGGGAGCTTTGTCTTCTGGGATAGGCAAATAGATAGATTTTAATTTTGTTTAGAGCTTCTAGGGAGGATATGTATTACTAAGAACTTATTTATTGATCCATTGGGAGAAAAATCTTCAAGTAGCTATTGTGTGTTACTGGACTACAATTTTTGGCCTTGTTTCTTCAGTTTCCTAGGACTGTTTCTCTCCTTTACCCTATGGCAGATTTCATGATGGAGAAAACCCTTAGGTAAGAAAATAAGTGATCTTTGCAGTATCCTATTTTCTGGCATGATGAGGTTAGAAAGTGGAGTATACCATTTTTATCTTCTTTCTTTTCCTTGTCCAGTTCCTATTTTGCTGTGAGATTTTTATGAGTGCATGGTGTAGACTCAGTTTTCTGTAGGTAATAAAACAAAATAAAAAAAGAGATTAGAAATCAAATCTAATATCTAATCAGCTCCCAATAGTGTGTGACTGTAGAAAATATCAATAATGTGCTGCTAGTCAGGCATGTTCTTGTAGTCAGCTCCTACATTTCAGAATCATAATACCATGAAACTTCCTGTTTTTGAAACCATGGATGAAAGTCTGTGGCTTGTTTTGAGAATGTTTAGGAGCTCGGGTTTTATAATCAAATATGTTAACAGTAAGTGGATGTTCAGTAAATTGTATTACTGAATTGAAAATCAGTTTTAGAAAGAATAATGTTGGTAAATGTTTATGCAGATTGAAAGCTTTTTTGAAGCTATTATATTTGACCCCAGAAATAATGTTATTGCAATAAAAAACAAAAATCACTGAACTCTTACATTATGCAGGGTTAAAATTTGAACTGGTTTTGCTTATTTCTCTCCACTGATGAGTCATTATTTAAGTGTTATGATTTGTAAATTTTATGTCTATATTAAACAGCTGCTAAGTGCACACATTAATGTTTTTTTTTGGTTGGTTATTTTAATTTTTTTTACTTGAGTGAATCTGTTGTTGCTGCGTTAAGAGATGGGTTGTGCCTGCTGTACTTAATTCTCAAAGCCAATAACATTGTCTAATTCAAACTTCATGGAAAAAGTTAAAGCAGAGTCAGGCCTTCAGATTATATACCTTCAGACTTTCTAAGATTATCCTGCATACTATTTCCCAGATATAAGGAGCATATGGTTACTTACAGTCAGGGAATGCATAATTCTCTTTGATTTGCCATATATTATAAACTAGTAAAATATATTCTAGTTGGTAAAAGATGTATTAGCTGTGCAAGGCTCAAGCTGGTCATGATAAAAGCCTCTACTGGAACATTCATTGTCACAATTTGTGACAGTTGTTCTGGATGCTACTGCCTAAAGCTCTTCAGTGATTGATATGAGGTGGTTTCTATCTTGATGAACTATTTGCCATCAGAGACTTTTGTTAGTAAACCAAGGTGTATCCATCTAAGTGTCTTTCTGTATCTGCAGAATCATCTTTCTAACAGTATTTTTTTAGATTTTGTGGCATATTTTCTTTGTTTACCATTCCTAATGAAGGACAGAGTCAGAAAGAAACATTTTTGTAATTCCCATCCATTTAACACGTAAAGGATTTGTGCTGGTTTCAACATAGGAAAGTTACTGCACTTGGGAGCAGGCTGCAATTGTTCCTCTTGGTTTCACTCCATGTTCCCCAAAGTGTGGGCCATTTGTTTTCCCCTTTGAAATTGTATTAGAATAATATCAGAAAGTGTTTGGTTCTTTGATTTTTTGCCTTTGATTATGAACATGTGATCCTGTGTTAACATTGTGTAGAGGAAAAAGACAGCAGTGTGAAGGCAATGAACTGCATTTAAGCACTTTTTAAATGATGCCAAATCTTTTCATAATTCCAAATCTTTCAGAGTAAAGATGATCTTTGGTTGGTGTAACATGATAGTTTAGATACTGCTAGAGAGCAATTGATGAAATCCATCATGTGGAAAAAGAATTTCATAGTGTAATACCTCTGGTTGTCAGAGTATATGAGCCAAGAGGTAATAATCACAGCTAAGAAATAGCCCTCATTCTTCAAGATGAATTTTAATAGTAAAGAATGAATTGTTGCTTTGAACAGAGAAATGCAGTAGTTGGAAGAATTATCTGCTGCCTCCTGGTCAACAGATTATGCCAGTTTTGAATTAGATGAGTAGTGTTGGTTGAGAGCGCTGGTTTTTGTCTATTTATTTTTTAAATTAGAACTCATTTTTCAGTGTTGGTATTAGGAGCCCCATAGTGTGTACAGAAGCATACTGCGTATTTCAGAGGATGTGACTTCAGTTTGATTTTTTAAAAAAATAAGTAATTCATGTGGTTTAGATTGGAAAGGATCTTAAAAATAATCTAGTTTCAACCACCCTGCTGTGGTCAATGATCCCTTCCACTGGACCCCATCCAACCTGGCCTTAACATTTCCAGAGATGGGACATCCACAATTTCTCTGGGCAACCTGTTCCAGTACCTCATCAGCCTCACAATAAAGAATTTCTTCCTAAAATCTAATCCAAACCCACTCTCATTTTAAAGCCATCACCGCATATCCTATTACTACATGCCCATTAAAAAAAATACCTGTGAAATTAAAATGGCTTCTAGTTACAATGAGCTGGTGTGCATTTTGTTAATTTTTGTAAGCAAATGTCAAAATCCTTTTTCTGACATGTGTTAGAAGCTTGGTCTCTTTGAATAGTGGCCAAACTACAATATCTTTCACTGATTTAGCAAGGAAGTTGAAAATTTTGGATCAATAACATGAGTCATCACCAATCCTATTTCTTTCTCAGAGAAAAAGCACAGCCAGGAATATCTACTATTGCAAAATGTTAGTTTTAAATAAAAACACTCAATTGTGCAAGGAAATAAACTAGTTTTTATGAATCCAGAACTATGAAACTAATTGTAATAACCTCTTTTTTTTTTTTTTTACCTTTCTTGATATATGGGACCAGAGCACTTGCACAGAGTTTGCATGCAAATGCTAGAAATTAACTTGAATTAAGAAAATACAATGCTGCTGTTTTGTGGTGTGGGAGAAGGATTCCTTGTCAGGAATGGGTTGGTCATGAGGTAAGTGCAGGATGCTCCCTGCTGCTGTATGTTCTTACCATCAATATTCATCCACGTTGCAATTTCCATTTCAATTCCAAACCTCAAAATTGCTGTGCTTTTGTGTAATACACTGCTGGCACTAAATCATGCTACCTACTGATGTTTAGTGACCTGAATGAAATTGTTTCGATGTAATTGACTGACATCCTTTGTGTGTAGAAATCAGTCTGCTCAGCAAAGGCTAAATTATGTTTTTAAGCCATAAAAAAAGGGGCTTGTCTACTTTAGATTTTGAAAAACAGAGTAGGCCCATTGATTTCATCCACAAGAGGTAAAATATATCAAAAAAGTATACAACCTTAAAAGCTATGCTCTAAAATTGCACTCTTCTGTTTCTCTCTGTTTTCCTATTATAAACTATATTTTTTCCCCTTGTGATAGCTTTCTCTGATCAACACTGTGCTGCTCTTGACTGGGTGTACAGCCTTAGTTTTTTTTGGAAGTAGGTTAGGTGTGGTTGCCAAAAGGAAACACAGCAATAGGAACATGCAACGTGGGTGGGTATGGGCTGTGTGGTGAGCGTGTTAAAAGTCCATTCTGCACCAAAGGCTCACTGTTTAGAGGTGCAACAGCACAGTATTTAAATCTTGTTTGGAAATGTTTGTTAGGTTAGATTTAAATATGCTCTGTGCTGTGTCTTCCTACTTTGCACCTGTACTCTCAGTGTTAGTGAAATGTGCTATAATTATCGCATAATATTTTGCCTTCATGAAAAAAAAGAAAAAGAGTTGTCTGTGTTTTCTCTCAGCTTTAGGAGGGAGCATGTGTGATCTGGCCTGAGGGGAAAAAAAACAGAGTAAGGGGAGACAGTAAAGTTCTATCATTATTTTATTGACTTGGGAACTAGCTAATAGTTCTGTCTAAAATCTGTCCTTTAGTAATTGTGTGAGCACCTGCAGAAAATCCCAAAGTCAGTCCCTATTTGTTTTGCGTCCTTGGATTTTCATCATCTTTGAGGAGCAGCTATGAACTGTTCTCAGACCTGACTGTCGCTGTCTGGGCTTGTTGCCCATGTGGCCAAACATTAACTCTCCTGACCTGACCCCTCCTCTTCGTTGTATGCCTCTTAATTTTAGCAGGAAAACTTAAATGACTTTTACTGCTTGACACAGGTCAAAGACAAAATTATGTCCTCTTCATTAACTCTCTTTCCTGATAAAAGAAATACAAATCAGGTCTCTGGCCCTTTGGCTCACTATGTCCTCTGGACCAAGTCACAACCTGTGTGATTTCCTTTGCCTTCACTTTCCTTACACTCTCTGAGTTGTTTTTATGTAACTTTTCTCTATAAGGTTTTGATTTGGGATATGTGCAGGATTTGAACAATGCCAGGTGTCAAATCTGTGTTCCTAGTTGTGGGTTCAGATTTTTCCTGGCTAGGGTGAGAAAATATAGCTTTAAAGGCACTAACTTTCTTTCTACCCCCCACTAGCTTTGAGGATGGCTTTCAGACTTTAAAGAAATCTTAACAAAGGAATGCTGTGAAAAATGAATATCAAAACTACCATGCATATGTATTTTAAAAATATATATGATGCGTCATGATATCTCTTTATGGTTATAAACCTTTCCATTAAAATGATAATTTGTCCTGGCAATGTCTTGGAATGCCAATGGTAAATTCATTATTCCAACCCATACTATTTTAAAGAAATGTAAGCTGGTAAGTGTGTCTAGTGCTGGGCAGTTCAGCTGGTAAAAATGTGGTAATCCTCCAACTGAGGTGTGTTAAAACAAGTATTTTGGAGAAAGGTAAGCCTTTATGTTGCATGAGCCTTGGCTGAGGTAAGCGACACATATTTCATGCCCTGAAGGCTGGCTCCAAAGGGAGAAATCTGTCAGGAGCTCAAAGGCCCTGAGGAGCCTTTTGGGTTTCAGCTTTATAACTTCTGTTCACTAAACAATGAATCTGCTGGAAAATGCTGCCCATTTTGGACCTGATGTCTGCAATGTTCTGTGGAGATAGCACACCTAATCAGTGAGTAGAGAGAAAGGGCAGGTCTGTAGCCTTGTAGGTGATGTGGAGCATGTGGCACATGGACAGCATTCTTGGAGCAGAGAGAGAGGGAGACACAGTCTCACACTCTGCACCATAAATCTTCCACTTCTCCTTTGCATTTCTCTCCACTGTCCTTGGTAATGTCTGGTTTGATTGAAGAAGCTCTCTTCTCTTAGCCAGAGACACATGGAAATACCTTATGCTAAAAGAAAGCCAGAAGAGCCACTGGATCTGCTCTGCTGCCCAGAGCTCTGCAATAAAGTGAGACATGCTGCCTGCTGCAAAGGAAATGGTCAGTGCTCTGGTTTATTGGTGCATAGAGACAGGGGCTAAAATGTTGACATGCAATATTTTAAAGGAAGCTGATGATCTGAAAGCCTTCTGAAAGATACTTTATGTTAGATAGTAATAAATACAAAATAAGTATAGTATATATATACTATACTTATATATATAAGTATAGTGTGTATATATATATACTTATATAAGATTGACTTATACTTACAATATAAGTCAATATATTTTCTAAATATTCCTTTTAATCCTCAGTAACATTGTTTTTCAAAGAGAATTTACAGGTTTTTCCAGGCTTTGACTGTTACTAGGTTCTTGGGAAGTAATCTCGATTGCTTTTGCATGCAGTTTGTACCCCTTTAAATTGTCCCCTTAACTTTGGATCTGTACCTTGTATCACAGTATATTTCTTACAATGTTAGTAGAAGATCTGTTTTGTGTTTCCTGTCAGGTTTTTGCTTATGATTTTGCACAAGTGTGCAAAAATCTAAACACAATCCCATCATTCAGTCAGAAAATAATCTCCTAGTAAGGTGATATGTGAGGCTATGGTTAGCTGAAATTAATCTGGCTTAGAATAATTTTCTTCTTTTTCCTCCCTCCCTAAAAATAGGAGGTGTGCCTGACTCTTCAGCTAACTAAAGTTTTGCAGACCATGAAAACCAAGGATGATGGGTCAGTAGGCTTCTCTTTAAACACCTCATTATACTTTAACTGCAGCTAAATATTGAGGGAGTTGTTTGGTTTGTGATTGTACAGTACCTAACTGTCTATATATTCCTATCTGCCTCCTCTTAAATGGGACTGGAAGTCTACATTTGTACTGTTTTATCCAGTTACCTATTTATGTCCCTTAGGTGTGTCTCATATTTTTATCTCTGCTGTGACCTTTTCAGGAGATGATTTTTTGACTTCTTTGCATGCATAAATATTGTTCACATTCTTCAGGCCTATTTCTACATTTTGTTTTCTACAGCATTGCTGCTGCTGTGCAATTATAGGCACTTTTTCTTTTCCTCCATTTAGAGACTATGCAAAAGAAAACAGTATGATTTCCCTCATTCCATCTTTCCCTGCCATCTCCTACATAAATTGTTTTGTGCTGTGACTTTCCTAGTCTTATTAATGTTTATTGATTTAACCCTATCATTCCTGTACCTCTTGCTTTGTTTGATTGCTTTACTGTTACTTCACTGTGGTTAAAGCTAAAAGCACCACCCTTGTACTGCTGAGTGAAATAAGCTTGGCTTCACAATTCTCTATTCCCATCAACTGCCAGCACACACATCACTAAGAAATTCACATGTCCCAGGAAAAGAAGGACGTGTTCCTTCTTTGCTGAGCATAGGTTTCTAGGAAAATTTAGATTGACAAATTTGTTACTCAGATGAAAGCTTCATTTCTGTGAATGTGCACAGGTCCAGTGGCCTCTTCTGTACAGGTGCTAACAGCTACATTCTGTGTGCATGACACCAGAATACTCAAATTGCTTTCACCTTTTTGCCTCCTTACTTTTAAGTTCCTTCTCTTTCTGCCTATCCCTCAAAGGAAAAGGATTATTCTGCTCTCGTAGGTCTTTAGCTGTCTTTTTTGTGATTTGTGTCACCTAGACAGAGCAGTGGATGAACATCCTGAAGCATGGTCAATTAGGACATGACCAAGTCCAGCTTGCCATAGCTAAATGCCTAACAGAATAAGTACTTCAAAGCCTTTTTTTTCCTAGCTCCCAGGTATGTTTTTGGTCTCTTGTACATCAAACCAGGTTATAAACATGATAGATTTTGTATATTTTTCATGTGCATCCAGCTTGCGGATGGGGACTTAAAAAGGGACTTTCTTGTTCACTTTCCTGCTGCGAGCTGCCTACAGATGCCAGGGAGACCTGTCAAATGTACAACTTTCCCTTATTATTCCCTGTTGTATTTTTTCTTATTTTGGACCTTTTGCATGTCTAGTACAAAAGCAGAGTCATAGACACCCAGTTTTGCAGCTAGTTTCTAGTCCCATATCTGCAAAAAATGCAAATGCTTGCTTTTACCCATTAGTTTTTCTGTTACCTTGTCTCATCAGCTTCCAAATAGAAGGTATTGGCAAGAAATGCACTGTAGAGTTTACTTTTTCTGACCTATTTTAGTTTACTGTATAATTTGAACACTGTTGAAAAATATACAGAACAATTACTCTCCTAAGAAAAAATGTCTTGGAATTGAGCTTACACATAGAGAGTATAGCAGAACAGTGGAGAAACTAAAAATACATTCTTAGGGCAAGCATTAAAGAGAATGAATAATTTTTTGGAATGATCTTGAGGAAAGAATTTTTATAAAAATGAACTAAATCAAACAAAGTCTCTTTATTCCTCTTTGTAAATGGTTTTGTATGGTAACAAGATTCTTTCCTTGTTCAGGATGATCTCATTCTTCTCAAATGGAAGTGAATGAGAGGACAGAGAAAAAAACTGATTATAGCCAAAAAAATTTCCAAAATGCCAGACAAATGAGGATCACTTCAAGCCCATAATGAATTAAAATACTTTTCTGTCTGCTAGCATTCTGTAGCTTAATCTATACCTGCATTCAGTGAAAAAAAAATAATCCTCATAAAATGAAATACTGTGTGATAAGAGTCATACAAAAATATGATTTATAGGAAATAATAACCTTCTAAGTTATTACTTAACTTCTTTTCTTATCCAAAAGCTGGGATTAAAAAGTAGGTCAACAAGCCCATTTAAATAGCTTATTCCACAGTGTGGTTTAAATTAGTGCTAGTGACAAGTGTATGAAGTGCTGTGCATTTTATTTTTATGGCATTTTGGTTAAATTTAGAATTGTTCGAAGTGGCTGTTATATACAAGCCTCTATGCAAATCCTCAGATCTTTCAGTCAGTGGGCTTTGTTCTTGCTTTTAAACACATAAAATGTGTTGTCATTGTGTTTGTAAACCAGGTGTTTTATCTGAATGTGCAATTACTGTAATAAACATTAATGTTAGTCCAGTGGTAGAGCCTCTAGCATAGAGGAGCTACAATTCCAGCTCAAAGGGTAAGGCATTCATATTCTCTGGGCACGTGATTTCTGTTCCTAGTTTTGTTCACAAGTCCTTCCAGAAGAGTGATATTAATCTAGAGACAAGCTGAAACCGTTAAGTCTCACTGAACAGAACTGCCCTTGTAATGTTATTTAGTATTGATAGGTCAGGCAGCTTCCATCAGACAGATGGCCCGAGATGAAAGAGTGATTGTAGGCAAGGAAATGGCTTTTGCAGGAGCTCTGTTCTTGTTTCAAAAAGCCATTCTTTGGCTTGCAATCTCCCTCTCTGCTGCTTGAGAGCTGCCAGAAACAATTCTGGCCCTGAATTTCAGACGTACCTAGTGCCAAGGTGAGGAGAGAGGTTTCCAGCCCAGCTAGAAATTTTTCTCTCCCTCCTGCCTTTGCTGCTTTGCAGCATAGGGTTTTCATCTGCACCCTGACTGGGAAGATACCAGCAGAGATGAGTGAATAATGAGGAAATCTACTCACTAGTGTTTTGACAATTGCTAAATAGAGTTTTGCTTAGATCATGTTTGTACTTATTTTATCAGCTATGGAGCTTTTTCTGAAAAGCTGTGGGAGTGAAGTGTTTGCTCAAAAGAATACTTGCAGGGAACTATTTCTGGGCTGTATTCATGATTAATTTAATCAAACCCCAGTTTTTTCTCACTGTAAAAATAGCTGATTAATGATTACGTCATAAGTGAGGAAACAGAAACAGGGCATAAATCAGCGTGTTAAATTCGAGCTTGGTCTCTTTCAGAGCTCTACATAATTCAGCTGCAGCAGCATGTCTTCAGTAGCTTTCTTTGTATCCTGCTCTCCCAGTAATGATACCCTTGTCAGTCTCCTCCTGCCCTGCTCTTGTATGCCATTCTATTTTATGTAGGTTCTCATTCTGCTTTCATTGTGAAGTATATGAGCACCTAGCAAGTTTACGGTACGTGAGGTGACTAGCATCTGTCGTGTTTGTCTCATCCCTTCCCTGTGTGAAGCACTAGAGACTTAGTAGGAGTGCTTTGTTTTGGTAAGATTGTTATCTGCTTATGGGAAGCAAGATACACAGAAAAAGAGTGATTTGCATTTGGAGTGAGAATTTATGCCATTTTTAATAGTCCTTTGCCCCTGTAGGAATTTGTTTTGTAGCCTTGGCTGGCTGCTGACGAAGCCCTGTGTTTTAAGCCTGTAATAGCTGAAAGTTACATTTTTGTACTTGCATGTTCCAACAAAACTTTTTTGTCAAGTCTCTGACCTCACTTTATTCTTGATCATTCCATAACTGTCTCCTAATTTCAATGGACAACTGAAGATCCTGAGAAACCAAGGTACCAAAAGAGCTGCCGATGCAATGAAGTGCTTTTCTGCCCTTGCTGCTTTTTTCTTCCTTTTATAATTTTGCAGTTTTTGGACAGACTTTTTATTTGTGCTCTGAAAGTTGAGACAGTGACCAAGATAAGGGAATAGTAAGGAAAGTTACTACATATTTTCTAAGTAATTTATCAAGTGTTGTTAACTATCATACTGAGCACTGTCCAGTCAAGGCAATATATTTAAGCCACAGTAAACTTTGCTCGGCAATGACTTAAGTCGTTGGTAAGCTTTAGCTAACAATCCACTCCATTTGGGAAAGCACTTAAAGTGCATATTTATGTTCCCTTGACTGCAGTGGATTGAAGAAAATTATTAAGCACACTTCCAGTCAGGACGGATTTCCTGTATTGGACCTGTGTTGTAGGCATATCTTAATGGGAACTGTCACATCTTGTTTCTCTTCACTCCTTACATGAACAGTGAGAGGAGTTAGGTGTGATGCAGTGGGGTTCTATCATGTCACAACTAGTTACTAATATAAAAAGTAATTTGAACATATATTTTGGGGAGTGAATTGGTCTGAAAAATCCTCACAAATTTCTGTAAGAAACTCAAAGAAGTACCTCTCTAAGGTCTATTCATAAGTTATGATGTCATATTCAGATTAAAAGAAGCCTTTAAGAGTCAGTTAAGTTTGGAGAGCTTGATAGGCTTAAGAGCAGAAGGAATAAGCCTTTATTTGAGACACTATCGATTCTTATTAAATTTGATGAATCTGAAGGACATTTCAGGAATACCTCCTGTTTAGCATTGCAAGAGGAACTCTAAAGATGCTCTGAGAAGTTACTGCTACCAAAATATTGACAAATCACTCTGTCTCAGCACTAATAGACTACTTATTCATGAGCTGAAGATGAATATCTTGTTTTCCTGTGCAAGGAAGCAGCAAGCAGACAAGTATGAAAGCCCAGAAGTAATAGATTCCAAAACATGGCATGAAGGTTGACAAAGAACTCATACCTTCCCAGCACAGCAATGACCACTGAAATTATGAGACTCCATCAGGAAGCTGAATCAAAATTTTTACATATTATTATACATATTCAACAGCGATTATAGAAAAGAAAATTCAAAAGTGATTATATCTTGTAGCAGAGGTAAACCCTGTATAAATTTGTTTAAAACAGCCCTATAGAGTGATTGTAGTTCAAACCAAGAGTTTGGACAAATAGTAAGACTTGATTGGAGTGCAATAAACTTATTACTGAATGGCTGTCTCTCCCATAAATTCAGATACTAATTTATTTATCTGATGTCATAGCACTGATGTATCGCCAGGTACCACTCAGATACACCACAGATATTTGCCATTTAAAATTTATTAGGCTTTCTATAATAAATGTGAGCATGTTCCACAGGTGAGTGAGATTTCATTTCCTATTCTAAAAGCTTATTTACCTAAGATGCTCCCTAAAATGTGTTTCAATTTGAAGAATTACAAACCTTGGGTCTGATATTAACCGCATTGTGAGAGGTCCCATTTGTGACTAAAGGTTTCTTTGGGGAAAAAAGGTCTAAATTAGGTAGCTGTTATTTTTTAGAAGCTAGTTAGATTTTTTAGAAGTACCACAACAATCATATTTAACCACTGCTTAACTGATAACATTTCTTCTTTTTAATTGTGTAATTTTCTGAGTTTTACAACCAAATTCCATGATGATCCCATCCAAAGGTTTTTCTTGAGAGACAATCATTTACAGTTGTTCAGCTGTGTCTCGTTTCTCTAGGCACTTTTTGGTAATCTGGACACAATTTCTTGATGCTTGTTTATGTGGACATAATTCTGGTCGTAAGAGCTCATCTAGAAAGCCAAATTGAGTAATACTCAGTGTAAATCCTTAGAAAAGTATTTCTCTGTGAACAGACTGAGTAAGCAAGGCTCAGGTAATAAAGTTTATCTGGAATGGTGTTACCATACGTGATCCATATACCTTTGAAATATTTAGATCTCTAAATTGATTTATTGCTGTTCATTTTACCTTTGTTTTGTCAAAGCTTGCTTTTTGTTTCTCACAGTAAAAGGAAACAAATGCACTCATGCTTTAATAAAGGATGAAGTTTTTGTTTTGCCATCATTATTAGTCTTTCAACAGAAGCAAGGCAAGCTGGGCCAGCCAAACAAAAACTCTTTATTGCTACTTCTGCTGCACTGACATGGCTCTAGGTAAAACACACTTTGGTTTTGTTTCAGCTGCTCTTGACATATGCTCCCTATCTTAATCTGCAGCCCTGGAAAGAACCCAAATCTCATGGAGCTTGATTCTGAGGTAAAGGTTGCTAACAGGATAATGAGCTAATTTGTCTGATTTTTTTTTTTAAATTCTCTCCTGTTACTCTGTTTCGATACTGGATACATACAGCTAAATGACACCGTGTGGCACCTGGCTTGGAAAGTCAAACAGCTTGGATTTTTTTGTCATGAAGCAATTTCAGTTAGATATGCACAGATGTAGTTACTTCAGGATACATCCACATAATATTCTCATGTTCTGTGACTCTTAAAACAGTAAAACTAAAACTTAGTTTTCATCTGGACAAATGGGTTCTCTCGCAGCATCAACATGACATTTTGCACAAGGATTGTCCTTTTCTACTAGAACTAATAAAAAGAAGTACCCACAATTTTTGAAGCGGAGCATGGGGATTAATTTCTTGGTGACTCTCTTGAGAATCTAGGTATGATTCAGCCATATCTTGATTTCAATCTCTGAAAAATTTGGGAGATGATTCTCAAAGTCTTATTCCTAAATGTGTTTTTAAATCCTGGTGATTTCACCTAGCATTGGCTAAAACTGCCTGTTGTGAGCAGTCATTTGTGGTTTTGTGGTGATTTGGCAACTCTGTTTGGAGTCACCTTTTTGCCATTGCTTCCATCTGTCAGAACTAAGGTCAGTGCAGGTGACAGACTTAATACTCTGGATCCTCTGTAAAATCATGAGTCTTTTTTCTGGTGTAGCTATGGCTGTGTCCCCCTAGAGATACAGGCCTGGGCATAATCTGGCTCATCTCAAATGGCCTTGCTGTCTTAAATGGAGCTGCCCATGCATAATGGTAAGGTTGTACCCAAATTCCCACAAGAAACTGGCTAAAGTTTGACCTGACAATATTCTGCAAGCAACAAGTTTCTTACTTATCAATTCCCTGACTCATTATGGTTTCCTTTATTGTTATTTATTACAATTAAAATTTCTCTTTCTCTTAGAAATAACCTTGGCATATAAAAAGTGTTACCAGCTGATTTGATAATGAATTCCTGGAGGCCAAACTTCTGGCAAAAGCCTGTAAATTAAAAGGATTGCAACATTTCAAAATTCCTTTGTCAGTCACTGTCCTTGCTTTAAATACTTTTTTTATTTTCCTACATTATTACTGTCTGTACAGGAATGATGGATGGCAGAGAATGAAGTTCCCATTAACTTAAGCTGTTACCCATAAATCCTCCAGAGAATTCTAATTAACATGTAAGTTTAGTAGTTTGGGCTCATTGTGAGAGTCTGCTCGTGGTGCTCTGTATTTCTACCAGTGCAGTCCAGAGGTCCATAAATCTTCATTGCTCTGGGATTCCCAGTATGTCCCATTACCATGAAAAAGTGACATCTGATGCAAGAAGTGTAAATACTGTATAGAAGTTCAATAAAGTGTTTCATTCTTCACTGCTGAATTACAGTTTTATGGCCCATAAATAAAGGCAAACAAGGAAAACTAAAATATGAGGAATGGTTGTATATCACACACGTTATCTGGAATGACATTGTTTCTGCTCTGGTGACAAATGTCTCACCTTCAATTTGCATTCATGTCTTGTGTTATGCCACTCTAAGGGCAGAAGGTTGATGTTTTTATAAATGACCTCAAAGAATAAAATGATAGATTCTGGTATCATCCAGCTTTTCATGGGACAATATTAGATGGACATAGAGACCAAGGGATAAAGTTTATCAGCCTGGTAAAGTTTCAGTAAAACCAGTATTTTTTAGGGGTCAACTATTTATAGTTAAAAAATTAAGGTTTTTGGACACACAGTGCAACCCTTTTCCCCCAGCAAAACAGTATAAACATTCTAAAATGATCTGCTTTGTTCAGCAGCAGCTCATGATGGGTTCTGTTGTAGTGATACATGAATTTTCATAATTCAATTACTACAATAATCACTTACCAAAAGATGTGATGACAGAAGTGAAAAGGATTTCATAGATCATCAAATCCAAGCTGCTGTGCTAAGCATATTGGCATATCAACCAATAAATGCACCAGCTCCACCAAAATTGGTTCTGATGTCTTCTCTTACCTGCATGAGCAGAACATTCTGGATATGCATTTGTCTTATGGAGGGTCCCCTCTGTGCTTATCTATAGTCTGATTACATGCATTGACTCTTCAGTCTGCACTGCATTTCAATAGCTGTTTTCTCCCTCCAGTGTTCTTAACCCAGTGAATTCATGTATATCTCTCCAAAGTCTGCTGGCACTTTTTTTTTTTCCTGGATTTTGTGCTTTTTATGGAAAATAACATTCATTCCTCTCTTCATCTTAGCCCTCCTCTGACTTGTAGTAGTCCTAATGCATCATAAAACATGTAACCAAAATTTGTAAGCTTAATTCTAAACATGGTCTTACAGAGGTAATACATGGTGCTTGGACTTCTTCTACCATGTGTGGTGCAATAGCATTGCATTTGTCTTTTTTATGTTGATATTTATGGTTCACTGTCCTTGAAAGCTGTGTTACCAGGCTTTTCCAGCTACTGAACTCTGGGATTAACTCTGATCCCCAGCCCTTGGTAGTCTTTGGTAGAAAGTTTTGTTATGTGCCAAGACTTTGTCTGTCTGATGAGACCTGAAGTTGCCTTTCCTTTCCCAGCTGAAAGGGGAGCAAGCCCTAGTGGATAGGTAGGAGGAGATGCAGTGACCTTTGGTCATGTTCTAGACTGTCACAGGTCAGGGCTGTAGGCTGCAGAGTCTGCAATGCCTACGCTTATTTTGTGAATTATTTTATCAATTATATTGAATTTATCTCACATTCTTTATGTTTTTAATGTTGCCTTATTCTGTTATCAGTAGACTTTCTTAAGTTCAGAACAGTAAGTGGCTTGTTATGATTTAGGTAGGTGGTCCCATCTTCATAAATCAGGTATGAGTGAAGCGCTGAGTGGGGTAGTTCTCTATTATTGCTGGCTTGATATGAAATTATTTTAAATCTGCCTCTGTCAATGTGTTTTCATTTTTTTTTTCTTTGTGTTTCTGGGCTCAATTGGAGTAATAGTACAGGTGGCATTTTTGGAGGTGTCTGTTTACATCTGGAACAAAGATTCAGAATTAAGATTGCTTCATTTGAACAAGCTGACTTCTTCCCTGGAGATTATACCTAGTATTTCCTGCATAACTGTGGAAAGAGCTGCTCCAAATATCCAATGTGTTAGTGGTCTTGGTTAACAGGAGATACCATAACTCTCACAGCTGTCTCTTCACTAAATTTACAGGTTAAATCAAGAGACAGTGCGCTTGGCTCACACGCAAGATTGAGGTCAAGGCATATGTGCTCTGTTCTCATTCCTGCCACAGATCTGCAGGATAAGTGTGAGTCAGATTCTACCCTTTAGTTCCTTTGTCTATAAAACTTACATACACATAATCAATTTAACAGTCTCTGACAACTTACAATTTGAGTTCAGCCATGGCCTCTGCCTCAGGGGTTTCAAACTGAGTGTCATATTCACGTATATTTGGCAATGTTGCAGAAATGTGGTAATTATTATACTAAGTCAGTGAAAGAGAAAAGAAATTAAATATATTTTGTATGTTCTATCAAGTTCAGCACCTGAGAGTCAGTGAAAATGGGGTTTTTAAGGTTATTTGCAGAAAGTCTTGTATTGTGGCAGACACACTGGCTGTACCTTAAGTGAAAGACTATAACCAGATATCTGGGGTTTTAGAATCAGAAGGTTTAGGAGCAGGTGCATATTCCACTTTTGTTGAGCTTCTCATTCCTTTCTTCTTTCAAAAGTTTTTCAGCCTCCCTCTAGGAGCAGCAGCACTAATATGCCACCTTCTCCTCATTGTTCAGTGCCAGGAGGGTAACGAGGCCTGACTTGGAAATGCTGTGTGAGTGGCAGGCAGCTGAGCAGTCTGACTCAGGGTATCTCTGCATTACAGCACTGCAAACCTGGCAAACCTAATTATGCTCACAGGGATAATGACAACTCCATATGGGATGGAAAATTGTTTGCATGTAGGCTTTGCTTCTTAACTCTTCTGCTTTTCCTGTAGTTAGTAGGCAGGCAGCAGCCTCCAAAGCTAACAGCAATGCTACTGCTGGTCCAGCTGGCACAGAAGATTTAACTTCACACGAGCCAGCTGGCTATCTCCTTGCCTCTTTTCACCTAAGAGACTGAAATATGTCATCCTTGAGATATGACCAGACTCCTGGAACTCAGAGCTCATTCTGGGAAAGAAACAGCATTATTAGTACCCTGTACATGCTTTCCTTCAGGAATGTATAAATATTAAATATGGATATATGTATTTATATGCTTTATCTATCTATGTTCATGCACAGATGTTAAAACTAAAATGCATACCAAGGAGACCTCAAGCTTAGAAATAGATATACAGAAAAAGAACCAGGAAATGAAGAAACAAGGTTCTCTCTTTTCATTTTGATACGACTGCCTTACTTGCACTACCCTGCATGTGTGGTAGCCTTAATTATCAGCTGGATTGTTTAAATATGCAGCCAATATTATTCTGTACTCAGAGTCATTGATACTAGCAGGATCACAATATTTTCATTTCCTGTGTTTTAGGATCTAATTTATTACTCTTCAAAATGGCCTCAGTGGTTTTCATAGTTATTTTCCTTTCCCTAGTAAATACAAATATATGGAGAAAGATAAAAATGGCTTTTTTAATATCATTGTTTTATAAGTAGCACTGCTAGGCTTTGAAAGTCATATCTGGAACAATGAATTGAATGGGACATTACATTTACTGATGCTGCTGTTTGGCTGAATTGCAATTTTACAGAGGCAGCAATGTATCAGACTGAGCTATGAATCTTTCCCAAGAGAATGTAGGATTTGGAGATTACTGAAAGTGATAAAAACACAGAGAATTCCATCTATTTGGGTGTGGTGCTAGGGCAATATTGGTAATAACTCATTAAGGTACAGATGCTTCTTTTAATGCAAATTGCTCCAGCCAATCCTGACAAGCTGCTTTTTAATAGCATGAAAATTAAAGCAGCTTATTTTGCATCTCCCCTTTTGGCTGCTCAAAACTTAAGAAATGCTCAAATTAAACTATTTTAAAACTACCCAAGCTTGCAGAAATGAAATTAAAAGCATGACATAAAAGCGCTTTAAAAAGTTCTAATTGTGGATTCTCATCTTGTATCTCATGGAGAGCAGATGTGGCAGAAAGCTGTGGCAGTAGTCTGAGATGCCTACGTTGCAGAAGTTTATTAAAGGCAGCAAAGGAAAACCTTTACCTCACATAAGTAACAGATGCTGTTTATCCCCTGAGTGCCTACTCGTGGTGGCACTGAGTGACTTAGTTTATATTGGCTAAACCGAGAAGGCCTGTATTCAAACAAACCTGTAAATAAAGCTAAATATTTAGTTAGTGCAACTTTCTTCCGGGGTAACAAATGAGGATTGTGGCAAAGAAAGCACTGGATTGCACTTATTTATTGAAAATTAACACAAATGAAGGTAGGATTGAGAATATTTAAAATGGAAGGGCTACAGATATTAGGTTATTATAATCTGAACTAGTGAACTACAACCTTTCTTGCTCTATCCGTTTTATTAGAGCAATGTCCACAGTGTTGCTTAATGGCTGCAACTAGGTAAATACTCATGGCCCTTGGTCAAAGGAAGGGGCTCTCAAAAAGCATCTCAAAGGTTATCAGAGGCTGCTTGTGGCAAGGCTGCTCATCACACACTGCTCAGTGCTCTCACCTGTTCTGAGCATTTGATATCTGCTCTGTCATTTGGGATCCATGGGACCCATGGTTTGGAGTTCTTGGGAATTACACAACATCTGTTTTTATGGATGGCATCCAAACATGAGGCATCTTACTTAGCATCGAAAATCTACTGTTATGAATAATATATGTTTAGGAGGCTGAAAATCAAGCAAAATAGATCACATGTAATTCCAAGAAAATATCTCAAAGGCCATAGTATAAGACTGTTTTATAAGATGAATTTGGAAACTCTTGTCTACTTTGCCAAACGTACAAAGATAAGCTGAAGTAAATAGATAGTGAAATGGCCTACTTAAGGTCTTCGCGTCTTTTGCAAGTTTTAAATGCTTTCACTGCAGGCAATGCTTAAAGTTGCTTAGCACCCAAATTTTTTGCAGTAGTTTTTCAGCTACAGCATCCTTCAGAGGCATCTGCAGAGATACACCCAGGAATGCATCCAACCATTCCAAGCGTTTTGACGCTAAGTAAGATGTGTCATGTTTGGATGCCACTCATAAGAAAGGATGTTGTGCAATTCCTAAATTCTAAGAATTCCAAACCATGGATTGCATTGTGAAAGTTCTCTTTAAACCTTTTAAGTGAAATATGTTGTTGGAGGTATCTTCCCCGAGGATTACTGGCAAACACCTCATGTTTATAGGGGTACCACACAATTTAGACAGCACAGACAGGATGTCTCTTTCATTCTAATTTGTCTCTGTACATGGTTTATAACATCCCCCAAAATTACTCCTTGATGTGCAATTCTTCATGCTTGTTCTGCTCTCAGAAGTGAGTCTTTTTCAAAGGATTTCAAAGAGGACCATTTTAGCTCCAAGTGTGCTGGGCGTGAAAAAGGATTGTTTTGACACACTTTTATGCTCTGGTTGCTCCAGAAGCATTTAAATCTGAAAACTGCACTTGTGATGGGTAAGTCTCAGCCTCTCAGATAAGGTGTTACAAGCACTCAAAAACAACATTAAAAGGACATGAAGGTTGTAAAGTTAAGCGCCTGCCAAAAAACAAATTAGGCAATGATAGAATGAACATCGATAGTGAATCCTTAGTTCAGTCCTGCTCTGTGTATAGGTTATGATAATTTTGAAGGGATAAGGTACCATTTTTTTTCATGAACTGTCTTTTCCTCTCCTGGGATTGTCTTTCCTTACTGCGTCTGTATTATCACATTTGTCTTTCCAGTTTTCTCACTCAGTCATTCCTTGCTTTATCCTTCCAGACTTCTCATTACCACCCTATCCCTAACATTTCCTTGCCTCAAATTCTTGCTTTACCTTCACTCCTAAATGTCTCTGTCTTCTTCTTTTTTCACTCTGCTGTCTTATATCTTTTTCCATTCTAGCAGTTGGCCAAGAAAAATGAAACTCTAAGGAATGACAATGACAAAATCCACATCATATTTTATATGTACTTTTCTTAAGGTGCAGAGAACTGATTTCTGTATGAGAAATGTTTGTAAGTAAACTTTTGGAGGAGGGGCTAATGGGAACCCTTCCAGACTGTTGCCAAAGTCAGCTGTCTCCATACATTTGTCTTGCAGCTCCTTTTGCCATGTCATGTGTTTTGGGATTACCAGTGGGGATTCGGCTTCTTTATTTCAATTAAAGTTATGCTGAGTTTTTAAAGACTCTGTTAATAAATTAAGATGTTAGAAAGGTCTTTTGGAGGATACTATCTAGAAAAAAAAATCAGAGATAAAAAATATAGTTGGTATTCCTCACATATTTGTATTTCACATGTGAGCATGCTAATTTTGCGTACAACTCCTCTGTGAAACTAAATGTTCCTTTCACTCTTACTTGCCTTATGTGTTCTCTCCATCCTTTCCTTTTATCTTTTTAATAAACTGACTTTTTCTGTGGTCTCTTAAATTAGTTAATGCCTTTGGGAAAGATTATTGTACTTATGTGGCATCAACTGGAACAATACCTTGCAGATTCAATGGGCATCACTGGTCTGTGCTCTGTACTCCTGCTATGCCTAGAGATCAATGTGCTGAGAGGTGTAAACACACTGAGAAAACCAGTGAGCCTGGCTCACTGGGTGAATTTTAATTTAATTTGAAAACTTCCAGAGCTTTCTCACTGATACTGCAAAAAATCTGACTTACATTCCTAATTTTCTACTCTGTAAGTAGATCTGGCTAATTTGTTCCCCAGCTGTTTAATTTGCAAAGGGGGCTGTCATTCTGTGTTAAATAAAACTGGAAAAGATGGAGCCCAAGGAAGATCTGTGTAATGATGAAAGTTTGTTCCAGTTCAAAGCTGCTGTTGATATTGGGTGTGATCCAAAAACCCTTGATGCCAGATGCAGTGCTTCCATTGATGTAATCAGATTGCAAATCAGGGCCGGTGTGTTCAGCCCACTACTCCTTAAGCTACTGCTCTGGTACCTGACTCTGGGAGGATAAGCTGAGCCAACAGCATTTAGAAAAACACCATTCCTTGTTGCCCTCTGCCTTCGTACTATATACAAGAGATGCTCACTCCCAGTTGTATAATTCGCTCTGTTTCTCCCCTCAGGAATGTAATGTGAGATATTTTTTTTTCGTTCTTCAGTCTAGCCTTGCTTTTAATTTGTTTTCCTCAGGCCAGATGTGCATGGTTTTGTGTAATCTACAGGTGTTGTGGACCAGATCTGGGTGACCCTCACTGCCCCTAAATCTGAGCTGCTGTCTCATTCAGCCAGGAACTGATTTCTGGATGATCTCTTTGGACTCAATACCTGAGTCTAGACATGCTTGGTGGCCTCATCATTGGCACTTTCTATACTTCTACATTAAAAAAAAATAAAAAAGAAAAAAAGTGAATGTTTTGAAAATCCAGGCAGTTTTATGAAAGATAATGGATGAATCAGGCTTTATAGCGATCTGCTCTCGTATTATTGTATGTTAGAGACTCATGCCAAATCATGGTCTTGGAGAGTGACTGGCCCTGGGGCTAAGAGAAGTTCCCTGGGGGGAGAGTCTGGAATTGGAGGTTTTCTATTTGACTCCACTTGTCAGGGAAATGCGCCTCATTGCACAGTCTCACAGCTGAATTGGTTTCTCAGTTGCCTTATGATTCATATTACCCTTTGTTGTTGCTGATCATACTGTTTTCTTTTTTGCTTCATCTGCCTGTTTTTTCCTGGCTTTATCTGTCTCTGTACTGCTAAAAGTTCCCATTTTCTTTTCCAATTTACTTTTAGAGGGAGCAGAATGGAGACCCCTGTCAGATAATCTGTCTCTGGTTAAAAAATGCTGCTGCCCTTAGCTAGGCAATGTCTTATATCAATTTGGTGGGCAAAGACACAAAAATACTTCTCCTGCTCTCAGGAAGGAGCAAGTATTTCACTCTATCCAATAAACGTTTCCACTATGATTTTTTACAATTGTTGATAGCAGCTAAGAAGTTATGGTCAAACTTTCCTTTATGGACTGTGTACTATTTTGGGCATTGTGCTGGTGGGTGAAGAATCCTGGTATAAGTCAATTTTCTATTCTGAATCTCTTCTCCCACATATAAAAGGAGAGTAAACATGCTGGCTGGCTTTGAAATCCACTGCCCAAAAATGTTATTTAGGAGTTGGACATTATGATCTATAATTATAATCAAACCCATATGGGCATTATGCATGAGAAGGCAGCCTGATAGCATATATGGTTGTGAGTATAAAGAAACCAGGAAATTCCTCTGCTGCTGTAGACAAGTGACAGTGGAGGCATTTTTAAGTTCATTGTGTCAGTAATGCAGAGAACCTGGGGAGGTGTGTTGCTACTTGTTAAAATTCCTTCCTGTATTTAATTTCTCTGCCATGGTTTTGCATTAGCATAATCCTTTGACCTAAAGATGAAAATATCAGCAAAGGCATGAAAACTGAAATCAGGTTTCAGAGTTGACTGTCGTGCTGTACTTTGTGAGCGGCATTAGTTGGTGGAGGTGAGTGGGACAGTAGGAATGATTCCCCCCAAAAATCTAGAATTGTATGTCAGAACCAAACTTATTTTTGAAGATTCAGCTTTTTGTTTGATGTATGCAGCTTTTACTTGTATTGAAGAATTCTCTTCTCTCCTGGACTGGGAAAACCTTGGAAGTACTTCAGGAAATCCTATCTAAACCATCAACTTCTTACTGGCTTACAAAAGTAAAAAAGGTTTTGTTATCTCAAACAAATGCACATTGTTATTGTTGATTTAGAAAGTATTTTTAGCTCGTGAACATACCCAAAGCATGAAGTGTCAACTATGAATCTTTGTTGTTTTATGATTTCAGGTACGTGAGTTGCATAGATCTGCACGCAATTCTATAGATGAGCAAGGTTTTAGATCTACCTCCAAAACTCCAGGTGCTCCTTTTGGTATTGTCACTTGCCTGGACACCACATAACAGTCCAAGGACAAGCTGCTGTCTGAGAGACCTGCATTATAAAAGTAGGTTCATCAAAATTAATGTCTTCTCCCTTACTAGATTTTTATTCTAGAATTAATTGGTTTCAACCCCTGGCATCAGGGCAGTAAATTTAAACTCCCTCAAATCTCTTGACTTCATTTAATACCTGTTACAAAGAATATATGTGTTTTGTTGTTTGGGTTTTTTTTTTTTTGGTTTTTGTTTTTGGTTTTTTTTTACAGACCAAAGTAACTGTAATGGCTCAAGCTCCTTTGTTAAAGGAGTAATAAGGTTGCAAATTGCAGAATTCATCAATCTGGAAATGCTTGTTCAACCCAGTTCTGTTCTCCTATTTGTCTGCATCATGATACTGGCTTATAATATTTCACTTGTATAAAAACTCAGAACAAACCCTTGTTTACAAGTGAAGTAGATTACACTCAGTATAAATCAAGATAGTAAATTGAAGCTGAGACTATTAGACTATTTCTTTTTTCTGAACTACAACCCTTTCTTGCTACTGAGAATAATAATAATAATACAGTGTCTACAAGGTAAAACTAGCTACTGTGAGGTTTTGAAAGAGTTGTGACCATACTGTGTTACATACTTTAAATAAACCTGAGGAAATGTTGTGAATCTCCCTGAAGGGGAATTAAGACTGGTGTGGGAACACAGCACAACCAGACTTGTTAGAACACCTCTCATAAACTTGTTTTTTATTAGTAGACTTGAGATGATAATGGCAGAAAAGCTATTTCCTCTATTAATTCACTTACTCTTTAGTGCAGGTCGCACATCTGCACACAGCTGGAGCAGCAGTGGGACACCAATGCTGCAGCACACTTATTGAGAAGTGGTGGTCATCCTGGGCACAACTGTGTTTTCTAGAAAGCTGTTTGCAATCTCCTTTGAGGTGCCTGTGAGCAGGAGCTATGTGTTACACCTGTAGTTCCTCTCTGCACGCAGCAGCTCATTTCCTCCTTCAGCAGGGTCAGAGTACTCCCATCACCGGTTGATGGTCACCTTAATCAGCTTTTTGTCTTAAATTTACCAGTTCCTGGGAGACTTTGCATGTGCTATCTCATGGCACATACATTTCTCATGGTTTCCAGGTGATGGTCCCTCCATGCACATGTATAGGTCCCTTGTCCCCCTTCAGGGAGGCTGGTGCAGAGGGGTTTTGTGGCAGGAGCAGTGCTGCTGCTGAGTCTTCAGCTGTTACTGAGGGAGACAGAATGTGCGTGGGGGAAAGGAAGATCTGACCCTGTTGTGTAGGTGGGGAACTGGGCTACAGCATTTTGCTGATTTGCCTCACCCCTGGCAGGAAGCTGGCAGCAAGGCTGTGAACTGAGTCCAGGATGTCTGTGTCCTCCTGGCTTACCTTTCACCCTCAAGAACAACTGTCTCTGAAGTTTTCAGCTCCTGTTGCTCTTCTTGCTCTGCTGCAAGACGTGAAGTTACAGCACTCCTTCTTTCCTGGATATACTGGAGTAGACTCCAGTGTTTGGGGAAAACCTCAACATATTTGTGATTGGGTTTCTAGGGCTTGGTTGGCACACTTACTGGGACTTAGCCTAAGGTGTTTGTTCCTCTGAATGAGCTAGAGACATTTCTTCTGGTCTTTATTCCTCAAATTGTGAATGGAAAAGGAGCAGCCCGAAGATGTGTCAGGTATCTGAGGAGAACAATTGCCTAGAAGAGTCCCTTTTCCCTGTGACTTTTCTACTCAACATACCTAAATTATTCAGAAGAAAAGAAAAAAAAGGCTAAACACTTGTAAGAAATGTCCAAGAGGAAGTCTTGAAAGGATTAGGAGAAATTATTATTGAGGCTGCAATTACTTGTAATGTCTTTTGATGAAGTCACTTTGCTTTACCAGTCCTTATCTTTCTACCATTCCCCAGACCAAGTGCTGAAAAAAACAGCTGACAAACCAACCCTTGTTTTTATTTCAGTCTAGATGTTGTTAATATTTCTTTAGATAGCACTGAAAATTGTACTTCAGTGTTGTCATGCTGTCACGATTAGACTCTGATGAGGATCTGAGTCATGAGCAAGCCTAGCATTGTAACTTCATGTTAACCTTTTCCCTAGCTCTTTTTGTTTCACTCTCTGAAAGTTCAATAGCTTTTATAGATGAAAGACTGTGTGGAAATATCTTTTATCTTTAGGTAAATTCCGTTCATGGAATTCACTGAATCAAAGGCCCAGAAATTCCTTTAAATGCCAGTACTTCAGTAATTTGGAGTTATTCTCCACTGAATTGTCATAGTTAATTACTGTCATATTTAAACTGGGTTTTGGTTGACCAAGGATGATTAAAATACACTTCGGGTTAGAACAGCATGTTTAAAAAGACTTGACAGAACTGTTTCTTTGACTGTCTTTTTGCTAGTTGAAAGAATTTCCTTTGAAGTTTCTCATCTTGAAGATGTTCTTGAGACTTTCACTCTCTTTTCCTGATAGACTTAGGAGTGATTATAATAATAAAACAATAAACTTCTTGTTGCAAACCATACCTACATGGAGGACATTATTCAGAACAAGAAAGGATTAGATAATTAAACTGTAATTAAGAGAATGAGAATGTCTTCTTGAAATACAATGGTGGGATGACCTCTAAATTCGGTAAGTAAACAGTCTATTGCTGACACCGGCAGGAAAATAATAAAATAAATTAATACAGGTATCTTTGCCTGAAATGAAATTTCCCATTTTATCACTGTTTTAATATAGGCTTACTGGTTTTGAAAATGCCACTTGCAGCAAATAGTTCTTCTGTTTATACATGAAAACCCCCTGGACTTTCTGGGAATTTAAGGAAGGGAAAATAACACTAGAACTTGGCTGACCACAATGCATGCAGTAATGTTTTGGTTGTCAGATGAAACATGTAGGAAAACTTATGCAGATGTCTTTTGGGTTAGGAAAATTGGTGTCCTCACCTAAAAGGAAAAAAAGACACCCTTTGGAGGTTAAAAATGAGAACAAATTCCAGTCTATACTGAAAGATTTAGCAAATTCATGTCAGTTTAGAAAACCAGAAAAATATAACTACAAGGGAACACTGTGATTATTTTCTCACGTGTAATTCAATTGGGACTCATCGCTCAGGAAGGTCATATGATCAATAAAGTCTTGTTCTGTTTAATTATTATAGAACAACTTGACAAACATCTGAGCCAATTTTCCCACACTGCCTCAAACTTGGAATAGATAGAAAAAGCATCAAGTTGATTAAATGCAGAGCTATGGATGAGTAGTCAGAAATGGAAGGAGAAATGTGGAACAGTTCTTTCAAAACCCTTGATCATGCGAAACAGGTAAGTATTGGACAACTTCGAAATGCTGAGATTATTTTTAATGCTGGGACTAGATTTGCCTAATGGTGCAATCAGTAAGAGATAAGTGCCTTACCTCCTTAATCATTTGTGTGTGTTGAAATGGATTACTGTGGACTTGTCTTTCAGCCCAGTGGCTTCACAGAGATGTGTGAATTCGATCTCATACCCAACCATTAAACAATTAGTGCTAGATGAGCAGGAGCACATGCACAGTGAAAACAGAATTTCTCAGTTTTCTCTAAGATTTCACATTATTTGATGATTTGGGTTTTTTTTTTTTTTTTTTTTTTTTTTTTTTTTTTTTTTTAATCTAATTCTCTTTCCTGAGCTTTGGCTGTTTCAAATACTTTCTTGCAGGCTTCTTCTATTATAGACCTTCATTGCCCATATTCTGAAGACCAGATATAATCTCTTCATCTATCTTGTGTGGCAATTACTGCCTGCTGCAGCAAATCAGCACAGCTTTTGCAGCTTTAGATGGGTATCTGTGTAATCTCTTCATAGACTGGCCAGCAGAATCCCACTACTCAAGCACACTGATCCTACACATTCATCATGTGAATATTCAAGTGCTCAGATTTTACTAATGGAAGTGCCCTGGGGAGAAGATAATGAACTTCAAGCAAAGCAAACGTTAATCTTTGGTTTTGAGGTATTTGCTGAAAACATTTAAAATTGCGTGTCTATCTGATTTTAAAATTTCCAAGTTGAAGCATAGTTGGCTATTTACATTAGTTGGAGAACATGGTCAATAAAGTAGTACTTGTGTGAGTTTCAGTGGAAGTTAATTACAGATAATTAAGGAATAGACAAAGTATAAAATAATTGATCCTAATGCCACCAAGTTAATGAGAATTTTGTCATTGATTTCACAATGGACCAGATTTCATAAAAGACATATCTGGCTTTACAGAGAGGAAACTTTCCTCCTGCTTAAGCAAGTTTCATGTTACTAACCGTTTGCTGAAAGTGTTTTAGCAATTAAGAATGTATGAAAAATTAAATACAAACCAAATATTGTCAGAATGTGACAATTGTCAGATTTTGCTTTGTCCAATTCTTCTCTTTTCTGGCTGACAATATCAGCTAGTATCACTAGCTCTCTGTGGCTGAAAAAGTCAACATGATTGATGTGACACAGTTCAGTCCAGAGAAAAATCTGCGGTCAAAAACTGATCACAGAGTTAGTTATACAACAGGTCAGGGCGCTGAAGAATGAAAATGCTAATCTTTCTTTTTGTGAGTGGAAGAAGGATATGCAAAATGTGCCTTCTCCTTAGGGAGGAAGCTGTACATTTTATAATGATGCTTTTCATTGTAAATGTTTGTTTCAAATCAATATAGATATATTTGAAACATCAAAAATTCTATAAAGTTTTAAGGTTCAATTATTTCAAATCAATAGGGTTGTAAAAATAAACACAGTCCACTAACATTCTTTGGTTTTATTGCACAAGAGAATTTTTTCTGGTTTTTTTTTTTGTTTGTTTGTTTGGGGTTTTTTTGGCATTTTTTTATTTTGTTTGTTTTTTGTTTGGTTGTTTGTTTGGTTTTATGTTTGTTTGGTTTTTTGTTTGAGTTTTTTTTTTTTTTTTGTGGATTTGGAGTTTTCATTATGCTTTGTTTTGGTCAAATTAAGACCTTCAAATTTGTCAAAATGTGAATCAGTGAGAATTTGGCAAAGAGAGGAGATGTTACATGGCCCAAGGTGCAAATGGACTTCTCGCTCTTCTTGAGTTTTCATGCCTAATTTTATTCTTATTTAACAAAGACTGGATTTTTAACTGTGGTTCATAACCAAGTTTGGGGTTCAGAACAATATTATAGAATTATTGGTGGCTGTATTTAAAGGGTCTGAAATTTTTAAGACAAATATCTGCAGATCTGAGGAGTGAGTGACCACAGGGCTGAAGAGGAAATGAAGTCCAAGAAAAGAGTGAGAAAATTAGTGGCTGTAAGCAATGAGGGAATTCCTTGGTCCTTATCACACTGAGTGAAAATGTGAGAGGAATGGGCTCTGAAAAGGCTGGTATAAACCAAAAACCAGAGGGACAAACAGTCAATTTCTCAGGAAAATCACATCACTAGGGATATTTACATATATAAACTTTGGTCTTATGGGGTTGTATTTTCATATTTCTAACACATGAGAATAACCACTAAAACTGAGAAAGTTGCTCATATCCTGTGGTGGAAGAATCAGCTCCAGGCATCAGCTCCAGCAGAATTTACTTTTGCTAAATAAATAAAATCCCCACTAGCTGCCAAATAAAAATCATTATCACATGAGTTTCTATTATGCTTGCTTAGTCTCTAGTGCATGGAGTAGATATTACTAATTTATCTCACATATCTCACACTGCCCAGCATTTGGCTGATAATGGCTTTAGGCTGGTAGCAGGCAGGATCACAATGTATGGCAGTCACATCTCTAGTCTGTGTACTGGGCCACTTTTGAAAGCGCAGCACAAAACCACAGCTGTCATTCAGCATCCTCCCTACAAGACATTCTTGGCCTTCTGAATTCGCTTACAGCAATCATTTCACCCTTCGGGTCTTCTTCAGACAATTTAATTCACAAAGCAGACAAAACATAATGTATATGCTTTTATAATTTCTCTCCTGGTTTTTCTATTATTTTTTTCCAGTTAGTCAAATGTCTTTTCTTCTGTATATTACTACCTGTACAATGCAGAGCAGTACAATGTAAGACCAGAGGGCAGCGTAAAGTCAATTTTTTCCCATCTGTGCATTTTTTTTACTTTTGCAGTTCAGATCCCCAGAGGGAAAGGTATGCTATTTGTCTTTATCTTGTGTTTAATGCTAAATGTAGTCTGCAATGCAGAGATGGGTGCTGTTGCTTGGGGTACCCCTTCCAATTTATGTTGCGCCTACTCAAAAATTATATAAAAATGGTGATGTTACAACTGTTGGGAAATGATGTAAAACTCCCATACTCATTCCAGAATATGAAAAGTTGCCCCAAGTATGACTCTCATTCATTTAAAAGGGCTTCCTTATTTATCTTGGTTCCAACAAGACAAGATATAGAGCTGGTTTGTGTGTGTATTTCAGAGGCTGAACAGCGCTGGAGGGACTAATTTTTCTGCCTTCTGTAGCTCTCTTGCTTATTCTTTTAGCCAGATGTCAAGCAGAAGATGGAGAAAAACTTTAGGTGCTCTCAAGAATGATGGTAATAAGGGAAGATGATAGAACATAACTGGATTGTACTCTTGCAGCTGAATTGCTATTGATTTTAGAGAATGTAAAATCTCATTGCAGGACAGGCATCTCTCCAGCCCTTGGCAATGCTTTGCCACCTGCCTGCATGGGGCAGGGTTGGTTCCTCACAAACAGCTTTGCTCTTTCCAAGGAGATGACTTGTAGCAGGAAATTCTGCCTTGTACATTGACATTTGTCTCTCTGTATAGTCCTTCTCCTATTGCAACCATTTGTAGACATTATGTTGACTTCAGCTGTGTTGCTTTAGAGCAACATGTGATGACTTTGTATTCAATATAGAATTGTAGCATTATTTTCATATTTGAAGGTTCTGTTATAGATAAATAAGATACAGTCCCAATCTCATAAACTGGGAACTAATATGAGCCCAGAACATATTTCAGAAGCAGTTAAAATATAATTATTTTTTAAAATTATTTTTTAGTATGATTTTTTCCTTCTTACCTTTTACTTGCAGATTTTTTTTTTCAATGAAAGTATATTTTTCTTACCTAATTTAATTTTGTGCATAAGGAAGGAACAGAAGTGAAAATATTTTTGCCAGTGTTTTGCTTGTTTTCCTTATAAACAAACAATTCTAAAATTAAAAAAAGGGACTAATTCTTTATCAAGAAGATAGATCATATAGTTTATTATTTTCAAAATTTTAAAGCTTATCTGTAGTGTTCAGCTGTAGCAAATAATACTGCCCAATTTGCATTTTGTATGGCTTTATTACTATAAAGGACATAGGACAAAGGGAAATGATGCTATTTGTGGTTTAACTTTTATATTACCATGTATAAGAAATGTATGTTGTTCTAAATTGTTTCGTGGAATGGGTCCATCTCAGCAGAAAACCCTTCTGTTGAAAGATAGTGTTTTGCTGGATAGCCCATAGATGTCTCATAAACATATTCATGTCCTTTAGTCTTGAGAAAATACTTGTTTCCAGGCTGTATCAACACAAATTGTTTTTCTGTGTTGTGTATATATCTGCATAACTAAGGAAATATGTCACAAATAATTCTACAGGATGTAGCTTTCATTTTCTTCTCTAGTGATATCAAACAGCAGTATAATTATGAGGAGCACTGTGTAGGGATATCTTTAACTTGCAAAGACAAGGTGTCACATCTAATACAGAACAAATGTAATAGGGTAATACAGTATGACAGCAGAGAGTTCAGACTCTGCGTGCTCAGTTACACGCTGGAATACGTGTTGGAGCAAAGCAGGAGACAGAGTTCAGGATGTAGAAGTCTTGTGAGATTTATAGCTTTAAGTATAAAAATTATATTCTCCTGTCCTTTTCTTTTGTGTGTCAGCAAAATTCTGGTGGCCTAGAATCTGAATTCTTTTCCACATATCTTATTTATTATTAAACCTCATGATACTAAAAAGTGGCTTTTATATCCTACTTGTGTAGCCAGGCTATAGATTTTGTTAAATGTACAGGTTGTCTTCACCTTTTCTTCACTTCTACCCATTTTTGTGATGCAAAATGCCGTAAACATTGCATTCCAGGTTTCTTTTTGGGATTTAAAGTAAAATAAAAATTTAGAAAATATGGGTGACCTGACTTCAAGGTCTGTTTTGGACCACTCTCAGTAAGGCTTTGCATGTGATCAGCCTGAACTGCTGTCTCTGCCAGGCTCCAGGAGCTCCATCATAGGTTCAAAAGGTTTCTGCTCCTGGGATAACCTCAATGATGCACAGCTGACAGAATAATTTATATTGTTATTAACAGATATGAATTAGGGAACTTATGATGTAGGCATTTAGGAGGATTGGAAAATACAAAGCAATGCTTGTTGAAGAGTTTGCATTGATTAAGTGCAGTGACAGTTGTTGTACCTCTGTTCAAGGGCCAATTTTATGCAATTCTGCTTGATAGATAAATTTGAGATAAGCTATTTTTATACTGTATATACTGCTTGGTAAGGATGCAAAAGTTTCTGATTTTCTCAGACAGTCCTGTCTCAGAGATACCTTGTGAGTCAACACAATTCTTCCTGGTGGATGATTTTTTATCATGCTTCTAGTTAAATCATTCAGTACTAGCAAGGCAGGGAAGGTATCCCAAACAAGGCTCATAACAATATTTTGGGAAAACTAGTGAGTGAAAGGCTGTTTGCATGGTTACTTGTTGATAGCAAGCATTGGCACAAAGAGAGCAAGAAGGTAATGTTAATACATTTAAAGGCCAGTGTGCCAGTACTTTATAGCTGAGTCCAGCTCCCACGTAAGTAAACTGTTTTTTTTTTTGCTAGAAAAGATACATGACCAACGCCTAAAACTTTATCAGTCAGGAGCAAATCATGAAAGATAGTTTAGAGGAGAAGTAAAATTCCTCAGTTCACTTTCCTGTCTGCAGGAAAGGACTGCTTTTGTTTTTCTGCCCTTGCAGGGCCGGAAACTCAATTTTTTCCCAAAAGACATAAATACTCCTGGAAAAGTTCAATCCAACATCTTCTGCATGCCAAGTGAAGCAATAGGTGTAGCTGGAGCAGCACACAGGACCTGGTTGTACGGCTGGGGTGCAGTCCTGAGTCTTGTGGGATGAGTCTTCCTTGGGCATTACCTTCTGGAGTCGCAGGATGTAAATTGTGGTACCAGCACAGTGGGCACAGACTCCTTAGTTGCTAGAGCTCTGTGTCCATCAGAAACAGCTGTGTCAAAAAGTTCCATCATGGCAGTGCTTTGTGGTCTGCACACTCACCCATGGACTGTGCTTCTGGAACCCCTGCTCCGAAAAGGTAACTTCAGCCAGGAGATGTTGCTTTCCAGAAACCTCATATGTAAGTAATTTCAGTATCCGAGGCCACTCATAAACAGCAGGCTGTTTCTGGAAGTCCTTTCTGGTATATGCTTCCCCACTCTGTGATCCTGGCCCCTTTCCTTACTCCTTGATTTGTCACTTGAGAATCCACATAAAATGAAGAATGCAGGACATTCAAAGGAAAGTTCCTGGAGCTGAAATGTTACAGCTGTTCTGTCTCGTCTTTAAATCAGTTTCAGTTTGTTTTAGTGGTGTTAAGGAGAGCTAAAAACCTTAGAAAAAGTTACTGTTGACATTTGTGGCAGAGGGTACCAACTCCCTGCAACACAGGAGGGAATATGAGCTCTTGAGAGCTGAAAGAACTGGATTTTTTTTTTTTGGTTTTACGTTAAGCATATATAGTATGCTTAACTATATATGCTTTATGTTAAGCATATATAGTATGCATTAAAGTAGCCTGAAGTCTTCAACCCTAACGACTGCTCTTAGGACAATTTAGTATGAATTTTAACTTAATGAAGGCTCCTGGCTCTGCAAGACACAAATATCCTGTCTGATTTCATGGCTGGAAGAGATCCTAACTGGTAAATTTCTATCACTGGCGTGTGGCTCATAATGGTTCTTTGCTGAAATAACATTTCAGATACTAGGAAACATTAAGCATTCCTCTTTGAAAGGGATGCTTTCTCCTAAGTTTTACATAGTGTACTTTTCTGAATTTTGGTAATTTTTTCCCCCCTCATATACACTAATTGGACACTGCAGCTAGATACACCATGGAGAAATGAAAAGTGAAAAAATCTATTTTAGCAGAGTTTATCATGAACTCTGATGAAGATGGCTGTGGGTTCAAACTCATTTAAAAATGAAATGTTGATACCCTTTTTATTCATTTGCATGTTGCTGTATGTAAGATGAAATGCATCCCCGATCTCTCTCTTGCCATCAAATTTGTAGAGAGACAGACAAGCAGTGGCAGATGTACCATCTACACCTCCGATTAGGTTGCTGTGAGGTTGTTTTGTGCTTTGTCTTTGCACAGGAAGAGGATAAAAACTGGAATATTGTGGGACCTGGGCATTCAAATATCTTTAGCTACTTCTGGAAGAATCTGTCTGTCTGTGGAACTGTGCCTCAAAGTTGGTGCCTGACTGGTGGCAGGTTGGGTTGGAAATCAGTCAAATCTAAAGGCCAAACTAGAAGCAAAAACTATGTGTGGTTAAGGATCCATTTGGAATGTTAGTCTTGCTTTATTTTATTTTATTTTATTTTATTGCACTTTTTTTTTCACTAAGTAGAGTTACCTTCTTTGATGAATTGAATGTAACAAGGTTATTTAGAACTGGAAATTTGATCTCTACTGCATCAGACTTAACATTCATTTCTATCAGGGAATGGCTTCTTAGGGTCAGCCTCAGGATTACATTACAGCTCCTGTCTGAGCTAGAACTGCTGTGTATCAGGAGGTCAGTGTAAATAGTGAAAATCTGCAGCCTGGAATGATCCAACCTGACACAGACACCCTAACTCCACATTATAATTAGCATGCCAGGACTTAATTCCTTGCTAAAACACAGCGCTTCTTTCACTTGGGAATGTAAAAGTGCTTATAAATCTAATTTAAATTCCCATTTAAAAAAAAAAAAAGATGATCTAGTCTTGAAGTCTCTTGGGCACTTAAAAGCTCAAATATGGAAGGGTATGTTCTTATACACAAGAAGATATTGATAATAGCACATAGATTGATAACATTATAAAAACATCAATTTGTGAAATGATTTTACAAGACTATTTTTGTTTATCTTGGTCAGGCTTAATTTTCTGCCTTGAGAAATCAGCATTCTTTCAGCACTCTTCACGGAAAGGCTGTTGCTGACCCTGCTGGTTTCTATTGAACTAGCTCCCCAAAACATAGTTAGCAAAGTTACATTTGCCTTTTACTCAGCAGAATTTTCAGTGTTCCAGTCTGTCTCTAATTCCCAAACAATTACAAGAAAAGCCAGCTAAGGAACAACACAAAGGAACCGCCCCCCAGCCCCTCCCCAATCATTCCAGCATGAAAAAATGGTCTTGGGCGAATATACAAAGAGATCAGAAAGTGATATAAAGATATATAAAAAGATGTGAAACTTTTTCAGAAGTGGTTGCAATTTATACTTGAAAGAGCCATAATGACACTGTTCTCTGCACTTATATTAGGCATTTCATCTGAAGATCTCAAAAGGTACTAAGGGAGTGAATTTAGTAGCATTGTAGCCTCCTCCTTCACCTTTAACAGGTTGCAATAGCAGTAGAGGAAAAATTAAGGGTGGGCTATTACAGAATTCACAATGTCCTCTCCAACTTAGGCTGGCATTCTCTCTCCCATAACTGATCTGCTGCCACCTGACCTTGCCAGACTAGCACATAGAAAATCATAGGTGCTGCAAAAACCTGATCTGCTAGAAAACATTATGCAGGAGAAAGTCTGCAAAGTTCTGTCACAACCAGAGCCAGAGGTGCACGATGAAGCTGAGGGGCCCTCATGCCAGAGTTCTAAAACATAAAAAGCTACATGGGATCTTGGTTAGTTGTCTAGACCCCCCTGTATGCTCAAGGAATGGAACAGACACTTTTATCTCACAGTTTCTGACCTATTTTAGATGTTCCTTTTAGCACCATTAACTGAAATGGTTAGGTAGATGTTTAAAGTGAGGTGAAATTATCTCCCCACCAAAAGTAAGCACTTGGTGGTATTACAACTGGGCTACAAAGAGAACTTTTGATTTAGATCTTTTGATTCCTGGGTAAAGACTCTAGTAAAAAGAGAGCATTAAAGTCATTATGAATTTAATGGAAGTTTCCTGAACTGCTGTGCTTAGTGCTGGACTGCAGGTGGTCTTTATGCAATTGGCGTGCTGTGAGTTGTCTTAAACAATGAGATCCTACAGGGACCAAAGCAGAGAAGTAATGTCTTATGTCTAATGCTTGGACCACAGCAGATGAATATTCAGATCCCTGGAGAGTCATGATTCTGAATGTGTAAGCACATTTTATCTCTCTGAGACTGTGCAGTTAGGTGGCTGCTGGAATGTGAGGTTTTGGTTTTTTTTTTGTGGATGCAGGATCACCAACAGTGCTGTTTTGTGTGACACAAGGAGTGTGGGATTTTAGGTAGCTTGCTTTGTATGGCACTGAAAGATTTTCTGGGAAATGGGAATGACAGCCTTAGCATTCAGAAGATGGAAAAGGCTATGGGTAGTATATTTTGTAGCTGTTTCTTGCAATCAGAGCAAGAATGAAACAGATCTGGTTGTCTTGATACCTGGTGTGGACCAAACAGGGAAAGAAAATAGAGGAGAAAGGGCCCAGTCTGGCTTCCTTCAGTTAGTGAGACCTAATGAAGGTCTAATGTTGCTCCTGCCGGGATCTTTCAGCAGCTTTGAGGTAGCTGAAGAAATACCTTGTATATTCCCTAGAAATGGCTCCTACTTGTTCATAGACTGGAGTTTTGTGATCTTTATGGATGGTAAAGAGTCTGCAGACCAAAAACCTAACTCAAGTTTATGCTGTCGTATCCAAACAGGTTAAAGGTGTGGCGCTCATAACCTACTATGTTAAAAGCTTCTGTTCTTTCAATGGCTTCCTGCATTGTGTTATGTGGAATTTTTTTTTTTTTTTTTTCTGTTGAGACTTCAGCCTGCAGAGCTTTCTCAAAAAGCTCCTAAAACACAAAATCTTGCATGCATTTGCAGAAGCAGTGGGTGCTGAGGAAGCGGCAGTTACAGGGCTGCCACCAATTTCAGTGGCACAGCAGGAAGGTCTTTAAGAGAGGAACTAGACTTACAAGCACTCCATGTTCTTGGGGAATATTCCTTATTACAAAACAAAACTCCTTTCTTAGAAGGCTTAAGGCGAAGAAATAACTCCTTGCCAAGATAATGTCTGCTGCACTTGGTTACTGGCTTCACTAGACCTCTCGGGAAAAACTTGGTTTAGGAATTGGTGAATTGAGCACTTTCAAGAGAGTATTTTTTAGGGAATGACTAAGCTGTGCCATATTCAATTCTGGTCTTGGCAGCTTAAAACCATTTGCTCAAGTGAGGGATTCAGCAGCCTCTAGGTTTCCCCTCCCTTTTGTGTATTTGTCCCATGTCCTTTGACACATTTTGTCATCTTAACATCTGCAGAGAGAACTAACTTAATGTCTGTGTACCATCTGCTGGGTAAGTAAATATCTATTTCACAGCATGACAAGGCACTACTTCCACTAATGAAAATCTATAGAGATGTGCCAAAAATCAAGGCACTCTTCAGAAATTAAATACTTCTCTTCAGTTTGTGTGCTCCATTTTCATGTACTTCTCCAAGGCTTAGACTTTTTCCTCTGAAAGAAGCATTTAGAATATGCTGGCAAAGACTTTTTTTCCTTTTTTTTTTTGTGAACTGTCTCCAATTAGGAGGCAGGCAGAAGTGGTTAGTTGTGGAATTCAGGCAACATTGACAACCTGATTAATGCATAAGTGGCTTACTGCTTCTGTCTTTTTGTATCTGTACTGCATCTAGAGATCATAGTTCTGTGAGGTTGGTACTATACACACATGACCCCTTTACTACTGAGAAGATGCCTAGGCCCACAAATTAGAAAGAGCTGAAATGTTGTCTTTTTTCCCCATTCAGAGTTTTTGTATCCCTCACTGCCTTATTATTTTGTGACAGGGAGGAGGCTGTCTTGGTCTGGGCTTGCTGTCCTAGGTCTCTTGCTCTTTTTCATTTTCTCTTGGAGTCCAAGTGGAAGATTTTTGTCAACAATAGCATAATCTTACTGACAATTCATGGGGTTTTTCATAGTTTAAATTACCTCATGTCTTAAAAAGAAACCAATTAGAGGGGTAAAGGTCAGCACTGAAGCTGATGGCCTGGATATTGGTGAAAGCTGGGGTAGAGCTTTGGGGAAGATCACATGGCTCTGACCTGAGTATCCTAGTAGTGATCAGTCAATTGAATAAAAAACTCAGTCATAAAAGAGAGCAAGCAAATTTATATTAGAAAGTGTATTAACTGTATGATGTTTTTCTGGGTCATTCTGAATGACATACTTTGAGAAAACCTTCTTTGATTTCATTTTTCGGAAACATTTGCTTCAGCCCTCCGGTATCTCCTAGCAACTTACTGTTAGTGATTTCATCTTATGCTGTATGACTTTTTAGTAATATATTGGGAATTTTTTTCTTTTATGGTGGCTCTTTTTTTCTTTTCGTTCTTCTGTTCAGACTGGAGAACTCAGAGTCTGGGCTTCCCTAGAGCTTCAGCTATATTATTCTCTTATTTTGCTGTTCCATCTCAGCTGCTAATTGCATTTTGTGTCTTTTTGTAACAGTGGGATGAGCTATTCTTGTCCCACCAGAAGTCTGGTTTCTTTTGGTTTATTTAGTACCTTTTTTACTTAAGAGACTTTATCTGTTCCTTAAGCATTCTGTTATGTTTTATTTACTTTATTGTCTATCTTGGTATTTAATAAGCCCAGTGCAGTGCCTTCCCAATGGATTTCCTTTGCCTCCTTGGTGTACAATCTTTTTTAGCAATTAGAGAGAGTGTTTTTCATTGGTTTCCATTTGTTTGGCCTGATGGACTCTTCCCTGCTGTTTGACTGGCACATTGCAATGCTGGCTTAGCCACTTTTCCCCAGACTGATTATCTATTTTCTTATCATAGCCTTCCAGAGCTTCAGCTATTTTCTAAATGTTAGTCTTGAAGTTTTTCTTGTCTTTCTGTTAGCTTGCTTGCAGGGACACAAAGTGATTTCTCCCTAAGGCAAACTGGATTTTTAGCTCTCTGGCCATAGTCATGCACTTATTATAAAAACCTTGTAGGGTCAAAGATGATTCAGTTGTTGTGACAGGGTGACTTCGGGAGTCTCTCAGCTCTGCTGCTGTGGTTGACCAAGAAATGGACCCTGGGACAGACCAATAGCTATCTTATGTGTGCCTAAGGTGGGCTTAAATGCTGGGATTTTTTGAAGTGGCACTCAGCCTCCCTAAGATCCTCATGGCAGCTGACCTTAAAGGATAATGATAGTGCACAGAAACCCCATGTTACAGACCCACCAGAACAGTAACTCATAGTGTTGCCCAACACAAGAAACGGAACCATTTCTATGTAGCAAAACCAGAAATGATAAGCAAGAAAACAAAAATCTAATCATCACTGAAATGTAAAGTCATATTCTTAAAGCATTTGTTGCTGTGTTTCTCACCAGCATGCTTCAGGGAATGGGATTTGGGAAGCTGAAACACAGGCCTGTATGCATTCAAACTTTTATGGTGATCCCCTGAAATACATAGCAGAATCATTTCTCTTGAATACGTAGAGTTGTGAAGTATACTGACCTCTGGCTCAGATTTTCTGGACTGAATCTTTCATCTTCATCCACATTCTGCCATAAATCATCACAATCCAGTCCTCATTTTGTGCACCTCTACATGGAAGACGGCAGAATAAGTCTCAGGAAGAAGCTCTGCTGTGTGGAGCTTCATCAGCATGAGCAAGTCACTAACCTTCTGCCAAGCTGGTGCAGGTCACCTCTTGTGAGCTGGATGTGCTGTTTGTTCCTTAGGTTGATCTGTTACGAGCTCAGCATTGTACAGTCAGATCAAAGTGCTGCATGGAAAGGATCAATTTGCAGGACAGGCAGCATCTCTAAAGGCTTCCTGATCTGGGATTTTGTACTGACTGACTGAATGCAGTTCTTTTGATCAGTTTATTTATTTTTGTTCTTATAAACCCTTGCATTTCTTTCTCCCCATGTCCATGTCTAAACATCTCGCTTTAATTTTTCTGCATAAAACTCCCAGGTTGTAGTTAAAATTTGGAGAGTTGAAACGACTTTAACCAGCTTCCAGAAGGCATTTGTGAGAGGACAGGGACAGAATTTAGACCTTTAGAGACTTGACACCAACACTGTTTTCACTCCAGTGCTCCAGTCATTTGGGACGGCTTTCCTTTTGGAGATTTGCCTTATCTGTCTTTTAGGAACTTGCGGTTGAGCTTCATTTAGTGCAATCCCACAGTCCCCCTTCTAAAGATGTCTTTCAAACCATGGATTTTTTAAATGATCTTGTGAGTTTAACTCCCTTTTATGATAAAGAAACCTCATGATTGCAGACTCACATAATGGTGAGGTTGGAATGGGCCTCTTCAGTTCATCTTACCCAATCTCCGTGCTCAAGCCAGTTCACCTAGAAATAGATTCTAGCCCATGGCTGGATGGCCTTTTAATGTCTATGAGGACAATATACCTTGGGCAACTTATGCCAGTGCTTGGTCACCCTCACAGTGAAAAATTGTTATCTAACGTTCAAAGGGAACCTCTTGTGTTTTTGTTTGTGTTCATCACTTCTTGTCCTATCACTGTGCACCTGGCTCTGTTGTCTTTATACTTTCCCTGCAGATATTTATACATTTTGATAAGATACTTCTGAGCTTTGCCTTCTCCAAGCTGGACAGGTATATCTTCTCAGCCTTTCCTCATGCTAGAGATGCTTCAGTCCCTTCAAGCCCTTCTTTGGACTTTCTCCAGCAGATCTCACTTGTATTGGGGACCCAGAAGAAGACCCAGCACTGCAGTTGTCTCACCAATGTTGAGTAGAAAGGAAGGATCACCTCCCTGAGTCTGCTGCCAACCCTCCTCCTAATGCAGCCTGGGATACCATTAGCCTTTGTTGTGGCAAGGGCAACTGTGTTTTCCTGATTTTAAGAAAGGTTTTGGGGTTGTATCTTTCCTCCCCAAGCCTGTTTGTAGGTCTGTGTTCTTAAATAAAATAACTGAACATCTTTTGGCAAAAACATTTTTTCAAAAACTCAGTACATTTAAAAGAGTATTATAAAAGTAATAAAACCTTTAAGGAAGTCTGGAAGAAAATACTTCCATTTTGTTTTTCTTAATTCTCTGTTATAATGATGCCTTAATTTCAATAGCTTTGGCAGCTCCACAATGTCTCAGTTTTCAGTAGAAAAAGGTATTTGAAAACTGCTTTTAAGAAATCTGTTTGAAAATAAAATAAACATAATATTTTTTCTTTTGCTGAGCAACCAGAAATGTTACATAGCTGCAGACTGCCAATGCCACTTCCTCTAGAGAGCATATGTAATGGTTTTTGACGGCTCCCTTGCTTTAGCCTATTTAGATTTCAATTTTTTTTCACTGTATAGTATTGTTTCAACAAAAATAACAAATAGATCATTAGGGGAATTATCTTTATCTTTTGTGTGGCTGTGAAGGAGATGACAGAACAAAAAGTTTCACTGCCAGTCCCTCAATAGAAGTGAGTGGTAATATCATCCTGTAGTTCATGTAGAGTGGTATACAGAGGTCTTCAAAGAGATTTCAGAATTGTATTTCTGTACAATCTGTGTGGTAGATACATTAAAAATGCATATTCCTCTTACATGCATATTCCTATTACATGATGTATCTCTAAGAATGGCTTCTGCCAGACTGGGAAATGGCACAGAAACTACTCCATTTCAGTGTTCGATCTTTGTGTTTGTGTTGTCGGGGGAAAATACACCCATATACCT